>NC_137922.1:43820838-43998338 GCF_963457725.1 Sprattus sprattus | reverse complement strand
ACATTTACAGTATATGTACATGTGTGTGTATCGTATTGTTGTGTGTGTGCCTGTGCGTGTGCATGTGTGTGTGTGTGTGTTTGTGCGTGTGTGTATGTGTGTGTGTAAATGCTTGTCGTCTGTCTTACATGTATTTTACGAGGTACTCTGTGCACTGCACCAGAACGATCCCCTCGAATGGAGAGTGTTCACACACCACCCCACACACACCGTCTGCTCCAATTATAAACTACAAGCAGGGCAAAATGGGTTAACGACATTATCCGCACTGTAGGATATATATTGAACTAATCATTATCTATTATAAATAAATGATTAATTATAAGTTTATACTGTAACACCAATCTCTCTCTTCTTAGTTCTCTTGGTTTCTCTCACTCTTTATTTATTGGTGAATCATACTACTATAAGGAATACTATGTGCTAATCAGTGAAATATTTACTCAAACACCTTCAAGTACTCTCCAATGTCTTCTCCTCCCTGCCTCTCTCTCGCTCTCTCTCTCTCTGTCTGTGTGTCTCTCTCTCATCTCTTGTTGTGGTGTCTAACCTGCATTGGCTTGTCGTACCAGCGGTTGGCCCCGTTCTTGTCATGACCCCCTCCATGCAGTATGAGCTTGGCTCGGTTAGAGTCCGTCGGTTCAACGCCGCACGGCTCGTCCAGACACACCACGCACACGCACCGCTCGATCGCGTCCAGCGTCTCTCTGTTGGTGGCGTCTGATCAAAGTGGAGAGAGGCATCATCATGTGAAATGGAATCAACGACCCACAAGAATTCCTCAAAATTTATGGGCAACATCCTTGATGGATCAATTAACCACCCAGGATGACCTTTTGCGATACTTTCTGATTAGCAATGATTTGCCAGAGAAACACGCTTTTTAATCCCTTTAAACATTAAAACACGGTTTAGGCATCTTCCCTGTACTATAAGCCTGCTGTCATAAATCTCACTGCAAAATAAATCTAAACATAACACTTTACTTAAAGAGTGTGTAATAGACATTTATGCACACATACATAGACACGGTGTATTTCTATCCCAGAGAGTAGATGACTGTTTCCCGAAAGTGTCACTGAACAACCACAGTGATATCTAAGAGAAAGATGCCTATCTTATACATATACCACTAACTACTGTCAGAGTTGCTAACACTGTACCAGATGAGGACAGTATCAGCCCCACAGTCCCCTGCCTGTCCAGGATTTGTCCCTTTCATGAATATGTATCAGGTCCATGTCACTGAATCTGGTCCCAGTCCCGGAAAAGAACCCATGTTCTTTCCTGAGGAGCTTTTGGAATATGACACTTTCTCAGGGGAAATGGTTCACTAAAGAACCTTCAGCTTTTTCTGTCCCTGAGAACTGTAAAATAATTATTAGCTATTGAAGCTGTTCCTACTAAAGACCCGTTAGCTGACTATGCCCCAGGTCCGCACTAGATCAGGGCTGTATCGGCCCCATAGTCCCCCCTCCTTGCCTCTCCAGGAACCACACCTTTCATGAGTATGTCTCAGGAACCACACCTTTCATGAGTATGTCTCTGGGACCACACCTTTCATGAGTATATCTCTGGGACCACACCTTTCATGAGTATATCTCAGGAACCACACGAGTGCTCACGGGTTTCATGAGTATGTCTCAGGAACCACACCTTTCATGAGTATGTCTCTGGGACCACTACTTTCATGAGTACGTCTCAGGAACCACACCTTTCATGAGTATGTCTCAGGAACCACACCTTTCATGAGTATGTCTCTGGGACCACACCTTTCATGAGTATGTCTCTGGCCTGAGCCCATTCGGTGCGTCCGTCCGAAGTGAGTAGGCCCATGGCGGGGAGCCTCTCCTCCGCGTTCTCCGCCATCTTGGAGATGCGCGTCAGCTGGGTCAGCAGCTCCATCTCGCTGAGTTTACGGGACTTCATCGCTACGTCCAAGACGAAGAACTGAAAGGTGAAAAAGATGCAAGACGAGGTGAAAGCTGAGAGAATGAATAGAGTGCACCTGTTTGATCCAAACGGTTTTAAAAACAAATCATACTAGCAAAATCATAACATAAGATATCACAATAAGCAAGAAATAATAAAAAAAAAAAAACGTTTGACAACAGTACAATGGTAGGTCTCCAAAATCTATCTTCATCGTCCAACCACTTGATGTCGTGACATGACATCTCAACAGCAATCAGTGATTTCTGGCTTTCTCTCCACCCCATGTCTATGAGTCTTGTAGAATGCTTTGGGAAGCACTGATTTCTGGGAGAACTGCCCTTTTTTTTTGTCTTTGGTTCCGTTTTGTCTTCCTGATTAAAAGCTGATGATTACTGTAAGTCCGATAAGTGGATCACTTATTGCCCTTTCTATTGCCAGCCAATGACGACGCAGAGAGAGCCTCGTCGAGTGTGTTTGAGATGGGGCTGAGGGGGGGTGGGGGTCTGAGGCACACAGAGAGGAGCGAAGCGTGCGGGGCTATTTTTGCTCGCAGCGGACTCTCAGGCAAAGTGGGAGATCCAATCAGATGTAATTTCATTAGCCTCCCCAGCCCTGTATCTTTGCCACACAGGCAGGACTCGTTGCGCTGTGTTGGGCTGTGTGGTGATTGCCCTCAGAAATCATTTCCAGGTATGGGTGTGTAAGTGTGTATAAGTGTGTATGTGTGTGTGTGTGTGTATAAGTGTGTGTGTGTGTGTGTGTGTGTGTGTATAAGTGTATGGGTGTGTGTCTAAGTGTGTGTGTGTGTGTGTATAAGTGTGTGTGTGTTTGTGTGTGTATAAGTGTGTGGGTGTGTGTATAAGAGTGTGTGTGTGTGTGTGTGTGTTTTTGTGTGTATGTGGCTGTCTGTGTTGTTCTTCAGGTCCTAATAGGTGACGTGACAGGGGTTCTGGCATGCTGTCAGATGTTGAGGATTAACCGGAATTTGATGCAACGCAGGGCTGGAAAACATGCTCTGGGAGCTTTTTTCTGGGAGCTGACAAGCTCCATCCTACGCCCACATAAAGACATGTTTAAAAATCAGACTATACTAACTTTAGACATTTTCTACCATCCTTGATGTAAAGCAGTTGCCATACTAACCATACTCAGTGACTACTATGATGTACTCTTGAGTTAACCATGCATAGTGTATATCAAACGTAGATATCCTTGATGTGAAACAATGCGCTAACCATACTCAGTTGATGTGCCTGACCTGGTTCTTGCAGGCCACTATGATGTACTCTGACTGGGCTCTGGCGCAGGTCTTGTGGTCCAGCAGCGTGTCCTGTTTTGGGCCGGGTCGTCGGTAGCAGCTGAAGATCCTGGAGTACTGCTCCATGCACAGCGGGTCCCACTGCACTCCCGGGCTCAGCTGCCCACGGGCCAGCTCCACGGGCAGAGACCCTCTGGGAGAACACATAGAACAACAGAGAGACAGTCAACAAGGGAGGGGGGGGGGGGGGGGGTTAACATGTAGGTTTATATTATATTGTATGCATGTTTTATGTTTTATGTTTTTTGTGTTTGTGTTTGTGTTTGTGTTTATGTTTACGTTTACGTATGTACGTACATATGATCATGGCTCTGCTTATAGTTCTAATATGATAATATGGGCATACATACATCATCTTCATACATTTAACATGTAGGTTTATATTATATTATATTATATTAAATTATATTTACGTTTTCTGTTTTTTTTAACATTTATGTTTACATTTATAACCAGAGCCATGATCATATACATCATCTACGTACAATTACATTTTCATTCAATATTACTTTCCCTTTCACAGTCATGCTGCTGTGTACATTTATCTTAACTTGGGCCATTTACATTTACAGAAATGAAGATTATGCCATCGACGCGAGCGCATAACCACAGATCCAAAGCAACCCATGGCATGGGAATGACATGATGCTGATACATTGGGAATGAGAAGATACTGACAAGATCTTCATTTCGGTCTGAACTACTCCATGACCACACACACCATCATCCTCTGATGCATTAGCTATAAACACATACTGGTACATAACCAGGTCATAATTACTGTAGCTATGTGAACTGTGATAGTATTTAGTTAACTGCAATGTCTTGTTATATATTGGATCACGTGTATGACTGAAGATGTTATATGACTGTACACGTAGCTGTCTGGGTTATGCAGAGCTTAAAGCTTTTGATAACATTGAGCTGGGTGAACATCACTGCATCACTGTACCTTTTCATCACAATACTCTGTCCATGCAAACACTGGGGGACCATGCAGGATGGGCACTTACGCGTCTAGCATTGCTTTATACTCCAGGACTCCTGCAATGAGACGAGCGGCGAATCTGTACAGAACCAAACAGAGAGAAAATTGACCCTGCTTTATTTAAAGGGATATTTAGGTACTGACAACAAACAAACATAAATTACCTGACACAAAAACGTGGGGAAACAATTTTAATTAAAATCATTTGCTGGAGGTTTAAATTGATTGGAGGGTTAAACAGCCCAGTTTTCCATATACACACCAGTGTGATGATGCTCTTTTTGCCGTGAGGAACACAAGAAGGCTTAGGCCAATGTTATACCTTCCACATTCGTGAGTACTCAAAGGTGTGCCAGACTACAAGTGACGTAAATGTCATACTCAAAGGGTGTACACATGGCTCTGTGCCTCCTTGTACCATCCAATTTATTGTGCCACTACAATACAAAGGGCACCAACTGCTGGCTGAAGACTCAAAGCGGAGTAGAAAGTAGCATAGCAACTACGTACAACAACTACGCACAATAACTACGTGCAATAACTACGTGCAATAACTACGCGTCCGTGGTGTCTGCGCCTGTACGTGTGTCATAGAAAGTGCTAGTTATAAACTTACAGAAGATAAAGCTGACAGGTATTTAATAGTTTATAGATGATGTATTAACTGTGTAGTTAGTGTATAGAATGTTTGGAGAGTTAACACAGGATGTAAGTGCATTCTACAGAAAAAAACTATTGATTTCATAGAGCATCTTTATAACAGAGTGCAATATTGTGTATTTCATCTAAAAGAAATGTATTGAAAAGTAATGACAGATGAAAATCTATTTTCATTTGTTTAAATATATCTTATGTGCATCTCATTCTTCTTGTAAAGGCATAAAACACACACACTCTCACACAAATACTCCATTCTCCTATGTTGTCCAATCTTGGTCTTGTAATGTAATTATTGTTGGATTACCGGGCTGCACAGGAGCTGGGCGTGTTTCCCTCACTCTCTATCTCTTTCACTGTCTGTCTGTGTGTGTTGGTGTGCGTGTGTGTGTATGTGTGTGTAAGTGTGTTTGTGTGTGTATGTGGTGAGTCTTTCTCCCTCTTCCTCTCCCTCTCACTTTCTCTCTTTCTGCTGTCTGTGTATGTTTGTGTGTGTGTGTGTGTGCATGGCAGTGTTGTGTGTGTGTGTGTGTGTGTGTGTGTGTGTGTGTGTGTGTGTGTGTGTGTGTGTGTGTGTGTGTGTGTGTGTGTGTATGTGTGTGTGTGTGTGTGTGTGTGTGTGTGTGTGTGTGTGTGTGTGCGTGCATGCATATGTGTGTCTGTGTATGACTGCGAGAAAGATGGAGGGAGTGAATGGTAGGAGAAAGAGAGCACAGACACAAGTCAGGTCTTATGGTTTGTGTCATTTGTCTTAGGCCTGTTGTGTTCAAAGGTAGATCAATAACAGAGAGAGGGAGCAGAGAGAAAGAGAGGGAGAGAGAGAAAGAAAGAGAGGGGGAGAGAGAGAGAAAGAGAGGGGGAGAGAGTAAGTGATGCAAAACAAGACAGACAGGGAGAGAGAGGAAAAATAAGAATGATAGAGGGGCAGTGAGAGGGGGAGAGTGAGAGAGAAAGAAAAAGAGCGGGGGATAGAGAGGAGAAAGAGAATGATAGAGAGGCAGTGAGAGGAGGATAGTGAAAGAGAAAGCCAAATATAAAATAGAGCAAATGGTACAAAAAAAGCCAAAATAAGATAGAGAGAGCAGAGGGATGAAAAGAAAAAGAGACTGACAGAGAGAGAAGGAAAGAATGAGACAGAGAAAAGCAAGAGGGTGAGAGAGCAAGAGAGAGAGTGAGAGAGCGTGCAACAGAGAGAGAGAAAAAAGGAAAGGGAGAGAGAAATGGGGAATGATAGAGAGCCAGTGGCTGCAGCTTTCTTGCAGTCTCTCAGGCATGCTTAGCGCTGTCGCCCCATCAAATAAAAGCCTGTGTCAGGCTCCCTCCATCCTTCGCTCTCTCTCTCTCTGCCCTTCTCCCTCCGTCCCTCCTTCCCTCCTCTCTCCCTCCCTCCAACCCTCTCTCCCTCCCTCCGTGCCCTGGAAACATTCACTTAGTGAGCCATGGGCTGACAAAAGCTAATGGTGACTTACAGTCGCCCGGCTGCACTCCTGTGTACTATAACAGACCCCAAGCCTTTTAATAAGCGCCCGAGATTTAAAGCCCGGTTCCAGAGCACTGTCCTCGGTGTGAATCAGCTGCCCCAACCACGGCCATGGATTTGTACTCTCAGCCCTCTGGTCAAGGTAACGGCTGAGACTTGGGATCCAGCCTAAATCCAGTCTCAAGACGTTAGATATATATCATGATATACTATATGATATATACTGTATGATGATATACATCTGGAGAAAGGCAAGGGAGAATTTGATCCAAATATGGGTGGGAACACATAGCATGAAGCAACGTTTTAGACATCGGATCCCACCAGACTAGCTTTGATCTGGCACAGTACAGGCTGTGATCTAAGACAGGACTGTCCTGTGTGCCTTGCACACAGTCCTGTGCAGTCCGCTCATTACAGTGTTCCTTCAGCACATACACAAACAAGGTCAAAATCTATACTAACTGGATGAGGAAAACATCCTGTGTCTTCAAAAATAGTAGTGTGTTTTGTTTTGGGATATTTGACATGAACAGTGTGCATAAACTTGCCTGGCTTCCTGCAAATACGGTTAAGGATGCTGTCTTGTAAGACTGCACCGTTAAAACTGTGACACCTCCACTTACATGGCTCTAAGACTCTTAAGTCAGCTCTGATTGACTGGCTGCATTACCTGGCAGAGCTCACAGAACTACACAGCTGACAGAAGAAAACAGGCAGCAGTCTGGTGTACGTACCTATGAGAGTCCTTCCTGTCTTTAAAGGGCTGCTTAGGAAGGACCATGACAGGACTGGAGTTTACTGGCAGCGCCAATCTGTTGTTCAAATACATTTCACGGAGCCAATACTCGTACACCTGAAAGACAGACATAGAGATTTTTTGATATGTCATGAAAGTTCATGGTATAGACATTACATGACGTGGTTATATTCAGTTTCACAAAAGACAGGGATCAAAACGTTTATATAATCATAGTTCATTGTATGTAGATCACATATAAAACTGTTGTGCATTCACAATTGAACTCAGAGATAGAGCCATGGTGCTTGCTTTAAGGGGGTCAGGCCCTGGGCTCTGTAAAGCACCTTTAGACAATGTTTTGGCACTAAATAAAAATGAATTGAATTGCTTTGCTTTGGATGACATGTAACATCCTTAAGACTTTTAGTTTGTCCCTAAAGAGGAATCGTTTTACATTCTAGTACAATAACACTCTAATGGCCATTTCTCTGAAGCACATTGTGAGAGCTCCTTTGCTATTAAATTAGCAGAACATTTCCGCTAAGAGGAAGGCTTTTCTTCCTTAAAAACAGCCTTCAATAGCTGTTCTTTGAGTTGTGCCGGTTCTGTAGACCCTTTCTCAAGAAACCAACAGAGAAACTCGTTTGTCTAAGTCTAGGACTCATCGTGCGTCACCGGGCTCTTATTCGGTGTGCCCTTTGTTAACCCCAGTCCATCTTCGGGGCTCCGATCAGTTACTTCGACGATGGACAGTGTGGTGCGCAGTGGAGTGACTGATCATCAATACAGGGCGTCCCTGCGTTTGTCAGCTACGGAGAAGAGGGGGCAGTAGGCGGAGAGGCAGTTGTGTAGCGGTGAGTATGATGGATATCGGGGATCTGAAATCCATTAGATTCGTGCGCCGGTTGGATTGAACCCCTCGATGGTGAATGGCTCGTCTGATACGTTTGGATACACTGTTTACACTCCCTCATTCAACACATCCTCTCCTGCGTCACCCTCTCTACGGGTTTGTTTTTCTTTCTTCCAAATCCATTAATCAGTTAAAAATAAAACATATATACGCTAATGCTGAATTATTAACAAGAATATGTATTCCAACCAAAAGCAGTAGCCTAGTAAACATATCATTCCCGCCCCGAAATGTAATGTGTGGTTGTGTGCAGAAATGTACCCAGTTTTCTGTTCTATCACTCCGCTCCTGCAATTTTCTCTGGAGCATCTCGCCGATGCCTCCGGCCTTTCCGAACTTCTCCACGATGTCTTGTGTGTCCCGGAACTTCTGATCCGGCACCAGGTGCCTCATACACCGCATGTACATATCCAGTGTCTGGTGCAGGGGGGGGACCGGAACCTTTGGCAAGGCCTGTGAGTTTAGAAACAGTGCTTCCGTTACCAGACATAATTATTTCGTTTGAACGTTGTTGCTTTATACTTATTTTCCATTCGATAGGCTTCCGGCGTTTATGCATGAGCCAAGAGGTTTTTAATTGTTCAAAATTAAAATCTTTCTGAAGTTTTTTTCTCTCTCCGTTTGAGCTTGAATTCGCAGAGAGCACCATAAATTATTTATCGGGAATTGCTTAAAGACATGCACTGATTGGAAACCCTTGTGGGAAAGAAATTTCCCCGTCTTCCGTTACTCTTATGTCCTTGGGTAACATGCTAATGACGAGGCTTCAAAAATAGCCCCAAAGTGACTTGTAAACAGTCCGCAACAGAAGGACGTAACACAGCGCCACATGCAATATTAATAAGTGAAAACATGTGTGAACTGTCATCGTATCCGGGTCTTGCTCAAACGTCAAGTTTATTGAATCAACAGATTTACTTAACAGGAAAATACTGAATGATGAGAAGTCATATCGCTCTCTTGCAACGTTATAGACCTGTATCTAGAAGACCTGCATATCTTTTATGCCATTTAGTCATTCACTGGTCTGACTTGGAGAGCTTCTTCTCACTGTCAATCATCACATGCTGCCCAAATCTACTATCAGGAGATTCGTACGGACCCAAATTTACCCTAGGTCTTATAAAGATTTTAGTCTCTCCTTATTTCCATTATTCTGTTTATCAGGAAACACCCCCATATTTAGATATTTTACCGTGAGAGATTTTATGAACAGTTTTATAATTCTTATGCTTTCCTTGTCATAAGTTGAAATACATTCGCCTACATACCACTGACTCTGTGTATATGTAATATTGTTTGCCATTTAGATTTAATTTAGACAAAGCCTTTACAATATTTCACAAAGGAAAACATTCACATTCCACCGGGAGGAGACAACAGTCGATTTCCAATGCATTCTCCGAGCGCTGTCCAGCGTGCTGAAACCACTCACCCCTAGTGGTAGCGAGAGGCAGCACATCTCAAAATCTATGGGCAACCCCGTCTCTCAGTGCTGCTGAAAGTCTGTCTTAACCTAAAAGTTGTGCATCACCGTTGGCTATCAATCACAGATACGAAATGCTATGGGTCCATTTTCCCTATGTCTTTTTAACTGATACCCAAGACGAGAAAAACAAACAAACTAAAATATTATATTTGTGACTGTGAACTTACCTTGCGGCCTTGGGGTGGTTGCTTCTCCAGGATAGGCATTCTTGTCTTTGGATGCCGACCCCTGTCAATACTTCAGCACTACGGCCTGACTCCTTCCAGGACAATACATTGTTTTTAAGTTGCAGTGCCTATCTGCTTTGTAATAAATACATTTTCTAGTTAAAACATATACAGGATTATAGCTTTTCAGTTGGACAGTGTGTCCAATATACTTAAAACTTACTTATTTAATTCAAAAGACACCTGTTCACATAACATATAGTCACCTCTTTTTGGAATGAGTCGCTAAAAACTTCGGTTACCATTTCTATGGTATTATTTATTACGAGTAAAATAGCAGACTTACAAGACAATTCTATGAACCTTTCCGGCTCTGACTCCTTAAAACATTTCGAAATATTCAAAGAGTTCATAGAACACTACATATTTTTTTTCAAAGCTACTTTTAAAGTTAATAAAGTCACGAGCAAATATATATTTCAATTCAAGACTTAAAGAAACATGGGTTTACCTGGAGAGTAATTCCGGTCAGTGGGGCGAACACGTTGACACAGTCCTCGCCATCCCCCCTCGCCGACGCCTGGTCCGGTCCTCCTATGCTCCCAGATGCGAGTGAGTGGGGCGGACGTTCCCAGTCACCGCGTCATCCAGTCGTCGGTGTCTTGGACGGTTTTCTTTTAGTGAGCAAGTGAAACGTGTTGAAGGTGCTTGCGTCTACCCACGCCCGCGGGCCAGAAACTCCTCCCATCGAAATCTATTCGCGGAAACATATTTATGTGACAGCTTCCTTCCCTTCCCACCTATGCAAAGAATATTATGAATGAAGCGAGCAACACTGGTAGAGCTTTTTGGCTACAAGTGTACTAAATCACTTTAAGTGTCAGATTTTAGGATGGGAGGTTGAGGAGCAGTGGTAAGGGGGTAGGAATGCTACATTTATTCTCAGAGCAGATTTGAGATTATGAAGGTCTTTTTTTCACTTTTTTGGAAGCATAGACAGAATCCACAAGCAGGCTTTTAGAAATGCGACAAGACACAGAGTGCCCTATACTCCTGCAAGTGTTATATGAAACCCGCCTCTAGCTCTCTCTCCTGGATTGCTAATTTCGATTGAGTTTACTTGTGTGATTGTAAATGTGATATTTTGGGGGGGCTGATGAACTGTGGACAAACTTATGATGATGAACTTATTTTGTTTTCAATATGGGCTCATGACCTGTCCCACATTGTATTGTGCTTCGCATGATATTTTCGTCCTGTTCTTTACTTAATTTGCCCCTTTTATTTGCATTTGAACCTGAACAATCCTTCTTGTCGCGTTTTAAATATGTCAGTATCTAATTTATTTGAATTTCCACTTGATTCAAATATTTAAAAACCAATATTTAAAGACTAAATAACTTGTTTTATCCCAAATCAATCAATAAGGCCTGCTCATGAAATTAACGAAACCTTTCCTCTGAGACGTTAGTTGTTTTCAGTGATTGGATCATTAATAAAAGCAATATCACCTTTTCGATTGGAATGAAGGTTTATTCAACCAGTACACATTTCAGTACATTTTAGTTCATTCTCTCCTCTGACATAAGTCTATGGTTCTACCTGAATCACAAAACACACACATTCAGTTTTACACTAGTCCACATAGGCAGAGTTGAATGTACAGATACCTACATATTTACAACAATTAGGCCTATTTGTGGCAGACATGTGATTTAACAGTTCAAACTAGACGACAATAAACAATGAGTCACTCCAAATCAATACGATGATTGAAAACTTGCAATGAAGTGTCGATAATGTGGTTGTAAACAAATATTTGTGTTCAATATAAAGTACAATATTTGGTTTTCATGGTTTCGTCTCTGAAGTTAAATATATTATTTTACATACATGTTTCTATTTACCTTTTTACAATACAGTACATGTGCACACAGTCGAATATAGACCTTTCACAATACCCATTATAGGAAAAAGCGTTTCATCGTAGACTTGGTCTTTTAAGCTGTAATGATAGCATCATGATGAACATATTTGAAACGCATGAGACAATCATCATTTGGTAATTATATATTGCACATAAAATAGAGTCTAGATAATAAAATAAACAAAATCTCTAAAAAAAAAATGTGACTAACTACGACCTCTTTTTTTTTTCTAACTAAATTCTGGACCTGATGATTCTTCGGAATACGACCTGTGTTCCCTAAAGACGTCCATTCCATTTTCATCAATAGGGACGCAATTACCGGCGGAGCTAAGTCCCTTCTTTTTCCTCTTTCTCTCCTCCATCTTTATGGTATCGTAGAGTCCCTGCGGCTCCTCGTCCAGCAGGTTGTTTCTCTCGGAGTAGGACGGCTTCATCTGACACACGGAGCGGAGCATAAGCAGAGCGGGCGCGTAGAGCACGTTGACAAGTCCCATGCCCAAGTTCAGCTGCACAAAGCCCAAGTTGTGCACAATCGAACCGGCCACTATGGGGCCCATCGCATACGCAATGGAGTAGGATATATCAGCGATGGCGTACACGCTGCCATACACGGAGACGTGCCGTACATCGACGAGGAAGGCGAGTGTTGGCAGGAGCGCGGTGTCCACCAGGGCGATGCCGAAACAGATACCGCACAAGGGGAGCATGAGCTGGCCAAAGTTTTTGCACGCTGGCACTATACAGGAGCTCGCTCCTATGATGACCATGCCGAGAGCGCCGTAGAACCACTGCAAGTTGGGATACTTGGCTGCTAATTTGACAGTGATGTACACCCCGAGGACATGAGGGAAAAACGCTGGCAGCCAAGCCATTCCCACCTGCCACTCGCTGGCATGCATGGTGGTAGTCATCCAGTTGGCGATCGTCGGCTCCAAAAAGGCCAGGGGTATGTTGCACACTGTCAGGGCGCCCGCCACCACAACTATGTATGGGTCCATCATCAGTCGGTATATCGGGGTGCCAATGGGCATGTTCTCTCGACTCCTGTTCGAGAAAGGCTTAATCACAGTCAAAAGTAGGACGCCGTCGACCAGGCAGATGCAAGCGAGCACTATGAATGGCACTCGTTTACCGCCGAACTCGTACAGGATGCCCCCGAAGGGGGGTGCAACCAGGCTCCCGAACGAAATGAACGCCAGGGCGATGCCCAGCGCGCGACTTCTCTCCGCTTCCTCGGTGTACTTGTCCGCAATCATGGCGATTCCAGAGGTGTCGGCAAAAGCCGATCCAAGTCCCTGTAGACTGCGTGCCGCGAAGAGGGTCGCGTAATTCTCGGCCATCGCGAATATGCAGGTGGAGAGGAACATGATCGTGAGTCCGATTAAAAGTGGAATGTCGTATCCCACCCGGTCTATAAAAGTTCCGGTAAAGGGGTTGACAAGCAGCTGCAAGATAGCCTTTGATGCAAACAGAATTCCAATTTGGACGTCTAAATTGTCTTTGTTGCTTTTGAATGATGCATTCACTGAATGAGAAGCTGCAAAAGCATGTTCCTGCTCACTCTCAAGTTCCGCCAGGTATTCTGGAATTATTGGCACTATAACCATGTAGAGCATATTGTCTAACAACAGCGCCATACACACAATCACTAAAACAATTCGTCTCTGTCGGTTTGGGTCTTGCATAGCGGTGCCCAATTGTTTAGTTCTTTCTCCCATCTCAGACAGTTTTACGGCGGCAGATTGCGCCAGCCCCGTAGATCCTTCCGATTCCATGGTGCTATCTTTTTATTTACAGCGACACGGGAATTGATGGTTCCTACCTTGTTGTGTCAGTAGTAAAGAGAGCGCATAGTTTGAACACGGACGTTTCTTTGTGTCTCTTTTATCATTCGGGTGGGGAAAGACAATAACTTTTTTCGCCCTGCTGTGTCCCCGCTGCATCCAGTTACTTCACCAGCGGCTTCCAGATCGCCCTGTCCTCGTCACGTTTGGTCCTTAACGTCAACGGTCTCTTCATGGTTTTGAGAGGTGACGTCGTGGAATCGCGCACGTTTCTTTTCGATTCGGGGCCCCGAGCCTGTCTTTATTCCTGGTAAGTTTTTCTTGGACGCTTCTCAGTTGGCAACACGGAGGGCAGGCATTAGGAAGTCTTCCGTCACCTGTGGCGTATCCAAGCGTCTCTTTTAGATCACAACTGGTTTCGCTGCCATTGGCACAAATTAGTTTGTGGATGTTGTCGATATCATGTTTCATTTTTTTTCTTTCTCTTCCCCTCTTCCCCATTCACAGAAGGCTGTGACGCATGGCTAGCTTGTTCCCCAGTGGATCGGTTGCCAGTTGCGTCCTTTATGCTAATTTCAGGCAGGCATAGCCCCTGTCCAATAAGAGGGTTGTCCGTGGGTCGGACAACCCCTTATGGGGCATAAAATGTTTATTTTTATGATCTACGGGATTATTACGCGTGATTTTTGAAGGTCGTGCATTTAGTACGGACCAACTTGCGAGAGAGGATGTATTTTTCTTTCTTAGAAATGTACACAATATACTTGTGT
The DNA here is from genome assembly GCF_963457725.1 of Sprattus sprattus. NCBI lineage: Eukaryota > Metazoa > Chordata > Actinopteri > Clupeiformes > Clupeidae > Sprattus > Sprattus sprattus. The sequence goes on along the minus strand of NC_137922.1, from coordinate 43,984,165 downwards.
AAGCGGATGTAAACATTGTTAAATGTGTCGTTTTTTTTTTTTTTTTTTTTACAACATAATGTACAAGGACATCTATTCAAGTTAAGAGCAATTAGTTTCAGCTAACCAATTCCATAAAAATAAAAAAAAACACAGCAATGCGTTGGACACATCATTGCCATACGTGTCACATCCGTGGCATACGTGTAGCAAACTGCAAACAACTCGTTTTATACTAATAAAGGCTGTGTGCCTCTTTGTTTATGTTGTGGCTACGTTTATTAAAGTGTACGTTCATCCCGAGCACTGAACCCAACTGCACACTGCATAACTTTGAAAACTGCCTAAAGGTGGACAAGAGGCTGAGGGTCTTTTTATTTCGAATTTTACATCAGCATTGATTTGTTTCATCATATTACAGTCATATCATTTAGTTCACAGTTCAGGTGCAGTACCTATTTAAGAATGAACACATAATGACTCGTATAATTATCAGCAAACTCCATCTGATGATCAAACAGGGTAGGCAGTTTATACCCCACCGGGACCCAAATAAGTTACAATATGATGAATCCTCCCCACGGTAACCACTGCGACCAGAAAAGACGAGCGGTTATAATGGGGTTTGGTCAGTTTTCTGCACTGTCAAATACATATACACTGTCAGCACCATTACTTATGGACAGCACCCGAGTAACGTCGCTATGGTCATGGAATGAAAGAGAAGACAACGTAAATTGTGAATGGGGATAGGATTAGTCACTTAGGCTGTGACACACGGCTGAATAATCAGTAGGCTACATGCGTATAATGACAACAGTAAGTTTGTAACCTGTGGTTTATCAACGTATCCTGTATCAGGTACACTTAAAAAAAATGGCGTGACATCACCATCTGGCGTTTCAAATAAAATAGGCAGTTACAGTTTATGAGTGCCTGAATAGGAGTAGGCAGCCTTCCCCCTACCGGTAGTAAAATGGAATTTCACAACAGGTTACGTTATCTATTTATGTAGCCTATCTATTTATTTATCTATCTATCTATCTATCTATCTATCTATCTATCTATCTATCTATCTATCTATCTATCTATCTAGCTATCTAGCTATCTATCTATCTATCTATCTATCTATCTATCTATCAATTGGGTTCCATGCTTGTATTTGAGCGAAGACATAGTTTTAGAAAATAACATTGGCTACTTGCAGGGTATGAATCTTTGTTTAACTGGAAATGACAGAATAGAGATGTTTTGATTGTTTCGAAATAGAAAGTATGAATGCGAATTGCAACATTGCATTTTGACATGCTCTTCCTTTAAGAGTCGGGGGAAAGATGTGTGTATTTCAGTTTTCTTTAGAGTGAAATACCATTTCTTTTTCTCTGAGTTTTTCAGTAGCCAACTCTGTAGAATGAAGATTTTTCTACCTTCAAGAGACTACCTTCAAACCTTTATCAAGTTTTACCTAATGTGAATCAACGCCATAGAAGATTTGAAGCCAGCCAATACAGTAGGGAGCAGCATATCTGTCTGTGGTTTGACAGCTAAAAGCTTGACGATGAAGAAACGTCACCAACCAGCGAGTTCCGTGGAGCTAGCGACAATAAGCGTCAATATTCGACAATAGGCGGCAATATGGTGGCGATAAAACGTAAAAATAAAAATCCATTTTTTCCCCAATCCATTTTGCACGCCATATGCCTGGTGTGCTGCTTACTATTCTAGATAAATACACTGTATATTGCATCTGCGAAATTTTCAGACTTTTCTGGCAAATATACATGTAATGAGATGGTAGCCAATTAGGTAGGCTACACAACATGTTTCCGTTGTTTATTATCATTTTTTGAATCACTTGTGCTTGTGAGTCATAGAACATCCAATGTATTTCTAAATAAAAGGAGCCTATAGACTGTGTAAGATATGAATAGGCATAGCAGAGGTATGGGGTTTTACCTTCCCCTATTATGTGGCCTATTTAAAATAAATATGGATTATGCAATACAAATTGTTAACACACACAAATACAGAAATACATACTTTTATAACAGTGGCGGCTGGTGAAAAAAATGAAAAAAATTAAATTCCTTAACAGAAATACAAAACATTCCTTTTATTGTCGGGATACAGGTCCAGTGGTATTAAATAGAACCAAACATATGACAATCACTCTTCGACTTTGTGACCTTTGACCCCATACCAGTTAGGAAGACTTGGGGAGAGGGCACTGCAGAGACTGTAAGCCTACCTAGCCAGCCTAGCCAGCTGGGGCGTGACATGGCCTACCTACAAAAGTGAATCAGAATCAAATAGGACTATTGCCAAGTAAGTTTCCACATACAAGGCATTTGTCTTGGTTATGTGGAATAAATAGGTCAAATGTACAAATGGGGACAAGACAAGAATGTTTTTCTTTCCACAAAAGAAAAAAATAAATATAGATACAACAACAATCTGAACACAAATGTTCATAGACTAAGCTAAATATGTATTTGATCTATATATGATGTATATGTATATGAATCTTGGTCTTGTTAAAATTAATAGCTTTTGTGGGCTGAGTTTGTGGGCATTGTTAATGAGACTGACTGCTGTGAGTTATGGTCCTGATGGACCGCTATCTCTTACCAGAGGGGAGTTTTTCAAAGAGGCCTGATCAGGGTGGGAAGGGTCAGCCATAATCGTCCCTTCTCACTTCAGGGCCCTGGAGTCATTTCTATAGACCTGTTGTGTGTGACTTGACCACACCAACAAAGGCGATTCAGATCACAATATCTGTACACAGTATTTCCTTAAAGGGCTTATTGACATCTTTACATCTTTAACTAGCCGCAAAGAGTTACAGAGTGCCATTATTGTGTTCTCTATTTAAAATATAAGTGTTTATAAAACAATTGGGTTCTAGCGCGTAATTTAGCTGTTTCTGATTGGACGAGAGACGTTCCATGCTATAGGTTATTCGTCAATATACCTACAGTTACGGGACTTTTCACAGCTAAAAATAAATCACTCCGCGATGAAACATTCGCATTGATGATAACCGTTAATTTAAAGTTTTTAAAATTCCAAACCAAGACGTTGACAATGGAACTATTTTTTGTTGCGGAGAAACAATGGTGAAATAAACCATTTTTGATCAATAACTTCGTGTTGAAATGTTAATTTGTTGACAGTAGAATTGTTTTATAAAAGCAATATAGCACTCGTGGGAGTGGGGTAGGTAAGGGATAATCCCACGGGTGTTGTTGCCTACGCCACTCGGCCTTCGGCCTCGATGGCTACGGCCGAACACCACCCGTGGGATTATCCCCTACCTACCCCACTCCCACTCGTGCTATATTGCTTAAATATACAATACATCCACAAACATACCGGCACATAAACAGCACATACACTATTTATATACACCCTTGACAGTGAACAGTAAGAAAATTGTAAACTTGTCACTACATATCAGTAGCAAGACAGGGACGTGGTAGAATCTATCTGTCTGCGTGACATGTATTGTTATATACATGTAAATAGATCAAACAGTAATGCTGAAAGGATACTGGGACAAAAAATAAAATCACCATCTTGAGGAAACATGGCCTTTTAGGTTGAAAGCCCACTCACCATATCAAAGTATAGGCCACGAGTGGGATGTTAGTTGGACAGGACAAAACAGAAGACCAGGTCAACAATAAAAACACACGTTCTACATGGCTTTCCACAAGCTACTTTTGAATTATATAAAGGAAAAACAACTGAGGTCCCTATGATTGTTACATAACTAATTGAACCAGATGTTAGAAAACATGTTAAGGAAAACACTAAAGGAACACTCGAATAACTGAACATAAGGAACTACAATTCCTACATAAAACAGCATGACATGAACTGTTTTCTAAAATGTGTAAACACAAATGGAATTTCTTAGAGCAATGACATTAACTATGACAACAATAAATTCACAATGACAGTACATTTCATAACATAAAGTACTTGTTTTAAGGAATTAATTTCACCCCAATATCAAGGATGCGCAATTTATTGTTTTCTCAGCCACACAATTTGAATTTGTTATTGTTGGCCAATTCTTCGCATTTTATCAGCTACCTTTCAACTCTCAGTCTCAGGCAAGTGGAATGACTCATGTCTGTTCAAACGCCTTTCTCTTGTAGATACATTTGTGGATTTGTCCTTTCACATGATTTTGAAAGAAGCAAACGACTTTTTTTCCGAACAGCACTAGTAGGCTCTAGTAGCTCATACAGTACAATTCATTTTTCGCCCTTGTATAATTTAAAACAAATAAAACAGTTTTGACTCTTATTTTGAAAACAATTACGAATGGCGGCCATATTGTCAGTTGCGTTATTGTCGTTGGCTGCACGCTGCTCCACCGGCGTGGCCGTGAATTGTCAAAGTTTTGGTATCTCCAGAGAATTTCTAGCTCTGGTATCTCCTACCGTGGAGAGCGTGGAAAGCGTGGAAAGCGTGTTTAGAATGAATGTGGTCGAACAATCCAAATGTGGACTTTGATGCGAAAAATTATGTGTCCTGTAATTTTATTTATGGGGACAGCAACGGCGGTGTAGGTAGGAGGTAGCCACAAAGCTAGCTAATGTTATCGAAGTTACTGTGAACGGTAGTCGCTGCCTTATACAACATATCCAAATAGTTAATACTGTTGTCGCTCGGATAAACACCATGTCGGAGGACTTGGTGACTCGAATTAAGGAGCTGGAAAGCGAGGTGGAGCAATTGAAAACTGAGTTGAGAAAAAGGGACAAGGCTGATCAAGCCGGCACAGAGAGGAATGCAGGCAGCAATCCTAGCGTTACAGTCGACATAGAGGGTCAGGAGGATGGAGGGGGTGCCAGGAAAGGCAAGAAACGAGGTAAGGAACGGCCGTTTGACTTCTCTGTCCACCCACGTCGGCATGTCGCTTTGAGGCTTGCTTATTTGGGTTGGGAGTACAAAGGCTTTGCCGTGCAAGAAAACACAGACAACACAGTAGAGGCCAGACTGTTCGAAGCATTACTGAAGACCAAACTCATCCAGGACAGACAGAGCTCCAGCTACCACCGCTGTGGCCGGACAGATAAAGGAGTCAGCGCATTCTCACAGGTACGTTACTCAACTGCTCCCTGGAGCTCTGTGAGTTTTGCCTTTTGTTCTGGCAAGTGCAACTGGCAACAAACAATGACAGGTGCTCATGACGTCTCGAGTTAAACGGCCCGTTTACAGATTTGTCCAACTTTGCCAGTTGTATCAACTTAATATGCCCGCTTGGTCTAGTAAGTTCATATTGTTGGTTAAGTTTACATAGGCTATTACTATTGAATTGAATTACATATTAGTATTGCAGCAATATTCATTTTAACTGTCCTTCCCTGCAGGTTATATCCATTGACCTGCGCTCAAACCAGTTCAGTGGAGGTCTAGGAGTAATTGTGCCTACTGCTGATGGAGCCAGTGTGAAGATCAAGCCTAATTCTGAGGAACTGCCATATGTAAAGATGCTTAATCGTGTCCTACCCCAGGACATCAGGGTCCGTGACTGGTCACCAGCCGAAACTGGGTTCAGTGCCCGCTTCGACTGCCAGTCCAGAACGTACCGGTACTACTTCCCCCTAGGTTCCCTGGACGTGAGTCTCATGGCTGAAGCTGCGAAACGGTTGGTGTGGGTGGAATTTGGGAAAAAACTGAACACATGAGATGTTCATTTGTATTTCAAGATCAAAGCAGACAGGCACTGTGCTTGTAGTTTGGGTATATAGATTGATTTAGTGGAATAATTAATACTTTTCCTAACTTGTTTATTTCTATATCCGTTACTTTAATAGTTATAGTTAAACAATGACTAAAACACGTTTTCACTAATTCCATTAAGTCTAATAACTGTAGATTAGATGCAGTTACTAGTAGAGCGCATAATATGTAGCAATTTGTGAACATCAGAAGTTTCATGGGTTTTTCCTTTGTATTGTCAATGAGTTTCCACAAAAGCCATCTTGCCCCCTCGTTTGATCAGTCAGACGACAAGGTAGAGAGATGGAAACCTTCATGTTGTATCAGAACTGAATGCAAATTGATCTGATATTCTGTTTAAAGAATGTCCATGGCCGTCTGTCCTAAATACTATTTATATGTACGACATCCCCTGGTCCCCATCACAGGTACGAGGGCACCCATGACTTCAGAAACTTGTGCAAGATGGATGTTGGCAATGGAGTTCTGCAGTTCCAGAGGACGATCCTGTCCGCGTCTGTGCACCCTGTCCAGCCTAGTCAAGCCGCCTCAGCGGACCCCTACGATCTCTACGTGTTTGAGGTCAAAGGGCTGGCTTTCCTCTACCACCAGGTGGGTGTTGGGTCTCGTTTTATTAAAATTTAAATATGTCGTTCCCGATTGCGGCGAAAGAGTTTTGATATTGATGAAATGAATGAAACACATCTCTCGTACCAGTGCTCCTAAAACAACATTGCTGAATGGTTGTAACAGTTTATTTCTCATTCTGTTAATTTCCCAAAGTCAGGCTTTGCTCAGTAACTCAATAACATGAGCATATACGACACTTGTGGTAGACTTGTCTGATCTCTCAAGCAGCCCGGAGTATTAAAGGTGCCGTCCACAATTCTAATCCAATATAGTTTTTGTAAAATTCAGCTAATTGCTCCGCATGGTCCTCTAGCTGTCCGTTTAGTGTGTACACTCAAAAAACAGTGGCATTAGTACGCAGTGGCGTTAGTATGCTGTATCTGTTTTTTTTTTGTTTTTTTTTACAGAGCCAGAGTGGCTCACACAGCCATTAACAGTTCCAGCCAATCAGCACATTGCCTCAGGAGCATGGAAGGGAGGGGTTAAGTTTCATTGGCTGATGAGCTCCTATGCCAGTAACCTCTCACTGGAACCGTGGACTTCTCCTTTAACCCATTAGCTGTTCTACCCACAGGTGCGGTGCATGATGGCTGTGCTGCTGCTGATTGGGCAGAAGCTAGAAGCTCCCGTCATCATCGATCAGCTGTTGGAGGTTGAGAAGAATCCGAGAAAGCCCCAGTACAGGTGACCATCACACGTCACCTGGTTGTAGGGTGAAAGTGAATGTGAATAACTGTCATCAATACATGTTGTATGTGAGCTGTATATACTAATGTGCTCAGAATCAACACATAAGGGACTATTTTGCCATGCCATGGGTTCAGGTCATTCTGAAGTGTATGGCACTATTGTACTGTCTTCCATCTTTTTTTAAATTGCTTTGCAACACCCTCAACCGTCGAAGAACCATAAATGAAAACTAGTCCGTCGAGGCAACTGTGTGACCACGGAGTAAACCTTAAGGGGTTGTTTTGGGGGCAGACGCAGAAGCCATGCTATGGGTTCAGGGTTATGGTGGGGTCAGGTCATTCTGAAGTGTATGGCACTGCTGTTCTATCAGCACCAGAAAAGCTTTCCAGGCACAGGGTGAATAGAGATGAGAGTATGTAAATCTGTTTTCGAAAATAAAATTATGAACGTTGAAAAGGCACATAATAGGTCCTCTTTAAGACGTGCATGTGTTTGTTTGTTCGCTAGCATGGCAGTGGATTACCCTCTGGTTCTCTATGCATGCCACTTTGATGGCCTGAGCTGGAGGAGGGAGGCCGAGGAGGTCGGCCTTGCCCTGAACACGCTGCAGCAGCACTGGACACAGGCCGTAATCAAGACCCAGGTCCTGCGTGGCATGATCCAGGGCCTACAGAGCTCAGGTGGGTGCTGCTAGCAAACACTATTGATGCAATCTCAGTGTAATCTACAGTTTTGGGCAACTTTTACATTTTGTTGTGTTAGTCAAAGGCTGACTATAGTGACTCTTTTTTTAATGATCAGTGGAGTCGAGTAATGTATGAATGTATGCATTACACATCAAATGGAAATGTACAATGGCGTGTGATTGAACAATCACACTAATAATGCAGGTTCCTAATATGAAAAGTCATCGGAAGGTTGTCCTTTTTCCTCAGGTGGATATATAATATTTAATGTGTGTGTGTGTGTGTGTGTGTGTGTGTGTGTGTGTGTGTATAAAATCATAAGCATATCCAGTTGAAACATAATCTGATGCTTGTCGTTTACCTTAGGTGAGGCATCCTTGCCTCTGCAGTGCTGGCTCATGGAGGGGACCAGGCAGCGCAACTACCGCCCCCTGCTGGAGCGGCCTTGCTGTGAGAGCCTGGAGGCCAGGATCGAGCACTACGTGAAGAGAGGGAGGCTGGAGCGAGAGGAGGGGGAGAACGGAGAGGAGGCTCTGCACAGGGGGAAGAGGTCAAAACACTCCCACAATCCCTCCTCTCAGACTGTAGCTTCAGGAGCTACACAACCTGCCCAGTGAACAGAAGAAAAGCCAGACTGTTTGTGAACACATATATAGTCATAAAGAAGACCATCTTGAGTTTTTTTTATTTTATTTCATTTTGTAAAATTACACTTGTTATTCATTTGTTTTAACCCTGGGTGTCTTTCCCACATTCAATACAATTTGATATACTCTATGTAGATGTCGAGCTGGAAAGACTATTCTTTTTTTGTGCAATACTGTTAATAGAACAATGCACCATACCGAATATACCGTGCCAAATGAACCTGAAAGGCAGATGTTAATTATAAAAGCCTTTAATTAAACCGTTGAGCCTGTGGCGTTAATAATGTTTGCTTTTTGGTTTAATATTTCTCTCCAAAGCCACACCGAGGCAGAATCGACACATAAAGCCCAATTTATGGTTGTCCGTTTACGGAGATGTTTACCTTGTGGGTAGTAGTATGCCAACATTAGATAGCTGGCTCAGACACCTTGCAAATCCCCTCAGATGTATTTTTCAGTTACAATAATGGGTTTTTTACATTGCACAATATCTATTTCTATGTAACTTAAAAAAAAGAAATCGAAGCATAAAAAAGGCAAACAAACAACTGTTTTGTACAAATACGAACATCTACATGAACATGGTCTGCCATCTTTTTTTTTGGTTATTGCTTTGCAACACCCACAACCGTCGGAGAACCATAAATGAAAACAAGTCCGTCGAGGCAACTGTGTGACCACGGAGTAACGGAGGCGTAGAAGTATATTTCGGCCTTAAGGCGCTGTTTTGGGGGCAGAGGCAGAATCAACACACAACGGACTATTTTGCCATGCTATGGGTTCAGGGTTATGGTGGGTTCAGGTCATTCTGAAGTGTATGGCACTGCTGTACTATCAGCACCAGAAAAGCTTTCCAGGCAGAGGGTGAATAGAGAGGAGAGTATGAGAAATATAGTGTGTTTTTGGAACATTGGGGCATGTAAAACAGTTTCGAAAGTAAAATTATGAACGGTGAAAAGGGGCATAAGAGGTTCTCTTTAAGAATCAACACATAAGGGGCTGTTTTGGGGGCTGTGCAGAGCCCCACTGAGGCAGAATCGACACATAAAGGGCTGTTTTGGGGCCTCTGGTTGTCCCTGAACACACATGTTTATCCAGAGAGAAGAAAGAGTGCAGGTAATGCATACCGGTCAAGTTCACGTGACTGAAATTCGTGAGCCATTTTCTCCGCCCACAGATCCACATACATGTGCAAGTATATTGTTTCACTTGGGATCACGTCACTGGCTGTGTCTCTCAAATACTGGAATGTTGAAATAGTTTAAAATACCTATAATGAATAAGTTAAGGTTAGCTAGCCTTAGTTGAAGCTCAATGCTTACCTGTTCAGGAGAAAATGAGCCAACCCAGCAGCACCTATCTGAAAATCCTTCTGGGCTCTTAGCTGTCTCCATCTTTCAAGTGTATCACCAATATTTACTCGCATTTTACTACATCTGTGGTCATGCAGCTTTTTACAAAGAGGCTAGGTTTTTTTGTAGAATCAAACATTATATACAGTCCTGCTCATCATTATTGGCACCCCTAGTAATTATGAGCAAACAGGCTATGAAAAAATATGTCTTTGATGTTTATCCTCTTGGTCTTCCACTCAAAATATTCACAAAAATCTTACCTTTTCATTGAAGTAAAATTATTGAAAAAGAAAAACTGTCGACATTAAATAAATATTTTTCCCCAAAACATGTGGCACACATAGAAAAATCTTTTACCGTAATTGAAATCTAAGGAGGATGATTCGACTGGCAAAATAATCTCCAAGGATCACAGCTGGAGAATTGCAGACATTATTTGAGTCTTGGGGTCACAAAGTCTCCAAAACTACCATCAGATGCCACCTACATCACCACAGGTTGTTTTGGAGGGTTGCCAGAAAAAAGCCTCTGCTTTCAATCAACAACAAACTAAAGTGCCTACAGTTTGCCAAATGTAAGTCAGACTTTAATGGGACCGAGTTATATGGTCATATGAGACCAAAATTAAGCTTTTTGGCAACAAACATCAAAGGTGGGTTTGGCGTTGACAGAAAGATAGCCATACAGAAGAGCACCCCATACCCACTTTGGAGTATGGTGGTGGATCTCTGATGTTGTGGGGCTGTTTTTCTTCCAAAGGCCCTGGACATCTTGTTAGGATACATGGTATCATGTACACCATCAAATATTAAATAAAAGATATTAAATAAAAACCTAACAGCCCCCCTCTAGGAAGCTTAAAATGGGCCGTGGTTGGACCTTCCAGCAGGACAATGATCTGAAGCATACCTCAAAATCAACACAAAAATGGTTCACCTACCGCAGAATAAAGGTTTTGCCATGGCCATCACAGTCCCCTTACCTAAACCCCATAGAAAAACTGTGTGATGAGCTGAAGCCGAGTCTACAAGCGTTGACCTCAGAATCTGAAGGATCTGTAGAGACACTGTATGTAGGAATGGTCTCAGATCCCGTGCCATGTGTTAAGCAACCTCATCACGCATTAAAGGAGAAGACTTATAGCTGTTATCTTGGCAAAGGGAGGCTGCACAAAACATTGAATCATGGGGTGCCAATACCTGTGCACACATGTTTTGGAGAATAATATTTATTTAATGTAAAAAAAATAATAATAATCTTTCAATTATTGTACCTCAATGAAAAGGTAAGATTTGTATGAATATTTTGAGTGGAAGACCAAGAGGATAAACAGCAAAGACATATTTTTCATAGCCTGTTTGCTCATATTTACTAGGGGTGCCAATAATGGTGAGCAGGACTGTATATTGGTTAAAACATTTTTTCTTAATTACATGTCATTCGCACGCTGTGTGTTAGCGTTCTTATCTGGCAACGAGGGGTGTCGAAATGGTACCGAGAAATGGGCAGGGATCAAACAGGCCAAAACACAGAAAGACGTTCAGCTCTGGAACAGAAATTGTAATATACTGGATGAAGCATTGTTGTTGGAGAAGACACATCATGGTCATTTTATTATTTAATTCAGCACATTAATTATAGGCTGGTCCTTTAAGGCTGGAATAATGGTAACTCAATTTGGGAACTTTTCACCGAAGACAACAAGTGGTGTGCAGACTGTAAATGTCAACTTAGTTTTCCTTTTTTCCTTTTAACAACATGATTTTTTCATCAGCCTTGTCTTCCTTTTGGCTTCATACAGTTTTCCTGGGAAAAAAAGTCAACAGTTTTGTTGTTTTCAGAAATGGCACATTTCCCATTTTGTGGTCTTCAAAAAGGAATTTGCTTGATAGTTTTGTGGGGGGCTGAGATGAAAGACAGTGAACCTAAGAAAAAAAGGTTGATTTTAATACAATATGTCATTTTGAAGTCCCTCCTATCTCCATTGGGCTGAAGTTGGCACTGTTGTACAGTATTGCAATGCAAAACTGACCTTCAACTACACTATGAGCTGACAAGAACGAACAAGGTGGTGATACTATCAATGCTATGATTATGACTTGTTAATTTTTTAAAGAATATATAATTATGTTCTGTATATATAATTAATTTCAAGAGATTCAAGATTTTCATGACAGCAGAAATATTATTTGAATTGTGGTGACTTTACCTCCAATATTCATATCCATGCAATGCTCCACTCCAACAAAATTATCAGGCTGACCAGGAAACCAGTTAGTGTAGTCAAACCTGGACCCATCACTCCAAAGCCACAGACCCTCCCGACAAAAAGAGACAAAATGTCAACCTAAACAGATATCTACTTCTGGGGCCGTATTCACAAAGAATCTTAGGGCTAAAAGTAGCTCATAAGTGGCGAATTTAGGAGAAACTCCTAAAAATAATGGGCGTGTCAGTCTTAAATGTAGGACTCCTAATTTTTTTTACTAAGAGCAATTCACAAAATATTTTATCCCTAAAAGTAGCACCTAAGTCTAGGACAGCTTAAAACTCCTCATGAGGACTCCTAAGTCACTAAGACCTATTCACAAAAAATCGTAAGATGGCTGCAGCCGACTTGGAATTGATAAAAGACATTGCTTAAACCGTGAAGGTATTAATATTGTCGTAGAATTAGCGCGGGATGCAATGACGCCTTTAAACAACGATGTGTCCCGAAGTGAAATGTTTGGAAACATAAAGATAGCCTATTTGGCTTCGCGGAAAACGCAAATGACGACACTGGGAATCATCATTCAGCCGTTTAATTCATCAAACTATCAACACACTGTAGACCCCACATCATCCAACAGTTGGATGTACCGATGACTTGTGCATTTCAACGGAGAGCGGTCTGCAGCAGGTTTTTGAGAACTTACCAGCTGGATGCCGCTGGGGTGACAGTGGCTATTGGTCCTGGGACCAGTAGGCTTTCGCTTAGGCTATACGTTTCACGTTCGTTTCGCTTTGATCAATTAAGATTGGAGGGCTTAAAAGGGCCGCATGTGCTGATATTTGAAGTGGTCAAGGGCTGGAAATATAATAGCCTAACAGTTTGCTGGGTGCTTTAATTATTACTGCCTTGATTACATGCAATTGCCATATTTTATATTGATCGCTTTATATTTCTCTTAACGTGCAAAGTGTCATTCCCGTTGGATGCACAAACTTGTCATCATGCGTGTGCGTTCTGCTAACTGCACTGTCCATAACTATTTAATATGACTTAATTTGAAGCCTAGGTTATTCTCTTATTTTCAGTCGATATAGTGGGATTGTTAGAGAGACGTCACGAATGAGTTTTTAATGAGAGAGCCTGTCAACAACCAATCACCGTCCTCACCCCTTCTAAACTCCTGCATGAGAAGCGACGTCATCCATAGCAACGGAGTTTTTATCTTAAGCTTAGGAGTTGGTATTATCCTTAGTATGAGTAGGTCTCAGAGCCGTTGTGAATCACTTTTAAGAAATTACTCCTACGTAAAAGGTTTTAGCGCGAGTTAGGAGCACTCCTAGTGGTAAGATAAAAGGCTTTGTGAATACGGCCCCTGAACAGAATATTGTTTTAAACTGAGCATACATTTATATGTGTCGTTATATTGTGTTGTCATGTGTTGCTGTTGTAGTATTCCACATGCTCATGTTGGGAAAGAAAGATGACTATGAAGAATGACTTGCAGCTGTCATACCTGAGTAGCATCATATTCTCCGATCCAAGTCTGAGGAGTGCCGCCAGTCTGTTGGCGGATCAGTTTCTGGATGAAATGGTACTCATCTATGCTGTGCACCGAAGCCAGGTTCCCTCCCATCGCCACACAGTGACTCTGCAAGGACGAGTTTCTAATGAAGTTTTGTTGATGACATGATAAACAACAGGGGCCGTATTCACAAAGTCTTTTATCTTGCCACTAGGAGTGCTCCTAACTCGCGCTAAAACCTTTTACGTAGGAGTAATTTCTTAAAAGTGATTCACAACGGCTCTGAGACCTACTCATACTAAGGATAATACCAACTCCTAAGCTTAAGATAAAAACTCTGTTGCTATGGATGACGTCGCTTCTCATGCACGAGTTTAGAAGGGGTGAGGACGGTGATTGGTTGTTGACAGGCTCTCTCATTAAAAACTCATTCGTGACGTCTCTCTAACAATCCCACTATATCGACTGAAAATAAGAGAATAACCTAGGCTTCAAATTAAGTCATATTAAATAGTTATGGACAGTGCAGTTAGCAGAATGCACACGCATGATGACAAGTTTGTGCATCCAACGGGAATGACACTTTGCACGTTAAGAGAAATATAAAGCGATCAATATAAAATATGGCAATTGCATGTAATCAAGGCAGTAATAATTAAAGCACCCAGCAAACTGTAAGGCTATTATATTTCCAGCCCTTGACCACTTCAAATATCAGCACATGCGGTCCTTTAAGCCCTCCAATCTTAATTGATCAAAGCGAAACGAACGTGAAACGTATAGCCTAAGCGAAAGCCTACTGGTCCCAGGACCAATAGCCACTGTCACCCCAGCGGCATCCAGCTGGTAAGTTCTCAAAAACCTGCTGCAGACCGGCCGCTCTCCGTTGAAATGCACAAGTCATCGGTACATCCAACTGTTGGATGATGTGGGGTCTACAGTGCGTTGATAGTTTGATGAATTAAACGGCTGAATGATGTTTTCCGCGAAGCCAAATAGGCTATCTTTATGTTTCCAAACATTTCACTTCGGGACACATCGTTGTTTCATTGCATCCCGCGCTAATTCTACGACAATATTAATACGTTCACGGTTTAAGCAATGTCTTTTATCAATTCCAAGTAGGCTGCAGCCATCTTACGATTTTTTGTGAATAGGTCTTAGTGACTTAGGAGTCCTCATGAGGAGTTTTAAGCTGTCCTAGACTTAGGTGCTACTTTTAGGGATAAAATATTTTGTGAATTGCTCTTAGTAAAAAAAATTAGGAGTCCTACATTTAAGACTGACACGCCCATTTTTTTTAGGAGTTTCTCCTAAATTCGCCACTTATGAGCTACTTTTAGCCCTAAGATTCTTTGTGAATACGGCCCCAGGTGAACAAAATATCAGAAACGCCCCTTAAGATATACAAGTCAGTTCAGTGTTCTGATTGATAATCAATTCATGTGGTAGTGAAAGGATGAATATAAGTTATTGACAAACTACAATGTATTTAATGTGATAGAAATAGGACACACCTCAGATTCGGCCCAAGATCTTTTTTCAGAGACAAACTTGAAACAGCGGGTACCAAGAGGATGGCAATCCCCCATAATGTTCCCTGTGAGCAGTTTTGGACACAGCAACACAGCACAGCAACACATACACATACACAGTAAGAAAAACTTAAATTCTGTTTTATATTTCTCCTGAGAACATACTCAACCAATGTGTAGGATTACAAGAAAAGACCACTCAAAGGAAATACAATTAAAAACATATTTCAAACAGAGAAGTCTGTGGCACCAAAGAAAAAAACTCTTAAGATCTTCAGATTCGGCCCAAGTTCTTTTTTCGGAGACAGACTTGAAACAACTGGTACCATAAAGAGTCCAGTACTGAGGGCAAGTCTCAGCAATGAATACAGATACACAGCAAAAAAAAAGTTATTTGAAAATGCTGTCTTTTACTTCTCCTGATTTTATTTGGCTTTTGCTCAACCAATGAAAAAAAAATTAGGAGTTAACAAGAAAATACCACTCAAAGAAAATACCATTCCAAATACATTTCAAACAGAGAAGTCTGTGGCAGGCAGCAAAGAAAAAATACTTTCGAAGACAGTAGACTTTAACATCCTGCTGTAAGCCCTCAGTACCTCCAAAACCAAATGTTAGATGTAGAGTAAAAAAGACTATAGAATTATATTTGTGTGATCTTGGTTTATTTGTAATTGATAAGGCTGCATACCTTGGTCTTCTGCTCCACAGCAGATGAGGAAAGTAGAGAGGAGAAGAAAGCTGGCTTTGCTGATCATGTTGCTGGCCAAAGCAAGAGACGATATTAAATAACCTTCAAACACATTGCATAAAGGAAGAATAGTTTGACAAAAAATACTGACAATTACACTAGAAGATGATAAAATGTCAAAAAAAGATACACAACAGGGGCCGTATTCACAAAGAATCTTAGGGCTAAAAGTAGCTCATAAGTGGCGAATTTAGGAGAAACTCCTAAAAATAATGGGCGTGTCAGTCTTAAATTTAGGACACCTATTTTTTTTACTAAGAGCAATTCACAAAGTATTTTATCCCTAAAAGTAGCACCTAAGTCTAAGACAACTTAAAACTCCTCATGAGGACTCCTAAGTCACTAAGACTTATTCACAAAAAATCGTAAGATGGCTGCAGCCGACTTGGAATTGATAAAAGACATTGCTTAAACCGTGAAGGTCAGGCACGTGCAGAGGGAGGGGGGGGGGGGGGCACCTGCTTGAGCACCTGCCCCTTTTGTCAGAGTGTTTTTTTATTATTATTATTATTTTTTTAATTTGTGTGTGAAAATCCGTCTGTGTGGCCCAAAATAATAATACATTTAACGAAATGATAATAATTTAGATCTACCTTGGTCGGTCACATGATCCACAACGTGCCCTCACTCTGCCCTGACGTGCCCTGCTGACCGACGCCTCGGATAAGTTTCTCTGGAGCTCCCGTTTTCTAGGTAAGCCGAGTGGCCTTGTGATGACAGATGATGTGCCATGATGACTCGGGAATAACTCGGTGTGAAGTTTGCTATAGGGGCTTATATGCCTCTCTCTTGTACGTCGCTTTGAACAAAAGCGTCTGCTAAATGACTGCATGCAGATATGAGCCAAAAATAGTTGATTTACTCCCGTAAATAAACTTCTCAATGTATGAAGTTTGTATCGATTAATATACATCGTGGTCTATAAATCTGAGAGCATTTTCGTTCATTTCACGTATTTGTATTGGTTGGTGAATTTTGGTAACGTTATTTCATATCAATCAGAGAGAGAGAGAGAGAGGGCCAGATAGCGAGAGCGAGCAGAAGTCTTTGAGCAGAAGAAACAAGAGGACGAGTGCGAGAACTTAAACTGAAACACAGGGAATTTCTGATAGCAACAGTGTATTTGAGTGCGACAACTTAAACTGAAACACGGCATTTCTGCAAGCAACAGTGTATTTGAGTGCTGACAATCCGTTTTGAGCAGGATCTCTCCCCCCCTTTCTCTCTCTCTCCATCCGTCTCACTCCCTCTCTCACTCTCTCTATCTCTCACTCCCTCCCTCTCTCTCTCCATCCATCTCACTCATTGAAAATTGTATGTTGAAATGGACCCACATTGACTATAAACATTGCACCCTTTTGACAACTTTCATACTCACAGTGAAACACAGCTGCCTACTACAGTACTTGCTGCCTGTAAAATTATAGTTTAAAGGCCTTGTTCCCATATAGTTCCCCCGCTCATTTAAAACCTAATGAGTATGCACCTGTTTGAGAAATGGATGTACAGTATGTGTGTGTGTGTGTGTGTGTGTATGTGTGTGTGTGTGTGTGTATGTGTGTGTGTGTGTGTGTGTGTGTGTGTGTGTGTGTGTGTGTGTGTGTGTGTGTGTGTGTGTGTGTGTGTTGGTAGCTGTGGAGACACTGTAATGTGTCTGGGGGTATAAACCAACCCCTTGTGACAACACTGTCCTATAGTGTGAAATTAACTCAGCGTCACACTGGTGGAAATGACCGTCACACCAGTGGACATAAGCTATAGAAAAGGCCTAGATAAATACATTTTTACAAATCCGTGCTACATGTGCCCCCTTTTTAACTTTGAGCACCTGCCCCTCCAAAGGTCTCTGCACGGCCCTGGTGAAGGTATTAATATTGTCGTAGAATTAGCGCAGGATGCAATGACGCCTTTAAACAACGATGTGTCCCGAAGTGAAATGTTTAAAGATAGCCTATTTGGCTTCGCGGAAAACGCAAATGACGACACTGGGAATCATCAGTCAGCCGTTTAATTCATCAAACTATCAACGCACTGTAGACCCCACATCATCCAACAGTTTATCCAGTTGCCTTCGGACAATCGCCAATTACACAAGATCAAAGTAAATTCCATGGCGATCGCAGGAATGTCCAGTGACGGGACACACATTACAATAATTGCCCCATCACAAAGATGAGGACGTTTTCGCCCACCGTGGCCTGGATGTACCGATGACTCGTGCATTTCAACGGAGAGCGGTCTGCAGCAGGTTTTTGAGAACTTACCAGCTGGATGCCGCTGGGGTGACAGTGGCTATTGGTCCTGGGACCAGTAGGCTTTCGCTTAGGCTACGTTTCACGTTCGCTTCGCTTGAAGGGCCGTATGTGCTGATATTTGAAGTGGTCAAGGGCTGGAAATATAATAGCCTAACAGTTTGCTGGGTGCTTTAATTATTACTGCCTTGATTACATGCCATTGCCATATTTTATATTGATTGCTTTCTTTTTCTCTTAACGTGCAAAGTGTCATTCCCGTTGGATGCACAAACTTGTCATCATGCGTGTGCATTCTGTTAACTGTACTGTCCATAACTATTTAATATGACTTAATTTGAAGCCTAGCTTATTCTCTTATTTTCAGTCGATATAGTGGGATTGTTAGAGGGACGTCACAAATGAGTTTTTAATGAGAGAGCCTGTCAACAACCAATCACCGTCCTCACCCCTTCTTAACTCGTGCATGAGAATCGACGTCATCCATAGCAACGGTGCTTTTATCTTAAGCTTAGGAGTTTGTATTATCCTTAGTATGAGTAGGTCTCAGAGGCGTTGTGAATCACTTTTAAGAAATGACTCCTACGTAAAATGTTTTAGCGCGAGTTAGGAGCACTCTTAGGTCATATGCACACGAAGTCTAGGGCCTCCGAATCGGATTTACTTTTCACACCAATCGAATCTTTTAATTTCGTAAATACGGAGGCTGGCAACGAGAGATTTGCGTAAAAACGGAGCCACCAGATTGTGTTTAAAGGGCTGTAGTACATACCTCACACCTGTGGGTGGCGCTTTAGCGCTTTATTTACACAACTGAAAAAACGTGAAAAACCTAGAGACTATTCAGCACGAGGATAAACACATTACACAAGACATTCAAGCTCCAATTAACAACATTACATTATGATGGTTAATAAAATCAGTGGTCAGACTAAAGGATATGAGAAAAATAATTATTTTTTCTATTGATAATAAAGAGTTTGGAACAGTACAACATGACATGTCTGTCATCCCATTTCCCATGAGCCTTTGCTGCGACCATTTTACATACATTTATGAATAAAAAAGCAAATGAAATCGCTGGCCAATTTATATTTGTGGTCATTAAAGTTATGTTACGTCTGAATAAGAAGAATTATATCAAGATAGGAGGCTAATCAAAAATCAGAAGGCTGGGTTAATGTTAGTGAATTCGAGGCCCACCACGAGTGAGATTTTGAGGTAGAACAAGCTATTTATATTGTGGTTGGAGATCGCAAAACGATCACGTGGGGCAATGACGTCATCAGGTTGCGTGAAACCGTGCAGACGAACACCAGCCCCCGTACCGATTCAAATCTACTCACTTTCTACCCCAGACTTCGATCGTTGCGGAAACCGTGTGCGGATAGAGAGTGTTCGTATTTATGATAGGGCTATCGGTATTCTGCACGTTGCGGACGAAGACAAACTAGACTTCGTGTGCACATAGCCTTAGTGGTAAGATAAAATGCTTTGTGAATACGGCCCCAGGTATCCCAAAGTCTTTTCATAGGTTTTCTTTACTTGAAATGTCCAACCTTAAGAAAAAAGGTATATTAATTTATGTTATCTATGTGCTGTACTAAAATGCTAAAACGTCCACTTTTCTGCGTATCGTATAGCATAGTCAGATTTCTTACTATGACCAGAAGTCTGCTCTAGTCTTGAATAGCCAACAAAGAAAGAGCTGACTCACAAGTTCTCACCGAAAATTGTGTTCCTCAGTGATACTTTGCTCATCTTATCTGCAATGTGTGTCGTGTGTGTGTGTGTGTGTGTGTGTGTGTGTGTGTGTGTGTGTGTTTGTGTGTGCGCCATTTACACAGTGCTTCAGTGAGTCGATCTGAACCTGAAACCTTTGAAACCTGGTTTTCCACATTATGCCACACTGCAGTGTCTGCTCCACCTGCAGCCTCTCTGCACTCAGCTGCTGGTGCAGGAGGAGGTGTGGAGGATGGAGCCAGAGGCACTGCTGCTCAGGTAGGAACAACTCTCTACCTCTTTATTCATTTATTTCTCTCTCTGTCTCTCTCTCTCTCACTCTCTCTCTCACTCTCACACATACACACACACACACACACACACACACACACACACACACACACACACACACACACACACACACACACACACACACACCTACATTTACAATTCAGACTGCTCCACGTCCTTCTCAAATGCTTATTTTGTGACCTCGACACAAAATCATGGTGGTGAGAAGAAGGAAAAACGTTTCTTACGTTTTCTTACTTCCTCTCTGCCCTTTGCTTGCCTCACTCTTCTATCTCTCTGCACTCTCTCCTTCTCCCTTTTTCTGCCTATCTCTTTTCCCCCCATTTTCTATCCCTCTTTCTCCCTCTCTTCTCCCAGGAGTTTGAGGGGAATTCATAGAATGTGAGAATCTACAGCCCAGACACATACAAAGACACATGCAAGATTCATCAGCCAGGCACTGGCCATGGGTGACATGGCCTACCAGTGCCCAGTGGACACTCTGCTCTCTTTCCAGTTCCAGTACATAAAACTTGCCAGAGGTCAGATAGATAGATAGATAGATAGATGATGGATGCTTTATTGATCCTGAGGTAAATTAAGGTCATCCAGTAGCTTACACTTACATACAAACATGAATCACAATAAATACAAAAACAAAAACAATACACATAGGGAGAACATGTACACAGGGGGTGGGGTGTTTACAGGTACAGGATAGATCTGGCCCTATATAACATTGTGCATTACTTGTAACAGTGTTGAAAGTAGTGCAAGAGTGTTCATGTACATGGTTGGATAGTGCAAAGAGTCCTGTGCTTGTGTGTGTGAGGATAGTGCAAAGTGATATAAATAGTAAAATAAAGTAAAGACTGACCAAGGGGCTAGTGTAGCCAGTAAAAAAGGATGGGCAGTTGGATGGACTAAAGTGAATATTTGAATGGATGGACTAAAGTGCTATATTTATTTACAAGTGAGATGAGAAGAGGAGGGCAGACTGAGGTAGACTCATGCAGAGAAGTCCATCTCCCTCCCCCTCCCCTTCTGCGTGGCGTTGTAAAGCTGAATGGCCCTGGAGACAAAGGACTTCCTCAGCCTGTCTGATGAGCATGACAGTGACAGGAGTCTGCCACTGAAGATGCTCCTCTGTCCATTAAAAGTACTGTACAGTAGGTGGTGGTCATTGTCCAAGATGGTCAGCAGCCTACTCAGGGTCCTTCTCTCCGCCACTGTTGTTAAGCAGTCCAGTTTGGTGCCAACAACAGCTCCTGCCTTCCTCACCAGCCTGTCAAGTCGCCCTGAATCCCTCTTCTTTATGCTGCCTCCCCAGCACACCACAGCATAAAAAAGGACGCTGGCCACAACAGACTGGTAAAACATGCGCAGGAGTTTGTTGCAGACATTGAAGGACCTCAGCCTCCTCAGGAAGTAGAGTCGGCTCTGACCCTACTTGTATATGGCATCTATGTTGGCTGACAAGTCCAGTTTACTGTCCAGATGAACTCCTAAGTAGTTGTAGATGTTGACCACCTCCAAAATGACACCCTCTATGGAGACTGGTAGCAGAGGAGGCTGAGACCTCCTAAAATCCATCACCATCTCCTTGGTCTTGGTGGTGTTCAGCTGCAGGTGGTTATGCCTACACCACTGCACAAAGTTGTCCACCAGGCTCCTGTACTCACCCTCCTCTCCATCCCTCATACAACCCACAACAGCAGAGTCATCAGAGAACTTCTGGATGTGGCACAACTCTGTGTTGTAGGTGAAGTCTGATGTGTACAGGGTGAACAGCACTGGTGAGAGCACAATCCCCTGTGGCGCGCTGGTGCTGCACAACACAGTCTCAGATACGCATACTTTCAGCCTGACAAACTGCAGCCTTTCCGTCAGGAAGTCAGTGATCCAAGATACAAGGTGGGCGTTCACACCCATCTGCACAAGCTTATCACTCAGACAGAGGGGCTGGATGGTGTTGAAGGCACTGGAGAAATCAAAGAACATGATTCTCACAGCACCTTTCCCCTTGTCCAGATGAGAATGTGCCCTGTGCATTAGGTAGACGATGGCATCTTCCACGCCCACCTTCTCCTGGTAGGCAAACTGCAGCGGGTCTAGTGCATGGCGTACCTGGGGTCTGATGTTGTGCAGTAGCAGTCGTTCCATGGTCTTACAGATGTGTGATGTTAGAGCGACTGGCCTGTAGTCATTCAGCTCCCTGGGGTGTGGCTTCTTTGGAACAGGGATGAGGCAGGATGTTTTCCACAGAGAGGGGACCTTCCCCGTTGGAGGCTCAGGTTGACGAGATGCTGCAGAGGCTCACCCAGTTCCACGGTGCATGCCTTGAGAAGTCTTGGACAGACTCCATCAGGGCCAGCTGCCTTTCTCTTTCTAGTGCTGCTTATGAAGAAAGAGCTGACACACAAGTTCTCAGAACATTGTGTTCCTCAGTGATACTTTGCTCATCTTATCTGCGATGTGAGATGTGTGTGTGTGTGTGTGTGTGTGTGTGTGTGTGTGTGTGTGTGTGTGTGTGTGTGTGTGTGTGTGTGTGTGCGCCATTTGCACAGTGCTTCAGTGAGTCAATCTGAACCTGAAACCTCTGAAACCTGTTTTTTTTACATTTATTTACCAATGTGATTTCACATCAACTTAAATCAAAACTTCATGCATCTTTTAATGTTTTTCAGCTTTCTCTGCCCTTTTACTCTTCTCCTCTTTTTTCCCTTCCCTCTTTCCTTTACTCCATGTCTATCTGTAGGGTGTTGATCCTTCTATCCCTCTTCACTCTCTCCTTCTCCCTTTTTCTGCCTCTCTCTCTTCCTTCCCATTTTCTCCCTCTCTTCTCACCTCTTCTGTCCTTACCTCCTTATGTAGTTCATTTGTAGGTCTGGTACTCCTTTAAAGGGCCAAGATCACCGTCCTCTGCCTTGGTGACAGGCAAGATCTACCTATTGAGGCTTTGAGAGAAAAAGACTGTCTGAACTCCAGACTGTACTTACAACTTAACTTTATATTTGGCCTTATTGTAATTGAATGAAATCAAACACTTCGTTCCAGATTTGAAATGGACGTGAAGGCATCTGCACTTTTGGTGTTCAAGGGCCACATCAACCTGCACAACCAGGAGTTTGAGGGGAATTTACAGAACGTGAGAATCTACATATTTACTGCACATGCCCAGACACATGCATATACCATACACACGTGAAGCTATATTTACATTTATTGGTTTAGCAGACACTCTCATCCAAAGCGACTTATAGCACAATACAATTATATAAGATGTGCATTTTCATCAGTACAAGTTCACAGAGAATTGTGCACCTGCAGTGTGTGTGTGTGTTTGTGTGTGTGTTTGTGTGTGTGTGTGTGTGTGCAATTTCCACACTCTGCCTCAGTGAGTTGACACTGTTTTGCAACTGCTTTTTGCAACATACATAGCCTAGTCATTGTGAGATTGTTTTCTAACTATGACAGACGGAGTCATAAGAGCCATCGACCAGGCACTGGCCATAGGTGACAGTGATACTTTGCTCATTTCAACTGCAATGTGTGTGTGTGTGTGTGTGTGTGTGTGTGTGTGTGTGTGTGTGTGTGTGTGTGTGTGTGTGTGTGTGTGTGTGTGTGTGTGTGTGTGTGTGAGTGTGTGTGAGTGTCACTTCCACACTCTGCTTCAGTGAGTCAATCTGAACCTGAGGTGGGATACCCAACCCGGCCCCGTCGGAAATCAAAAGGACCCGACGGGCCGGGTTCAGCCAAATATTTAGAAATTATACTCGGTTCCGTTCGGGCTCAGACACATCAGCACGATAATGCACATGCACAAAACTGTACACACATACACACACTGAAACAACTAACGAAAAAACTAATTATTGTGTTTTAACAGGACTGAGGAGGTCCTTAGGACGAATACTCCACCTAGAGGTTTATCATGCCAGTTTAATTCAGTCACATCCTGCTCATTATAGTTATAATGGTCTGAGACTCATTATATCCTCGGTAATTGACTCTTGACACTGAATAGATGCTCGATACAGTATTAGCAATTTTCATCCTTTTTCACAAGCATTTCATGTCTATGATTGATTATTCTCTGACACTTGCTAGTTGAGTAGAGCGTCATGTTGAGTAGATTGAGCGTTGACTGCTGTTTAAATAAAGCTCATCCTTTGAAGGAAAAATCTGAATTAAGGATCATAGTTAATAATGATTGACAATAATAAATAAATCCAATGAATCTTACATTCATTTGTATTTGTGCTTTTAATTGGACTGTGGTTCAAATGTAAACGTTTCTGGTTGAATGTACTGTTAGATGAGATGCCTTGATAGAGGTGTGGATGAGTGTTCTCACCACCCCTCCTGTCTTTGATATTCCTTACACCTCCAACCCCATAAATACAGTCCTCTTAGACATTAGCTAATAGCTGGATCTCTTAAACAGTTTCCCCTGTGCGCAAATGTTGTGGAGTTTACCGGAACCAAGGGTAGCAGACTGATACATGTTCATGGAGAGACGGCGCTATGGGGTGACGCCTCTTATGCTATGGAAGATATAAAAACTGAAATGTTACAATGGCTGACCAGATGAGACATAGGTGAAGCTTTTTGGTGAAACATCTGTCTCTCCCTTAATGCGCATCACAGGACTTAACCTGTTTCTTGACTGATCATACTCAGAATGCGTCTCCACCAATCTTTTAGCACTAAGATAATTGCTATCAGCTTCCACCCCTCCCCCTAATGCCAAGCCTTGTCCAGCGTAGGTGGAGAGACAAGGTGAGAGACTCTGGTGAGAGAGGGAGAGGGAGACTCCCTGAGTGGACTATATGTTTAATGTGGTAGATTATTGACATACATAAGGGCAGAAAGGCTGTTTGATCTTGTTGGAATTAATACTATATGAATCTATCTTACACATTTCTTTGCAGTTTATCTGGGAAAGGTAACTCAGATTTAGTTGATTTACAAAAACAAAAACTATGTATTTATATAGTGTAAATATAATTTGAGAAGATTAGTGGCCCATAATGTAATTCATAGAGGTGGGGGTTTCTAACGTCTTTACTACAGCCTGCCACCAGGAGGGGATAAAGACCAGCTGTAGTTACTTCACTTTCAGTGTCCGAATACTCACCAGTCATAACAGTGCAAAACTGCTATCTTCTGTTCATGTTAGGAGTGAAAATGTCTTTTAAAATTACAATATTTTAAATCTGTGCATATTCAAATTTTGGTCCATAATCAACGTGTTTAATTTAAGCATTTGTATTCCTGAATGATACACACATGCCTTGGCAACCCAGCTGCATACCTACCACAGGGTATGAATGTAAGTACTGGAATGTTGAAATGACTTAAAATGCCCATCCCTGCTAGTAGCCGTGATAAATTAGTTAAGTTTCGCTACCCTAAGTTGAAGGTCAATGCTGAGAAAATGAGCTTGATAGAATCGAATATACTTTAATTGCCATTGTGCAGTAGATTCACCAGACGAAATTTGCTAGTGCAACCACTAAAAAAAAAACAATGCTCACATCCACATCCACACATAAATATATTTAAAACATAAATTAGGAAATCATCAAGACATCACATGTTGCATATTCCTGTAAAATTATCAAGACGTCCCACGTTGCAAATCTCTTTAAACCTATAAAGTGCAGTTGTGCTGGGTTTGAGGGTAGGAGAGTTGTGTGGTTATTTAGTTCTGTGATGGCCCTGGAGATGAAACTGTTCTGCAGTCTGGAGGTGCGGGCTGTAGTGGCCCGGTAGCTTCTGTCACAGGGGAGCAGGGTGAAGAGATGGTTTATGGGGTGAGTCTCATCCTGCAAAATGCCACATGCCCGGCGGAGGCAGCGTGTCCTAAAGATGTGGTCCAGGGGAGTCAGTGGAAGTCCAATTATTCTCTCAGCAGACCTTATAACCCGAGTGAGGGATTTCCTGTCCTTGTCTGTGCAGTTCACATACAATGCAGTGATACAGTATGTGATGACACTTTCATTGCAACAGTGGCTTAAGACTTAAGTATCTCGGGAGACAGGTTGTTTCTCTTTAGTGTTCGCAACAAGTAGTTGCCACCTGTATGAAAGTCCTTCTGAGCTCTTAGCTGTCTCCATCTTTCAAATGCATAACCAATATTGAGGCGTATTTTTACTACTTGTCTGGTCTGGCACCTTTTTTAGAAGTATGCAGAGACTTTTTTGGTAAGGTAGAATAAAACATTATATCTAATGGTCCATGTCGTTTGCTTACTTCCATGGTAGTTGCAGACTGTGTTTGCATTCCTATCTGGCAACCAGGGGTGTTGAAATGGAACTGGAGAATTAGGCAGTGGGCGGAATCACACAGGCCTAAACACAAACAGATGTTCCGCTGCGGAACAGACATTTTAAAAGGAGAATATACTGGCTGAAGCATTGTTGTCGGAGAAGCCAGTATTTCAGTTTAGCATGTTTCCATAATCTTTGATGACATATCATTGTCATTTCATGATTTAATACAGTACATTTTACATAATGGTGCTTTAAGGTTTAGTTCGCTGGAATAATGGCAAGTTCAAATTTTGAACAAAGAGGACAGGTGGTACGCAGACCATTCATGTTAACTTAACTTCAGTTTTTTTCCCTATTAGGGTTAAACGTCTCATAAGAATGTGAAGGCTACTATCGTATATAAATATCTTTTTGTTTTAAAAAGTCATTTGCTTGATAGTTTTATTAGGTCTGAGATGAAAGACAAGGGGGCTGAAAAGTAGTCTAGAATCACCATGATGGTGATATGAAAATGAAAGACACATGTAGACAAACACAGAATACCCACACCTGTTTACGGCATGCAAAGCAATTTATTTACTTGATGATTATTTGAAGGTTGTACTACCACCATCCCATCTCTTTTTAGGACAATGGGATTTGCTTTTGAGCTTGAAATTGAAAGATGTTATGTTTGCGACGTAATGTTTTCAGCAGCGCCAATGTTGTACACTGTAAAAAAAACTGCCATCGTTTTTACAGGAAAATTCTGGCAGCTGAGTTACAATCCTGTAAAGAATACATCCATCTGTAAATCTCTTTACAGAGCAGCATACATTAAACATTTTAAACCTGTATATTCAACATTCGATTTTAGCAGTATTTACATCACTGTTTTGTTATATTTAGCTACATTTTACTTTAGCTATATTTACATCACTGCTAGGCTTCACTGTAAAACAAGTCCTGTTGTTTTTACTGGAAAAAACTGGCAGCTGTGGTTGCCAGAATAATTCAGTAAATAATACTGCCAAACCGTAACCATCTTCACAGAACAATATATATCTTTAACTGTTTATAATGTGTAATATTACATTGTAAACCAGTACATTTAACATTGGATTTGTGCTGATTTTGCATAACTATTATGCTATGAAACCAATTATTGAAGTAAAATGTACATCCAGTTGAGGTCTACATCAAATCCCCTTCAATTTCACTGAGATATACCAAGCAAACAACATTATTTAACTGCTTAAGTCTCATTATAACACTGTTATTCAACTGTTTTTTTCATGCAAATCCCCTAAACAGTTCTTTATAGTATAAGATATGTTAATGTATTAATAACAGTTGGGAACAGGGCCTTAACTGAAGGGTGCAGCAGGTGTGGTCAAACCTGGGCCCGCGGTTCTTGGGGGCCCATAGACATGTTATGTCTAAATTGATGCTATCACGACCTTATACTGCGTCTGACCGAATTTCTGCAGCTTAAATACAGAGAAGAACTGGTAATGCATTTAAGAGAGTGTGTAATGCTAGCTAGAGACTTGAAAAGGTAAACGTATCTCCATCATGGTAGGTATTATTTGTGGTAAAAATAGTAACAATCTTTAACAAAATGATATGCTTATCTTACACACTCTATAGAAACTATTAAAAAAAGATTCAAATGAACAAGTTCTTATATTCTTTGGCATTTTTGTCATAAAGATTTGCAATGATTTCTGGGTAACATGTATGTTGTTGTTGTCCAGTGACGAGACAATGGGCCTCATTTATAAACAGTTGCGTAGAAACCAACCTACATTTTGTCTAAGACATTTCCTGAAATGAGCGTAAGTGAGATCCACAGAAAACAGACGTACACACAAAAAACACGTGTACGCCAATCCTTCGGTTATAAATCACAAATGGTTGTGAAATTGTGCGCAACTGAATCTCCGCCCTCAAAACGCCCCTATTTAATCTAATCAGCATATTATTAATGCACAAACAGAGCGCATCCTCAATGCACAAACTCTCTGTGACAGTGAAGCAAGAAAGAAACATGTAAACAGAAGAATTAAAGTGAGGCTGACATCGACGTTCTGCTGATGGAAGAGCAGATGCGGGCCAAAACATCGTTAGAAAGCTTGTCTGGTGGCGTAATGGCAAAAGCAAAGTATTTGACATGTAGTAGACATGTCTCCGAAGCACCAGCAACAGAAGCCGCATCTGCGGCAGCAGCACCAAGGCTTTGGTGCGCTCCACTACCGACCTGTGCTGTATTGAAGTGGGCTTCTTAGGCTTTCTGAGTGTGCGAAATCTGGATGAGAATACATTGGGAACGCTGTTTTACGCAGGAAATCCTCTTTCACATTTTTCTGGGCACTGTATGGAAATCTAATAAATTGCGGGCATATGGGATAGTATAGCCTACTGCGAAGAACATCGGGCAAAATTCTGCTTAATGATGACGGGGATTGCTCGACTGGTCTCCAATTTCTCATCGGAACGTTACTGTAGCCAGGAATCCAAAAACGGACAATACCTGAACGTGTATGGCCTGGTTGCCTATGGTGCGCCTCTCTAGACGATAGGCCATTTGGGCACAACGCTCTCAGCAAGCGGTACCTGCTTATCAGACATACATCATCCTGTGTCAAAAAGTCTGCGCAATCACAAAAAAACCCTCTCTTTCCTTTTTGCGCAGTTTGCAATATCCTCTAACAACGCCAATGCAGCCATATCTACTACTGAAAACTAAGCCACTATAAGTCTTTTTATAGGCTATAAGTTTGAGCAAAATGTTTTACACTTGTAAATTTAAAACGGAATACCTATAAGATGTGAATCTCATTCATGTGTGAATTATTCTAATAGTTTATGTAAGGGATAACGGCCGACGAGCTGTGCAGTTCTACGAAGTTAATGGACGCTGCGGGGCAAAGAACACCACGACGCAGAGCGGAGTCCATTCTACGAAGTCCATTAACTTCGTAGAACTGCACAGCTCGGAGGCCGTTATCCCGCTTATCTCCCGTTTACAACATCCAAAAATGTTTTTATTATTATTGTTATTATTATTTAGAATTTACTTTATCTTTAGAACATTTAGTATGCAAAATAACCTGATGAATTCTTGATTTGAAGCCTAGTGCTCCCGTTAGAGAAAGTAGTGAGAAAGTAGTGCGTGGAACTGGACCTTTAGTTTTCCCGGGCGTTGCTGCAAAGTGACACTCATGAGCTCACCTCTGTAAAGTAAACGGACACACGGACACAGGTATTGTTCATAAGGTTTTACTATTTACAGTTGAACTCCACGTTTCCGTTGATGGTGAAGTTAGACAGAGCAACAGGGAGGTCAAGTTTAGTAATTTGGTCGAAGACTCACAATCGAGCCGGCTAGTTAGCCGTGTGAGCTACCATCTGTTTCAATGGGTTTTTTTTCTAAGCGCTAGCAGCCGCCTACAAATAATATTCGAGACTTTAAGTTAAGAATTACAATACTCTGCAACATTCGTGTAGAACATAAACAACTAACCGAGTAAATTTAGACATATAAAAAGTCGTGTAGATAGCTTAATTGACATAAAACATTGCCCACTTACTTCTCCCAACACGCCGCCATCTTGGTTCAAATTATCCTAGCTGTCAAAAAATAAACGTTACGTTGGTTGTCAATGGTAACCATTCAAGAGCATTGATATGGAACGGCGATTTAACTTTTCTACTGGGACTACGTCCAAGGTGTGCGGTTCCACGAACTTAATGTACACCCCATTAGCCAATCAGAAAACAGTATTTCGTTCCAGAGGGAGATAATTGATTTTATTGAGCGAAACATTAATTTGGCCTTTCACCATTAGCCCAAATGGTGACGGTGGTGCTGACGATTATGATGATGAAACTGCGTGTCGGCTGTCGGCGCTCGGAGATTCCTGAATTCCTGCAGTACTTCAGTATTGCGACAAGGAAATGCACTTACACGAACTGAAACCAGACGTAGAGATAGTGTACGTCCTTTTCTACGTCTAAGGCGGTTTTATAAATCTGTACTTAGACGTGGATTTGATCGCACGCACAGTCTAAGATCAATTCTGTGCGTAAGTACGTTTTATAAATGAGGCCCAATACGATATAGCTAGTTTAGGCGCAAAATCTGAACGTGAAGACCGACATGTTGACTGTACACAGCAGGCCTGCAAGCCGAAACGATGCCTTTCAAACATAAAAGTGGTGGTGCATGATTGCTTTTTCAATGGCAGGATAGCCAGACCATTCAGCCTCTCCTGCTCCTCAGGTAGGTCTTAATGAGTATCAATTTGGAAAATGGTTGCTCTGCTGTTGCCACTGTCAGCACCGTCTGGTCACATGAGCAAATAGAGACTTTGCCATTGGACAACAACATACACATTACCCAGCAATCATTGCAAATCTGAAAATGACAAAAATACCCCAACAAATTATAACTTTTTCATTTCATTGAATCATTTTTTTAATAGTTTCTATAGTGTATGTAAGTTACGCATATAATTTTTTTTTATAGATTGTTACCATTTTCCCCACAAATAATAACCACCATGATCGAGAAAACTTTACCTTTTCAACGGAGTATATAACATTTGCCACCTTTTCAAAATAACAGTTAATAAAATAACAACTGTGTCTGTGTGGTGGGCTTTGGAGTCAGAGACTGACTGTCAGACAAAGTTTAAGGGGGGAAGGTTATGGGCCCCCAAGAGCCACCGCTGCACTCCCTACAATCAAGACCCTGGTCCAAACTGTTATTAATGCATTTGAACACATTATATTATAAAGAACTTTATAGGGGAATCTACATTGAAAATCAGTTGAATAACAGTGTTAATCATTTCTCAGTGAAATTGAATGGGATTTGATATACTATAGACAACAACTGGATGTACATTTTTCTGAAATAATTGGTTTTATAGCATAAAGGTTATGCAAAATCAGCATAAATCCAATGTTAAATTTATTGGTTTACAATGTAATGTTCTGTGAAGAAGGTTACGGTTTGGCCGTATTTTTTACAGAATTATTCTGGCAACTCAGCTGTCAGTTTTGTCCTGTATAAACAACAGCATTTTTTTTTACAGTGTATGTCATTTCTGCAAAGAAATATGCGTAATCTTACTTTAAAATTAACAGTTGTATTTCGTTTCGTATTTTAACACCACCATGTTGTAATTTAAACTGCATTGCATTGCTTCTTGTATTACAGTTTTCCTTCGTGTAAATTACAGCCATATATCATTTCTACAAAGAAAAATGCATATTCTTACTTTAAAATTAACAGCTATATTTTGTATAGTATTTTATCAAACTCTTTACTCTACTGTATTTCTATTCACAGTTTTTATACGTCATGATTTTACGTAATTTCAGTGTTAATTTTATGCACATTTTTTACAGTGTAGTTAATTTATTACCAAACAACGTCAGGGGATTGCACAAACACAATCATTAACTGTTTGTCTGATACTGCGGGTTAGGGAAAAAGTAGGCTACAGCCGTTTGACCTGGCGCTCAGCACTGCATGAGCATTAAGTGGAGGAGGAGGAGGGAGGGCATGGCGGGGGCTTGTGAGCACCGCGGAGCATGTCAGACAAAATTCTCACAAGAACTCAAATAAATGGCCCGTCAGATATCAAAACACATTTGGGAGGAAATGATGACAGCGAGAGTAATTTTAATTCTTAAATATTAATGAATCAAGAAAGAATTTGGCTCCAGCCGAAAGGGCACTTTTCTCATCCAGGGCAAAAGGGCAGGTGCCTGAGCACCACTACGCAGGGACGGACTGGCCGTCGGGCATACCGGGCGTTTCCCCGGTGGGCCGAAGTGCAATATGGGCCGATTATTTTTATTTTTTTTTCTTTCCCCATATAATGGTCTGACTGGCTAGCCCACGAAAGTAGTTCATCAGCGGCCCTATTGACACTGGGCTGGCCCAATCACATCCCCTGGGCTGACCCAACACCAACCCCTTTCGATTTGGACCTGCCTACATAATGCATTAGGACGGTAAAAAAAACTCAGCGTGGCCCATGGCCTTGACATGCTTGACACGCGCACGCTAGTCTGCGGCCCATTGGCTGTCTTCTTAAGTGACTAGGGGCTCGTCCAATCATATCACCAAACACCTTCTACCTTTAGCTTCGTCGGTGCACAGAAACGCACGTTTCGTTAGAATCCCCCAGTCCAAATGGAGAGAAAGCGAAAAGGGGGTGCAGAGAAACTGCGAGATAAGCAGAGGCTTGCTCTTCAAGTCAATGCTGCCAAATGTGCCAAAATATCTGAAATGTTTGCCACGGCAGGGCCATCATCAGCTCCCGTGGATGACAGGGATGCTGGTGGCTACAGCCAGGGAGATACGATACAACGACCTACGGTAAGCTTACTGATCATGAATTAAAACGTCTCTAAAATATGTTTGACTTAGGACCTATGTTCTATGGCCAAGTTCGTTTGCATTGTAAATACAAGACAAGTCTGTAGCTGTTGCTAGCCCTCAGCCTACTGTACTCTGAAACAGCCAGCCGTTAGCCTACACTCTATGTTGTGTGTTTGAGTGAAGGGCTAGCCCGTTAGACGATTGGTGCGCGGTGCCATGTCAATGTTCCGAAAGCCCAGTATTCCCAAACCCTGGTATTCCGAAAATATGCCAATTTGTCCAGATACCGAATTATGATAGCCCGTTATACGCTCCAATTTTCCCGTCCACCTCATCAAGCGCGTTTCCAACAGGAGGAAATAGACTCCCTTCTAGAAAAGGGAGCAATACAGCCTGTCCTCTCGGAGACGAGAACAGGGGGTTCTTCAGTCGCTATTTTCTGGTTCCAAAAAAGGACGGAAAATATGGACCGATCTTATACCTCCGTATTCTGAACAAAGCTTTAAAGTGTATGATGTATATTGTATTGTATTGTATTGAATTTAGATTAATTAAGACCACCACCTTAACACACAAACTCTTGTTGAACTCATAAAGTAGTAGGTTCAGTGACGTGCGGTGAGACAGCTGTCTTCTGTAGCTTCTGCGAGCCCATGAATCAATGTTTTGTTGGAATCATGATGTAACGTTGTTGTAGCGGGAATAATACAGCAATGCTATTTTCTAATTGGCAGGGCATATGTATGATTCTAGAATTCGCTAAGCACTGAAGCGACTGAAACGGTGAATTTTGATCACATTCAGCGAAGTTAACAGGTAAAACGGGAGAAAAGGGCGTCTTTAGGCCGTCCTGCCTAAAAGTAGGGCGTCCCGTTTCTTCTTATTTTTTAGTAGACTATAGGGCAGACGCCCTGCTAGCTATAAGCATGGGCCTCGTTTCCCGATAACGACGTATCTTAACGGCCTACGTGGATTTTCGCGACATCGTAGACTAAGTAACACTTTCTATTTACGTGCGTTTCCCAACCATCAACTTAAAGTCAGGTGCACGAGCGCAACGTGCACGAGTTCTTAAGTATCTCTTAGGAGCTGTTTACGTCACGTTAACCTGTTTACGTTAATTGGTGTGAAATTAGCTAGCCTATGCGTGCATCGAACGTGCACTGTGCACTGAATTCGGGGCGGGGATAGTAACGCCATCTCCAGGAGAGTATTTAAACTGTGTTCCCATTGTAAGGACATTTATTACGATCTGTCTGAGAGTGGGCTGTCAAAGCTAGCATCATCGAAGTCATACAGTACAGTAGGCTACATACACTCAATAAAATTAACCTACATTTGAGTCCAACTGCATGACCATTCTTACCCTACACTTACCCTTACAATAAAGAAGTGATCCTAATTCAACCATAACTTCATTTTAAATAATGTCTTTCTTTATGACATTTAGTTTATAGTTTAGACAGCAACGTTGACATCTATATTCAACTGCATCCACTACATAATCTCAAACTTTATTTGTTGGTAACTCTCCAAAAAGGCTACCATTAACACATTTCTTAATGAAAAGGAAACATGCATCACAATAATACTTCAGTGTAACCTGTACCTATGTGGAGTGCAAATATGTCTTGCCATTACACTACCCAACAGCTCTACGTCTGCTAACACTACAGAATGCATAATTCCTACGGGCACTGCACTAGTTTTGTATAGCCTAATCTTTATTTTCAAATACTCAATATTCTTTATTTCTATTTTGATGGGAATAGGCAGGTGAAACAAGGACATTCTCATGATGTGCTATACACAGAAACATCGTTTGGATTTCTTCTATAATAGGCCGAACGACGCCCCTGGTGGATTGCATCGCTAAGTGTGAAGTTACTACTGGTCCTGACCACACGTAGAATTCTTCTCAACGAAAGATACACTTAAGCTAAGTGCCGCGTCGGGAAACCCGTCTGCAACGTAGGATTCCTCTTACGAACGATTTCAAGTGCTTTTTAGGCTAAGTGCGCGTTCGGGAAACGAGGCCCTGGTTGGTGTAGACATTCGAGAGACCAAAAAGACTGAAAAGGTGTTTTATCGAATTTAGTGGGCCGGTCTGGTTCAGAATGCCCGGGCCGATTTTTTGTCCCAATCCGCCCCTGCCACTACGGGTCTATCTGTGCACGTGCCAGCTTCACATTCAGCTTCCCATACGAAGTACTCCCAGATCTTACTTCCTTTTTTTTAACAAGCCGAGGACGGTAGGAAAAATCTCCTGCACATGAGGCAATGTCTCCCCTGAGATCAGTCGCTGTGAGTGAGGGCTGCCCGCCCTTTCAGTCTATGCGTGCAGGCAGCCCTCACTCACAGCGAGAGCGGACCAGTGAATGCGCTCTGACCGTGTGCTATTTTAATGAAAAACCTAAACTAAAAATATGCAAAATCATATAGTTTTTTACATAAGGTTTCTGCGGTACCTCTCTATTACCAATACACCGTGCAACAAGGTCTTTATGTTTTGTATACTGTATTGCAATAAAAAAAAAACTACGCTGTGTTATATTTTTTTTAAACCTAAACCCCCAGGCAAGGACCATTACTCAATGGTTTTGTTCTTTAATGAATGTTTGTTTATTGATAACTTATTTTTCAACAAATAACTCAATTATAATTTAAAAGAGGGAAATTAGGAACTTTCACTGTCTCCCCCAATTTCATCGCAACAAACACCTAAAAACACAGAAACTTTAACCGCAACTTTTTGAAAAGCTCTTGCGAAATCAGGAATCAGGGATTTTTTTCCAAAAAGGCCCGCAAAATCCTGGGGGGATTGATTTCCTGGCCAAACCTTCACTGTCCTATCTGAATAAAGGCAAAAAAGGCCAAAATAAATCTTTAAAAAAATACTGTATTGATTATTCAGTAGCGAATATACGACCCATTATTTTCAACCTCACAAAATCAGGCTGCCAAAATTCAGGTCTTAAAATGTGTGTCTAATGTTTTTTTAAAGTTACTGCTTACTTTAAAGTTCGTGTTCGCCACTCCACTCTAGCTCTAGTTGTAAGTCCAGTGTACGGGACTGTGGTAAAACTGTAGTGTGTCCATTTCACCAAACTATGGGAAAAAAGTCTGTGCACTGTGTTTTAATGTTTATTGAGTGAATTACTGTCCTTTTACTTTGTTTATTGATTGTGTTTTGGGGTTAGTTGTGGTGCTAATATTGGTTATTATTGGTTGTGTAAATGTCATTGATATTTGTTATCACTGGTATAATAAGTTGTGTGTGTGCGGATGAGTTTTGTATATGTGTTACTGATATTAGTTATCAGTGAATGTGCGGACTGAAGGAATTTGTGGAATGAATGATCTGTGCTTTTTATGCTGGATGGGAATGGATGGCCTTGAAAGAGGAGCGCAGACACCTTAAAACTGGAATTTGATTGTAGAGACACAAAGTAATACACGGGGTGTGTGAGATGGGACCTGAAGTCGCATGTGAATAAAGCTCCTGATAATTCCAGTGATACATGAATAAGTATATGAATTTACTGAAGGATTGTTTCCCCGACAATTAGTTCAGTAAAGGATGAGAGGTTCCATTTGGGGTTTCTAGCCAAATATCTAGAGTAAGAGAAGGGATTAAAATAGACTTGAGCATCTGAAGTGACTTGACTGAAGGCACATGTTATACAGGATACATAGTTTTAACTGGGAGGGTATTAAGTAGTTATTACATAAATAAGGTGACTGAAAGGTTTGAGTTAAACAGAGTCATAAAATGCTGGATAGTATGGGAATAATTGATTTAAGTCTTGTGACTGAGCCTCATTCTTATCTGCCCTAGATAGTCCAACAGATAAGTACTTTTGGGGGGTTTCCCTACCTTCTTTTTCATCTGGATCTTCTGTGTTTTTGTAAATAAAGACAAAATCTTTTCCTGAGATCTGCACTTGGTTTCTTTATTTGTTAGGCAGTATGTATTGTTTGAATAATCACATTAACCAGGATTTTAAATCCAGATAAAAGTGAGATGGATTAAGAGGTTTTACTCTGCAGCCTCCTTGCCCTTTAAAAGAGAACAAAGGAAAATAATTAACTAGATGACAAATTAAAATCATTGACACTTACATTTTCAAAGTTTATTGGTGAAATAATTGTAATGTTTGTTAAGAAAACATTATCCTACCTTTCCGGCATCGCGGCTCTTGGTCTTGAGCTTGTTGACCTGGGACTCGGCAATGTCAGCACGCTCCTCAGCCTCCTCCAGCTCATTCTGAACCTTCCTGCACTTGGACAGGTGAGTATTGGCCTGTTCCTCCTGTTGTATGTGAAATTGAGTGCAATTAATACAGAAAAACAAAACAAGAGTCAATGTGAAGTTGCAACAGAAGCAGATTTTCCTGTATAGCAAAGGCAGAAAAATACTCACAGCTTCCTCAGCCTGCCTCTTGTAGGCCTTGACCTTCAGCTGCAGCTTGTCAACCAGATCCTGCAGTCTGGTGACATTCTTCTTGTCCTCCTCAGTCTAAAGAGAAAAAAGTTTGTCAAGAAATGTCCTCCCCTCTTAGATTTGGCATGCAGTTCTAGAGAAAGAGGAGAGCTTTCTTACCTGGTAAGTGAGCTCCTTCACCCTCCTCTCGTATTTGCGGACTCCCTTGACAGCATCAACACCACGTCTCTGTTCAGCCTCAACCTCACCTTCCAGTTCACGAACCTTAACATGAAAAATATTTTCCATTTCAGACATGACCCCTGTTTTTTTATGACATATTTATTCAGAGTCATATTTTGTTTCCTACCCTGGACTCCAGTTTCTGGAGTTGTTTCTTGCCACCCTTCATGGCGAGATTCTCAGCCTCATCCAGGCGGTGCTGCAGATCCTTGACAGTGACTTCCAGGTTCTTCTTCATCCTCTCCAGATGAGAACTGGTGTCCTGCTCCTTTTTCAGCTCCTCTGCCATCATGGCAGCCTACATGATGGAATAGTGTATTTTTAAAACATAGAAGTAAAAGTACTTATAAATATAATGCTCCGTTTCAGAAAAAACAAACTTACATCAGTGATGGCTTTCTTGGCCTTGTCCTCAGCATTTCTTGCCTCCTGGACGATGTCATCAACTTCACTTTGTACCTGAAGGAAGTCAGCCTCAAGCTTCTTCTTGGTGTTCAGCAGACTTGTGTTCTAGTGTGGAGAAATAAACAACCTCAGTTATATTTTTAATGCTGGAACTGTTTGTTTAATGTATCAGCTTAAACAATCTTTTATTATTCTCTACCTGGGCGTGCAGGAGGCCAACACGCTCACTGGCATCTACCAGCTCCTGCTCAGCCACTTTGCGGCCTCTCTCTGTCTGCTCCAGGGCAGCTCTTAGCTCCTCGATCTCAGCCACCATCAGGGCGTTCCTGCGCTCCACCATGGCAGCCTGCTCCTTCATTTCTTCCTGTCCTCTGACAGCATCATCAAGGTGCAGTTGAGCATCCTGGTTGACAGAGAAATGTGTGGTGTTTGCTATACTTCATTGGTGTGAGCACTGTGATATAAAAACACTGAATATGTATACCACTGACCTTGAGCTGACCCTGGACTGTCCTCAGATGTTTCTGGGACTCAGCAGCCTGGCGGTTGGCGTGGCTCAGCTGAATCTCCATCTCATTAAGGTCTCCCTCCATCTTCTTCTTGATTCTCAGGGCATCATTCCTGCTCCTGACCTCAGAGTCCAGGGTGCTCTGCATGGAGTCAGTCACCCTTTGGCTGTTCCTCTTAATCTGCTCCATCTCCTCATCCTTCTCTGCAAGCTTCCGGTCAACCTCACCCTTGACCTGGTTCAGCTCCAGCTGGACACGGAGAATCTTGGACTCCTCATGCTCAAGAGTTCCCTATTTTTAAATTGAGTGTAAAACATAGAATTTTAAGATACGACCAATTGCTTAATTTATTAAGACGTCGTATTGAATCGCTCCACTCCATCCTGTTGGAATTTGTATTTGTACCTCAGCCTCTTCCAGGGCAGTCTGGATCTCAGCCTTCTCAGTCTCAACAGTCTTCTTGGTCTTCTCCAGCTCATGAATGCTCTTTCCAGTCTCACCAAGCTGCTCGGTCAGGTCAGAGATCTCCTCTGCAACAAGACATTTTAAACCCTTAACACAAAGTCAGCATCTACCAATGTACTATTTTTAGCTTCTCTTAACAAGCTTTGATTTGGAAGTATTTAAAGGCCATCTTGACTTACGTTGGAGATTCTTGTTCTCCCTCTTAAGAGTCTCCAGATGGTCAAGAGCCTCCTCATAGGAGTTCTTCATCTTGAACATCTCAGTGCTGAGAGAGCGAGCCTCTTTCTGGGCACCCTCCAGCTCTGCCTGACCCTCCTCATATTTCTGCTTCCATTCTGCCAAAACCTTTGAAAAACAGTTCGTGTCTTGGGTTAATTTCACATATGCTGCTACCAACAATCCATATGTCCATATTAGGTAATATGAGTCCTAGTTTGTCCTACATAATCACACAAATTCCAGATAGAGGTATAACCTTGTCAAAGTTTCTCTGCTTCTTGTCAAGGTTGGCAGCCAGACCATTGGCTCTCTCCACATCCACCATGAGGTCCTCAACCTCACCCTGGAGTCTCTGCTTGGTTTTATCCAGAGAAGCACACTTGGAGTTGATAGCCTCAATTTGCTCCTCAGACTCCTGTAGACGCTGGGCAAGCTTTTTCCTGACAATGCAATCGATTTAAGTTAGAGGATGTCAATATGTTCTTGTAAACAACAGAACAACCCACATCCACATTCTATGTGTTTCTTTGACTGTTTGGTACATACTTGGACTCCTCAAGCTCTTCAGTGCGCTGGACTGCATCAGTTTCATACTTGGTCCTCCACTGAGCAACCTCACTGTTGGCCTTGGACATGCCACGCTGCAGCTCAGCCTTTGCCTCCTGCTCCTCCTCAAACTGCTCCCTCAGAAGGTCGCAGTCGTGGCGTGCAGACTGAACAGCGTGGGCCAGGGCATTCTTGGCCTGTTGGTGAACAATGAATGGTGTTCATTTAGGGCTTCACAGAATGTGGGTTATGTACTTCAATTTCTTCGTCATTTACGGGTATCAGTACCTTGACTTCCTCCTCATTTAGCCTCTTCAGCTCCTCAATTTGCTGAGTGAAAGCCTGTTTGCTTCTACTCAGCTGAGACACAAGAGCATCTTTCTCCTCAACCTGGCGGCCGAGTTCACCAGTTTCAGTCTGAAGTCTTGCTCTCTGAGAACTGAGGTCGTTGACCTGGCGCGCAGCCTCATCACCCTTGGCCTTGATTTCACTGAGTTGGTCCTCAAGGGTACGGCACATCTTTTCAAGATTTCCCTGTTTTTGAAAGTTAAATTAATAAGCAACACAAAAGTCAGAAATGTTTATGGCAATTATTACAATTTTACTTGACAACATTTAAAACAAAACGTACAAGAATATGTACGTTTTGTATCATTGTTTGCAATATGATTTAGTGTGTAGTTAAAGTTAGCTAGAGCATTAAGGTTGACATGTCACAAACCTTAGCTTTAGCGACTGCCTCCATGTTGCTGGAAAGATCATCAATCTCCATCTTGTATTCACTCTTCTCCTTCTCAAGCTTCTGCTTGACACGCTGGAGGTTGTCGATCTGCTCTCCCAGCTCGGCCACGCTATCAGCCTGCTTCTTACGGAGAGCTGCAGCAGTGGCTTCATGCTGCAAAGTGGACTCTTCAAGGTCACGACGCAGCTTCTGGAACTCAGCCTCACGCTTTTTGTTCATCTCAATTTGAGCAGCAGTGGCACCACCAGCCTCCTCAAGCCTCTCACTGATCTCCTCAAGTTCCCTGGAGAGATCAGCTCTCTGCTTCTCAACCTTAGCACGAGCTGCACGCTCAGCCTCAATCTCTTCTTCCAATTCTTCAATGCGGGCCTATTGGTTGTTAAAAAGAAATACATTATACTAAGAAAGAACAGGCAAATAACAGTTAACACTATTTGGTACTAAAGATGTGAAACAAACCTGAAGCTCTTTGATCTTTTTCTGGAGCTGAGCACCCAATGATTGTTCATCCTCAATCTTGCTAAGGAGCTGGCTTGTTTCAAAGTCCTTCCTGTTAAATAGTTAAAATAGTTGTTAACGGCTGCTTGTACTAAAAAAGGAGTACATGTTTGCATGAATCAGTTACTAATAGAATTCAACATTACTTCTTCATCTTCTCATCAGACTGCTGCTTGTCATTCTCCAGATCCATGACACTCTCCTGGGACAGTTTCAGGTCACCCTCAAGCTTTCTCTTGGCTCTCTCAAGGTCCATGCGGAGCTTCTTTTCTTGCTCCAGGGAACCCTCAAGCTGCAGATACAAAGCATGAAGTAATTAAGTAGCACAATGTTATACGTGCATTTCTTTACACAGACAGGCCCTTAACTTACATCATCCACTTGCTGTTCAAGCTTAGTCTTGGCCTTGGTCAGAGTGTTGACTTTGTCTTCCTCTGCCTGGAGATCATCAAGAGTCTGCTGATGGGCCTCTTGGAGGGCTTTCTTCTCTTTTGTCAGCTTAGCAATGGCCTCATCCTGAGAGGCCATCTCCTCTGTCAAGTTCTTGACCTACACATAGAAAGTTTTATATCAATATCCAGTAAACCTCACAAAGACTTCTTGAAAATAAAACATTATTCTTTTTATTTTTTAAAGAATATAAACCTTGTTTTCAGTGGCATGTTTCTCCTTCTCCACTTTGGCCAAGGTCAGCTCCAGATCATCAATGTCCTTCTTGAGCTCAGAGCACTCATCCTCCAGTTTCCTCTTCTTGGCAGTCAGCTCAGCATTGATTTCCTCTTCATCCTCCAGTCTCTCGGTTGTCTCCTTGAGTTTGGCCTCAAGCTGGATCTTACTCTTGATCAGACCCTCACACCTCTCCTCAGCATCATTGATAGTCTCTTCGCTCT
The DNA here is from genome assembly GCF_963457725.1 of Sprattus sprattus. Lineage (NCBI taxonomy): Eukaryota > Metazoa > Chordata > Actinopteri > Clupeiformes > Clupeidae > Sprattus > Sprattus sprattus. The sequence continues at coordinate 43,942,557 of NC_137922.1, read as the reverse complement.
ACAGTACATACAAGATGAAAGGATGAAATCTGATTTGTATTGAAAACATAATTCTTAGACAGTTAGTGATTTGAATATTGCAATGATGTGAAGGATTGTTACCCGTTGTACAGGTATACACTTACAGATGACATTTGCAGATGCAGGTCATTCCTCTCTTGCACAATAGCCACCATCTTCTCCTCAAGCTCCTTCTTCTTGGCATCAACCTTTGCAAACGTCTCTTTGAGTTTTGCATGTTCCTCTTTCAGGGCAACCAGCTCCTTCTCAGTTTCAGCACTCTGAAGCAGAGGCTTGATCTTGTAGTACACCTTCATCCATGGCCAGTGCTTCACATTAATGAATGAGCGGATATTCATCTGGATAGTGAAGATTGCATCTCTGCAATAGAGGTTAGTTTGTTGATTAAACCGTGTTGAAGCTTACTGAATAGATAAGAGGGATTCTGTCAAACACTGACAGTGATTAGTCCAGTCTTTTATATACATCTGTGTTGATGGAAATTATCTCTGTTTTGTACATTTGTAGCCTACTTATATTTAAGAGATTGGCAAATTATTTAACACAAACTAATGTGTTACAATTAAAAAACCTACAATGCTATGTTTCATGGCAGATCATTTTGTGCGTGATTCCACCAAATACATCACACATTACCTCCTTTCCATCATCGCGACAAACTCCCTCCTCATCAGGTATGCACGGCAAAGAGCCTGAGTCATTGTGACCAGGGAAACTAGTTTCTCATCTCGCATCTCCTCAAGGGTACCAAGCAGACCAGCTTTGAAGAACACCTAAAAGAGAAGAACAAAAAATGATGAGGTGTGTGATTGAAAGCAGAAATGGACACACTGTATGTAATTCAATATTTATCCATAATAACAGATATAAGATAGAAACATTCTCCACCTTAGTGTGTCCAAACTTGTACTCATCGTGAGGAACATCGATGGATCCCAAGAGCTTCTCAGCAGCCTTTTTGTTATCAATGAACTGACCCTCAGGAATAACACTGGCATTCAGTACTTTGTATCTGTTGTCAATAATAAGAAAAACAGTATTCAACCCATATAATACATATATGAAGTGTGTATTATCAGTTATTGTTGTATATTGCTTTATGTTTACCTCTGCTTGAAGTCAGCATACATGATTCTGCTTGGGAAACCCTTTCTACAGATTCTGATACCCTCTAGTACACCATTACACCTGAGCTGGTGGATGACCAGGAAGTTCTGCATATAACCTGTGAAAATACAGGGATGTAAAATGTTCAAGCAAATACAAGGTGTTGAATAATGGACATGTCTAATTTACTAAAAGCCCTTTACCTGGTTTCTTAATTTCATTTGGAATCAGACAACGCACAAAGTGAGGATGGGTGGCCCTCAGGTTGGTCATCAGTTTACCCAAGTTCTCCTGTTGAGGCAAGAATGTATACAATTTTAATCATACAGTCAATTGTGCTGGGACAATTATTGATTGATTGATCATTTTCTTCTTGATATTGAAACACATACCCTGAACTGTGAGGACACAGTCTGCATGGAGCCACCCTTCTTCTTACCACCCTTCTTAGCACCACCAGTCTCTGTTGACATACAAATAATGAATCGAATAATTAAGTTATATACATATAATCTAATATAATTACTATTTGTGTATTAGCCGTTTGACTTGAACAGGTTATTACCCTCAACAGGAGGTGGGTACAGGACAGGCAAAAGTTTGACTGCTGACTTCTGGTACAGCTGCACAACAGTGTCGTTCAGTGGATCCTTGTTCTTGTCCAACCATCCAGTAACATTGTAGTCCACAGTGCCGGCATAGTGCACCAGGGAGAAGTGAGCTTCAGCTTTGCCTTTCTTAGGCTTGGGCTTCTCAAAGGCTTGGTTCTTTCCAAGATGCTGGGCATACAGCTTGTCCTTGAAAGTGGTGTCAGAGGCCTTGGGGACAATGCACTCCTCTTCAAGGATGGCAAAGATACCCATGGGCTGTTGAAAAATAAGATTGTTTAGTTATAAAAGTGGACATCATGAAACTATACAAATATAACACTGTGCTATTTGGATTGATTGAAACTGACCCTTTCAATCAGCTCAATGCAGGCAGCCAAGTCCATGCCAAAGTCAATGAACGCCCAAACAATGCCCTCTTTCTTGTACTCCTCTTGTTCCAGGACAAACATGGTGTGGTTGAAGAACTGTTGCAGTTTTTCATTGGTGAAGTTGATACACAGCTGCTCCATGCTGTTGTACTGTGTTGGATGCATATTCAAACATTATTTGAGAGTGGCACTTTTAAGTCACTGGAAACAAATAATGTTAGTTATAATTTTGTCCTCACATCGAAAATCTCAAATCCAGCAATGTCCAGCACACCAATGTAGAAGTTACTTGACTGCTTGGTGTCCAGCATCTCGTTGATACGAATGACCATCCACAAGAACATCCTCTCATAGATAGATTTGGACAAGGCTGACACTGAGTTGTTGACCTAAAACAATATGTAAGAATTACTACTTACTTACTATGATGAGACAAGGCAGGGTTTCCACTGTCATGGAAATCCTGGAAAAATCATGGAGTTTTAAAATCCCATTTTCCAGGGCTAGGAAAGTCGGTAAAGTCACTGAAGGTTCTGGACAAGTCAAGAAATAATTATTTTGTTAAATGTAGGTCTAATGAAATATATTATGTTTTTGTACTCTTTCATGGATAATGGTTTTGTTGTGCCTGATACAGTATCTACTTGAATTGACATAGCCCGTCTAATAGAAAAGTAATGGAAAAGGTTGTGTTTTACTTTTCTTTCAGAGTTTAGGCCCAATCTGTGCTGTAAAGTATATCAGTTTGCTTATTTATTAGCTTGTGAAGATTCATGGAGATTTGATTAAAGGTCCTTGAAAAGTTTTGAAATGTTGTCAATTATAAAGGGTGTGAACCCTGAAAAAGGAAATACCAGCAGTACAATTCTTGTCAAACAATGTCAAAATCCTTGTGGTCTTTAGTCAATTGTCCTTGTATGTGAGATACCTGTGGCACAGTCTGACCCTTGGTGACATATTCAGTTCCGACTTTCACCCTTGGGTAGCACAGAGCCTTCAGCATATCAGCAGAGTTTAGGCCCAGGAGGTAAGCGATTTTGTCAGCATCTTAAAACAACAAAGCATTTCAGTGAGTTATTTGTATCAATATTTTACCCAGGAAAGTCATTCTTAACCTAAATTGAGAGGCCACTAAAAAATATCTAAGAATGACATCGTAGAAATATTTACTGGCTTCTGTTGTAGGTAATGCATATAATATATTAATAACTATAATTGGAGGAAAACTACAACTTCAAGTTAATATACATGCTGATCTATCTTTTAATGAAATTACTTAAATGAATAAGACTACCAAGTAGTTATCACTAGAACTGACCCAAGTTCAGTAGACTTTTAAAACCTACCCTCAGTGCCTTCAGGCTCAGCCTGCTCCTCACGCTGCTTCTGCTTGAATTTCATATTGCCATGATGGAGCACAGCACCAGTCAGTTTGTAAATGGTGACTTTCTCGTCTGCAGTGAAACCCAGGATGTCAATGGCATCCTGCAATTACATGCATAGATAAAGTTAAAGCGCATCAATCATTTTTAATCTTTAGTGTTTATGAGAATGTCATTCTCATTGAATTCATTGTCCAGAAGAAAAGATCATGGATATCTCACATCGGTTGCGTCCAACTCTTCTTTGTCATTAATGCTGGCCACAGTGATCTGACCCTGACTGCACATGGGGAAGTCATAGGGGTTGCTTGTGATGAGGCACATTTCTATAGAGGGGGAAAACAATAATTTGTTGTTGCAAATTGATAATTACATGTTGTGTTTTTTGATTGTTGGTTGAAAATAATAACCCCACCAATAATCTCAGGCTTGTGGTTGGTCATCATCTGGAAGAAGATGTGGTAGCCTCTCTCATCAGGAAGCTGGAATGTCACTCTAGACTTTTCCAGCAGGTCTATTTAGGTGGGGAAGAATATATTTTAACTTTAAAAAAATGAAGGCAGCAATAATGTAAAACTTTTATATAAACAGGATAATTATACTTACAAGTCTCAATATCAGCTTTAGCCAGTTTTCCAGTTGAGGCAAAGTGAATTCTGATGAATTTTCCCTGTTTTAGACAAAATGATATCATAAGTAATTTTATCTAAATAATAACCACAGAACTGAGGCCAGAGTTTAAATAAGAAGTTAACTTACAAAACGGGAAGAGTTGTCATTCCTCACAGTCTTGGCATTACCATAAGCCTCCAACAGTGGGTTAGCAGCAATAATCTGGTCTTCAAGAGAGCCCTGCAAGTGGAAGAAACGTTCAAGGAATATGTTGTTATGAAGAGAATGTTTGTGTTGCTTTATGATAATTAGCACATAAATGTGTAAGGGGTCTGACCTGCATCTTTCCAGGCACCACCTCCTTTTTTCCACCACTGACTGCAATTGTTGCAAAGTACTGGATGACACGTTTGGTGTTCACAGTCTTGCCAGCACCAGATTCTCCGCTAGATGAAACATTTGAAATTTTTCAGATAAGAATTGTGTGTGCCACAGGGTAACATAGAAGATAATGCAAAGTTTTAAGTCATGCATTGACACTTACGTAATCAAAACAGACTGGTTCTCCCTGTCTGAAGGACAAATGCAATTTTAGATAAATCTCTTTTTTTATTTATTGTTAGTTCATGAACAAATATGCAATTCAATCTTATTATTTAATGACTAAAATGAATGCTTACCTTGGAGCATGAACTGATAAGCATTGTCAGAGACAGAGAAAATGTGGGGTGGGGCCTCCATACGCTTCTTGCCTCTGTAGGCCTCCACCACTGCTTGGTCATACACAGGGAGCCACTTGTAGGGGTTCACAGTGGCACAGAAAAGTCCAGAGTAGGTCTAGAATGGGGAAATAAAGGGGATTGGTTTCACAGCTCTTTTTTTTTAACATAGTTTTTTTTTATCTGTGATAAATCATAAAGCTTACGTAGATCATCCATGCTGCGTAACGCTCTTTGAGGTTAAACAGGACAGAGGCTTCATTGAGGTGGGTCATCATGGCCATGTCCTCAATCTTGTCATACTTGGGAGGATTCAGGGGGAAGATCTCGTCCTCCTTAACGGTAACTTCCTAAAACAAATGGACAATATAAAGAGATAAAGGCAACAAACTTTCTGTTTAATGGAAATACTTAATCATTTTCTTAACTAAGAGCCTTGCTAACATACCTTTTTTTCTATAAGCGTTTCAACAGTGACCTTGCCATCAGCTCTACTCTTGATTGTAGCCTTCAGGTACAACTCCTCCTTGTCAACTACGAAACAAGCTGACTTTGCATCAAAGGGCATGGTTTGGGCCTCAAGCCTCTCCCTCTCAGGCTTACGGAGGTAAATGGCAGCCGGGCCATAAGTGGCCATATCTGCGTCCCCCATGGTTGAGGTTATCTGTTGGAAGAAGAGGCATGAACATGTCATTTTGTAATAAGAATTATTACACGGCTCTTAATGCTGTAGAATGCTCCATTCACTTGAATGGGGCTTCCCAACGTTCTGCGGTCAACTATTTTCCGATAACTGACCGTTGCTATGCAGTTAATGACCGCTGTCAAGGAAAGTGGCCTTTTTGCCTCTGATTCACATCTTTCGTAGCACTCCGCAAGTAGTACGGTAACTTATCAAGGGAGTTTCAGCGGACGGTTGAGCAGCTGTGTTCTAAAGAATGTTCAACTGTCTTTGAAGTTCAACGTCTTTGGCGAACTATTTCTCTGCTTTTTAACACTACGTATAGTAACAAAAACAAATACATTGTAAAAAGACACACTGTGTTAAGTAATTTTTTTAGTTTTAGCCGTATAATAAGAGGGATAATGTATAGAACGCCGGTCATTGTCGGGAAAATAAGCCCCTTCACGGTGAATCAACACCCCTCCGCTTCGCGTCGGGGTGCTGTTCGCCCTGTCGGGGCTTATTTTCCCGACAATGACCTGCGTTCTATACATTATCCCTTACATATTACAACCAGGGACTGTAAGAAACATAATTCATCCATGCAACATAACATATCTGAAATAAGTAAACAAACTAACAACTGGATAATTGTTTGAGTGTTTTGTAGTGACTGTGTATGAGGCAGTCAAGTAAACAGTAAATATTTACAATTTATCTAATGTGGGAAACAGGTAATCATATTAAACCATGGGTATCTTGCTATTCAAAATGCACCCTACGGGCGTGGGGTAGGGTAGTTATTATTTAGCGGATTTAAAATGTTGTCTTTGTCTTTTAATCAAGATGTATGTGCAGTCTTTTTCAAGGATGAAAGACATAAGCAGATCTGAAAGTAGGTGTCAAAAATGTTAAAGCGCATTGAGTGCATTGTCTCTTCTCTTATAGTATTTTAAACATTTGAAGTGATGTCTTCATAGAACCTCACTGAAGCCTGGTCGAAGGAGATATAACATTTGAATAAAGTAGCTACAAAGCCAGAAAAGGTGATAACTGTCCAGCCAAAGACTGTGTGTACAGCCCAGAGATTTGCATACCTATGCAATCCCATTTGATTGAAAGACTGTTTTGACTGAACTGGAAAGGGTATTCAGAACTATAGGCATATGTTTTTTTTTGGTAGCCGTTTGGCTTGTTTGCTATTATTTGAAAAGGTTATTTAAGTTACTGAATAGATAGTCGGTTACAAAAGCAGATAAACCTACCTGTTCTTTTCAGTACCAGATGAAATGTCAAGAACCGTCAAGTAGTCTAAAATGATGGGAGTAAGAGGTCAGACAATATATTATATATAAATGCAAATAGTAAAAACTAAACATATTTCATGGCCAAGCTGATCCAGCTCTCCCATGTTTCAGAGAATATCAGAGTTCATCATGCAGCCACCCATGTTGTACAGCTCCTCCCTGATTAATCAAGCAGGTGACAACTTACTGTGCACTGGAACCCCCTAGTCTCTGTGAACTTCTCGGTTCCTCCAGGTCCTTATATTGTGAATATCTGCAAACTAAGCAGGATCCAAATAAGGAATACTGGAATGGTTTGATATATTTAAACACCACGTCAAGCATGCGATCACACACAGACACATTGACTCATAGAGGTTATTAAATGAGCAGCACCCATACTTTAATTATTTTAGCTGTTGATAAGGATTTGTGTCATTTTGTTTTCACACATTGATAAACTAACAAGTTTACTTTTAAAGGTTATTAAATGAGCAGCACCCAAACTTTAATTATGTAATTTAAATCTAACTTGTGATACATTTGAGTCTTCCTAATCTGGTCCATTTATGTAGGTAGGCCTGCATATTCTTTAATTTAAAAAATAATATCCTTACATCTGTTAATGTACTGTATTATTTTTATACCACACACACATATATGGCATGGTCAAGGCCTTTTTGGCAGGGGCAGAGCTATTCAATTTCAGGGCAACTTTCCAATGTGGCTGGAGGCACTGTGGCGCAAGAAGTAGCCCCCACCATATACAGGCTTGAACTCCCACGGGGACAGGCCTGAATCCAACCCGCTGTCATTTCCCGATCCCACTCCTCACCTTCTCTCCGTCTGATTTCCTGTCCAAACCTTCACTGTCCTATCTGATTAAAGGCAAAAAGCCCAAAACAAATCTTAAAAAATAAATAAAACAACTTTCCAAAGTGTACTGACAGTTGTGTTATAACTTCATTCAAATCTTGTTTAATCATCCACATTTTTAGCTTGTCCAATAAATTAAAAACCCAAGTTATTGGACCATAGACTGAAAAGATTACATATTTATAAAGAAGAAATCAAATAATAAAAAATAATTGTATTGCTTGTATTTTTGTGTCGCACAGGTTTATTGAGCTGTTGACATATTGCAATAAATCACGTGAGTGTTGTTACATTTAATTACTTTATAATGGTTAAAGGAATTGTCACAGGAATTTTGGCCCTGGCCAGGAAAACAATTCTGGATTAGATGAGTCCTGTCACCTCAGACCAGCCAGAGAGCATCTTGGACTTCTTTGGGAGACCTAGAACCTGTTCAATGTCTTCTTAAAAGAAGAAAAGGGTGCAGCTAATCGCTTTTCACACCATTTCGGCCTACAGTATGTAAGGAAATGCCTTTTGTGACCTCCTGACCCACAAAATGTATCAGACCAAAGACGTTTTGTGCACATCATGGTTATGGTTATACTATTTAGCAGACACTTTTGACTAACACAAAAGTAAAAAAATATATAAAAAAGGCACTAATACTAGCCTAACAGGGGGATGTCAAAAACAATATTTGGTACCAATTAATACAATTGATAATAACAACAATAAATAATATCAAAACTGTGCCCATAGAGTAGGCCTCTAGCAAATTAATAAATTAGACAGACAGAAACGTTTTTAACCTGTAAGCACAGAGAGGTATTTTTGACAATTTACAAAGACAGCCACTACTCATCAGAGTAGTGAAGTGGTCAAGAGTGGGAATTGAGCTTAAGTATAGCTTTTAAATAGGATGGTGCCGTTCCAGTGGCTGTCCTTTAGGCCAGGCTGAGGGATTTAAATGAAACTCTAGCAGCTATAGGGAACCAGTGAAGGGTGACCAGAAGAGGAGCTATGGTTTTTCAAACACCATTCCTCTATGGTTGATGAAAGACCATTCCTCCATGGTTGTTGAAAGACCATTCCTCTTTTCTGACCATTCCTCCCATTTTGTGCATATTTAGTTGGGTTCAATGAAGATGAACCAAGTTGGAAGTTAATATTTTGTGGGATAGCTGGGAATACGAGGAGCTCAGCATAGTAGACTGTAGACATAGACTGTTGTCAAGCTTATTTTGTACTTACTATTGGGTGGGGCCGGGGCATCCTGCATCTTATGTAGGCAAAAAGAGGTGGAAGCAGCATGTCAAGGTGCACTCTTCAGGTCGGGTGGTCTTCCAACAGTGCTGTGATCCCTGTGGCACCTGAAGACTTGTGGAAAGGCAGCAGTTAGCCATAGGTCTACTGTGTATGAGGGTTAGGGGTGAAAAGTTCCAAGCACCCGTTGATTTATGAGCGTATTACTTGGATTCCGGGTGGGGTGACCACACTTTCCCTTCACTACAAATGGTGTCAGAAGTGGGATAGCTCGCTGTGAGATCATCCGAGGCGTGGCCGTAAAACTGTGTGAGGGACCCCCAGGTAGGTTGACCCCTGTGTGGGGCGCTCTGGATGGGAGAAATACAGTTGGTGGATGCGCGAGGAATACCTGTGTGCGTGAAGCGCAAGGGTGCGCTTCCCGAAGGTGAGGTGAGTGTAACAACGTGCCAGGCATGGCATTCAGAGCACATACTCATCTGTAGTGACAATCGAAGGGTGAAGCACTTGTGTGTGGGGCAGGCACGTGCACAGATAGACCCCAACTGGTGCTCAAGCACCAGCCCTTGTGCCCTGGTTGAGAAAAAGTGCCCTTTTTTTCTGGAGACCAATTTTTTTTTCAATCATCAATATTTCTAGAATACAAATTAGTCTCTCGTCATCAATTTCCCCAAATGGGTTTTGATATCTGAGGGGGCATTTATTTGGAGTTCTTGTGAGAATTTCGCCCCGACATGCTCCGCGGCATAGACATAGAATAAGTATTCTTTGCCTATGATCTGCGGTGCTCACAAGCCCCCTCCGCGCCCCTCCCTCCTCATCCCCCACATCAGTGTTGAGCGGCAGGCCAACAGGTGCAGCCTACTTCTTCACTGACCTGCATCAGACAAACAGGTAATGACGGTGTTTGTGCAATCCCCCGACTTTGTATAAATTAACAACATTAGTGCCGCTGAAAACAATACGTCTGAAAACCGGACTGGTCCGACGTTTCCTAAAAAAATAACCAGACAACTAACTTGATTTCAAAGCATTGTCCAGCTGTTTACTGACGTTTTTTCAGGTTTAATGACATTATTTGTCTGAAAGTGCATATTTTGTGTTGTATAAATGCCGTTTAAACAATTTCGAAAGTATGTTGAATGTTAGTTTATAAATGTCACGAGAATTCATAGCTAGAAAATAGCAGGTAAACTATGCTAGCTCTCGGGGTCATGCTATCCTTGTCCCATATTGTTTAACGTGATATTTATGTATCTCTTCGTTTTGCCTGTTTTACAACGACAACCAGAATTTTTCCTCCCAAAAAAATTATGAAGGGCGGTCATTAAAAAAGCATTGGTTTTCTAAAAATGGGTGGCTGGAGTATTCCCCAAGTTCAGATTTGATGCACAAGCATGGTGAGGTGGACCAATTACAGAAAAAAGGCACCCATACATTTGATGTATCAGACGTTAAGGGAGTGGAAGCCAGAGAGCGAGAGAGATTTAATTTATTAATAATTTTGGTGATGGGCGCCCTTTTTTTTTTTTTGAGCACCTGCCCTCCAAAATGTCTGTGCACGTGCCTGGTGTGGGGTATTCTGGATGGGAGAAGAACAGTTGGTGGATGCTTTTCTGTCTCTGACAAGGTGCTCACTAGACTGTAATAATCTGTGGAGACTGTTATAAAATTTGGTACAAATGAGGTAGAAACAAGAACTGAGGAAAATGTTAATAGCAGCAGGAGGAGTTAGGAGAGAACAAGACAAATTCAACATTGACCTGCTAATTTAATTGGGAAATACCGTAAAAGTGTGCTCAGGAAATATTATACCACATTTCTTGGCCCTCAGCTTGTTGACTTGGGACTCAGCAATGGCAGCATGCTCCTCAGCCTCCTCCAGCTCATGCTGAACATTCTTGAACTTGGACAGATGGGATTTGGTCTGTTCCTCCTGCTTTCCGAGAGAACATCAGTGTGATGAATGAAGGTGTTTTATCATTTCCTTTCAAAAAGCCATTTTCAACCCATAAAATTAATTTTCATAAATTAACATTCACACCAGCATTGAAGTTTCTCATCAGAGTACATCGCAGTTTTTCACTTATGACTGTTTTGTGTTAGCCTTCAGTATTTTCTTAATTTCTTATTTGGACTGCTTTGAACTGTTGTATTATTGTACTGTGTTCTATTCACACCACAAATGTATAAGTAGGATATCTGAGTGATTCTTCTTTGGCAGTAGTAGACCTAGCAGAATTCAGGGCAACATTCCAAAACTAAGGAATTTTCTGCATAACTACTGGTGTACTGTGACTTATTATTTTCTTATTCCTTCTATGCATTTTACACAGACAGATTCTGCAAACTACACAGAGCCAAAATGTTACATATGGAGGTTAAAGGTTAGAGGTTACATTTTCTCAACCTGGTGACATATTATATAGCTCTTGTGACCTTTCCTGTAATAAAAATGTCAACCTGCTGTGTCTTGATGATGACTCCTTCAGCGCTTTCAGTTTGCATGCCTGAAACCTTTACACAAATCATGACGGCATTTATGAGTGCAGAGAAGAGTACACCCCTGTGCCTTATCAGGTGACCAGTAGGGTATTTGTTCTTCCTTGGCAGGACAGTAGGACCGGTCCCTGAGACTCCTTCCAAGTTGGGTGGTTCAGAGGCTAATATTAACTCTTCATTCAGGCCCTTGGCCCTTGAGATAATTGTATCGTTTTGGTGCTTTATAAATTATATGGAATTGAATTGAATTAATTGAAAATCACTTGTGTTTTCATGCATGTGTGCAGGTTTCCAAGTGAATATGGTTATACTGCAGCTGAGTTCTGAGTGGTGTCTGAGTGGCTTCATTTGAATTGAATTATATTAAATTGATGTGCCTATGAAACATTGACATACTAGATTCTATTTATGCCACACAAAAATAGATGGCATGTCTAAGTAGACTCTTTTTTGGCTGTGGTGGAGTCAGTACATTTCAGGAGAGGATGGCAGTTTAATTGCTGGTGTACTGTGACATGTTTTTCAGTTTCTCAGGCCAAGCCCTTAATATATCTGGACGCCACATCATGACAGCAGTTTAATATTATGAGTCATTTAAATATATGTGGTCACATTAATGTGGCATTTGTGGGTGCATGCCAGGTGTCCAGTGAACTCCAACTAGTGAGGTGCCTCTGGCTTTTTAAAATGCACTCACTCAGACAGCTAAAATGCAGCTAGGAGATCTACAGGGTGTCTAAGTAGCTTCTGTCATTACTATGTGTAACAGGCACCCAGATAATATTTAAACTAATCTAATAGGCACATCAGCCTGTGAGAACAGGTTAGAAACACACACCACACAAGAGTCGTGTAAAAAGGTTCAATATTGAAGACTCATGGTGTCACACTCTAATCAGCTTATTAAGTCAAAACACCTGCAAAGGTTTCCTGGGCCATTAAATGGTCCCTCAGTCTGGTCCAGTAGGCTACACAATCATGGGGATGACCCCTGACTTGACAGTTGTCCAGAAGACGATCATTGACACCCTGCACAAGGAGGGTAAGATACAAAAGGTCATTGCTAAAGAAGATAGCTGTTCACAGAGTGCTGTGTCCAAGCACATTATTTGAAAGTTGAATGGAAGGCAAAAATTAGGTAGATAAAGGTGCACAAGCAATAGGGATAACCTCAGCCTTGAGAGGGTTGTGAGACGAAGCCCATTCAAGAATTTGGGGGAGATTCACAAGGAGTGGACTGCAGCTGGAGTCAGTGCTTCAAGAGCCACCACGCACAGACGTATCCAGGACATAGGCTTCAACTTTCGCATTCCTTGTGTCAAGACACTTTTGAACCAGAGACAACGTCAGAGGCGTCTTACCAGGCTAAGGACAAAAAGGACTGGTCTGTTCCTCAGTGGTCCAAAGTTCTCTTCTCAGATGAAAGTACATTTTGCATTTAATTTGAAAATCAAGGTCCCAGAGTCTGAAGAAAGAGAGGAGAGGCACAGAATCCAAGTAGCTTAAGGTCCAGTGTGAAGTTTCAACAGTCAGTGATGGTTTGGGTTGCCATGTCATCTGCTGGTGTTGGTCCACTGTGTTTTCTCAGGTCCAAGGTCAGCAAAGCCATCTACCAGGGTGCTGACCAGCTTTATGGAGATGCAGATTTCATTTTCCAGCAGGACTTGGCACCTGCACACACTGCCAAAGGTACCAGTACCTGGTTTAAGGACTATGGTATCCTTGTGCTTTATTAGCCAGCAAACTCGCCTGACCTATGGAGAATCTATGGGGTATTGTGAAGAGGAAGATGCAAGACACCAGACCCAACAACGCAGAAGAGCTGAAGGCCGCTATAAGAGCAACCTGGGCTTCCATAACACCTCAGTAGTGCCACAGACTGATCGCCTCCATGCCACGCCTCATTGCTGCAGTTATTCATGCAAAAGGAGCCCCGACCAAGTATTGAGTGCTGTACATCTTCATACTTTTTAGTAGTCCAACATTTCTGTGTTTACATTTTCTGAGATACTACATTTTGGGTTTTCATTAGCTGTCAGTTAGCATATCTTTCAGATTGCACAGGCTTGACAACTGCCTCCTTGATTTTCAGAATTGAAGTTTTTTCCGGTTCCATTTTTTGTCAGATAAACAGTGTTGGAGAAGCTTCTTTGAAAACATAACTTTGCAAGCTACCAATTACTTTACACTGGAAGAAGTTGCAAAGCTATCCTAGCTGTCAATATTCTGTACATGTGATATGAAATTAAAACAAAATAATACAAGAAAATACAAGAAAAAAAACACATGCCGGCAAAAACTGCCACTCAACTGAGTGCCTACTTGTTCACAGGTCATACATAATCCAAATAAAGAAAACCCCACTATTCATGGGAAAGTGCAAGAAATGTCAACTTTGGATATGTATACAATGTACATTAGTCAGACACCAGCCTTCTAGAAGTCCCGATGGGGGTATTGCACCAAGCAGGATTACTCAGTTAGGTAACTTCTAATATAGCATGCAACAACCTCTCTGAACATCTGTTAATACAAAACAATAAACTGTTTTGCACATGTACTACAGAAACTCAAGACCGTGGTGGTGGCTGCATGACGGAGGCCTTGTTAGCACATGCCTTCACAGAAGTCAGGATGAAAGAAAAAGGGAACAGGTGAATGTGAATGAAGTGCAGTTGAACGCGATCAGGGGATTTTGAAGGCTGGGAGTGTAGGCGTCACAGGGGGCTCGGCAGGAGCAGGGTTCAGCGCAGACGTGACAGTCATCAACCTCAGTTTTACCCAAGTTCTCTTGTTGAGGAAAGAATTCAGTCTGATTATTCCCTTACCTTCCTTTAGGATGACTGATTTATTTTTGTAACTGATTCGAGAATCATATCCTGAACTGTGAGGACAGAGTCTGCATGGAGCCACCCTTTTTCCTATCACTCTTCTTACCACCACCACTCTCTGTAGACATACAAATAATGAATTGGATGATTGAGTTATATACTTAGAATCTAATATAGTTCATCTAATCTAATGATACTTTTTATTAAAACAGGTTGTTACCCTCAACAGCAGGTGAGTACACAATAGGCAGCAGTTTGACTGGTACAACTGCACAACAGACTCATTCAGTGGATCCTTGTTCTTGTCCAGCCAACAGATTACATTGTACACAGTGCCAGCATAGTCCACCAGGGAGAAGTGAGCCTCAGCTTTGCCTTTAGCAGGCTTGGGCTTCTCAAAGGCTTAGTTCTTTCCAGGATAAAGGACGTACAGCTTGTATTTGAAAGTGGCGTCAGAGGCCTTGGGGAACATGCACTCCTCTTCAAGGATGGCAAATATGCCCATGGCCTGTTTTAAAATTTAGAGATCTTTTTAAGGGTTAAAAATGTATGTCATGACATATTGTGGAACATTGCAAAATGACATTAAACCCTAATAGGGTAACATGTGTTTTGAAAGACGTGGTTTGATGTATTTAAACATTAACTCAAGGATTCTGTCCTACTCATTAGTTATATAGTTGGTTCGTACCAATATTCAGTAGTTGCAATCCATGTGACCTGTGAATTACTTTTAGATATCCTTTAAATGGTTCAATGGTGCCAGGATTCATTTATTTTGCTGTGACTGTACTGTTAATGATAACATAATACAGTATTATCATATATACAGTAGTGTATGTTTACATTTATTTTCACATATATAAAAGAAAGTAATAGATTCATAGAGGGTATGTTGTTAAATTTGTTTTTATGTGTTTTGCCGTCACTAGAAGATAGTCCAGCCTATATTTTCATAAAATCCTCACACTTCAAAAGACATTTCTGTATCTACTTATACTTAAATCAAGTGTTGATGTGTTTGCATGTTAATATGTATGTGCTTCATGGGTGAGTATGTTGTTATTTTCTTAATTTATTTTCAGTTTGGTCTTTGTGAGTGTTTATTGTCTATCTGTTTATTTCTCTTTAAATATACATCAGGAAAACATGACTGGACTGTATTCTATTTATGCTGCACATGTAATCCATGTTTGAGTAGTCCTTCTTTGGCTGAGGTAGTGCTAGTACATTTCTAGCACAGTGATAAGTCTTTTAAAATGACTTTAAAGTACAGTATACTCCCTGCCACTCCACATTACATCAACCAACAAACTTGATATGATATGAACTGTGCTTGAAAGGTTAATAGTGTCAATTAAAGCAAATAAAAAACATGTTCCTCTTTTACACATATCCTTCACCAAGTGGTAGTTTTTCTAAATACTTGAATTAGTACACAGAAATCCCATCAAACATATTCTGTGCTTCTTGGCAGACACTTCCAATTCCATGCATGAAACATTTCAATAATCACATTGTCACATTCATTGGAGCGTAGTGGCCCTGGGCCCTGGGGGCTCTGTAAGTACATTGACTCTGCTCAGTGTGCTCGTTTAGAACTAGCTGATGCAGCCAAATGCAGCTCATACTCTTTACAGGGTATTGCTGTGTCACTGCTGTGACTGAATCCTGTCATACATCATGGTTCTAGTTCTGGATACATTGTATTTTATACATTTAAAATACAAATTACAATAAAAATTATTATGGAATCAATTATTCTAATAATAATTGTATTATTAATAATAATACGTATAATTGTAAGGTAAGTATCAAATAATATCAGAAGATTCTAGGTTACCTCATTCAACAGCTTTAAAATACATCTTAAAACATCGTTAATAAATAACCAAAAATGTGATCATTAGTGGGTAAGCAGTAGAACTTATATATTGTGATTTTATTTTATTTTATTTTAATTTAAAATGTTTGTCAATGTTATGTTTGATATATACGTTAATTCCTTTTTTTAAGTTGTTTAGCCATTTTCACTCTGGCAGGGGACTGCCAATGGAAACTAGCCCTTTGGCTAGAATTGGGTGCATTTACATTTTAATGTTTATTAATGTACACTGTCCCTCTTCATCAAATAAACAAATTGAAACTGAATAATACTAACAATAATAAGGATAACAATAATAAGAAGAAGAAGACAAAGACGAAAAAAGAAAAACAATAATAATAATAATTCAAGATATAAAATTACTTTATTAGACAGATGGTGTTAAAAACGTAGGTACCAGGAAAGAGTCTTGGGTGCAATCTCTTGCTACACAGAGAAGACAAAGACAACACACACTCATCAGAGGAGCTAAGTGGTCTAGAGGGGAAATAGAGCTGAATTAAGGCATTTTATATAAGCTGGTGGCGTGACTGCAGTCTCCTTATCACAAAGGCACAGGCATCACTCTTTTTATCTTAAATAATGTCTTTGGAACTTTAAAATCAACTTAGTCTACAGCTATTTTGTATTTCTTGAAAACAAAAAGGCAAACTCTATCATATCTGTAGATTGTGTTGGAAATAGCAATGGTGGAGGCTTGTCCACAGAAGTGTTTTCTGCAGTAGTTGAACACTGAGACCATCTTTGCGCTATGTGCCTCTTACTCACAGACTTGGAGCCCACTCAGAATGGCCCAGTAATCCATCTTGCCAACAGAGTTTCCAGACAATAATCATGCAGCAAAAACTGAGCTATGAGCAATAGGTGGGTGGCTATACCAAAACTAGTTGTCTACAAAACATATCTTAAAAAATGGCAAATTGCTGCATACTGTTTCATATTATTTAATTTCAAAATACACTTTTAAATTTATATCATTGACTGCATCAATTGAAAGTCTGAATGCATATTACCTTTGTCCTCCATGGTATTGTGTCCCAGTCATCTAAACGGTTAAAGTGTTTAAAAATTGCATCAAATAAATCCCTGAGATAAACATTTCTTTTCCACATTTACCGTCATCAGTAAATGTTAGCAATTATTACGTGTTTTAATATGCAACTATCTTTATATTATTTGAAATGGAAACAAACAAGTTCATTAGTCATTGTTAGTTTTACCAATAATTGGCTCATTTTGAAAATCAATTATGTATTAATTACACTGCCACAAGGTAAACATCAAGCGTATCTTGACAGTACCTAACTATGTAGCCTATTTCTTCTTCAAAAAGTCTAAGCTTGACTGATTATTATTGAGACTGTACCTTGTGTCTTGTTGGTTCAAATAAGCTTTTTATTCATTTTTTCCCCCTTCAAAATGATAGTGAAAGAAACTGATATACACACCAAATATTGCTTGGAAACATAAAAATTATCACAATCCTCTTTACAAGGACATTACAACAGAGGAGCACTGGCCATTTCAGTCAACCCAGCTTCCTGACATATTTGATTACTTCCTTTCTGAACTTGACCCACACTCTGCTGACACTTCTGGTAACCATTGCTACTCATCCTCTAGCTATCCGTTCAGTGTTAGCGCTCAAATATCAAAAAGCTTTCACGAAACTGAACCGCAGACCGCATTTTTAACTGAAGAGCAGCCTTGAAAGTCACACTAATCAAGTAAGGATGACCAATGTTTGGGGAGGCCTTGAGGAAATGCGTATACTTAATTATACCAGCCTCACCTGTGACCTCCAGTTTATTTTGAAAGCAAAGAATTTGATGTGTTATTTTTAACAGAGAATTACAGAAAAGGGCTTCACATGAAGAGAAGGTTGCACTTTGCAACCATGTTCACTTTTAATGCTGTACTTGAAGTGACAACACTTTTACACATTTCTCTCTACTTCCTTCTGTTTGAGATTATAGCCAAGTATCAGAAATGAAACAAAATCCATGTTCCAATTTAAATGGTGCTAAGGTAATTTGACGTCTCAGTAAGCTATACCATCCTGCTGCCAAGTTTCAGACCATGCTCATCTTCATTTAGTAAATACCCTTTCATTACTCATACGGCTTAAGTGACAGAACAAATAGACTGCCCTCCTACTTCCCTTACACAGAATACCCTCTGCCCTGAGTTGAATCACAGGCAACAACTGAGCCACCAAATTAAGTTGGGTTAACTTAACAAGTTAAGTTAAAGGAAGTCCACGGGATATAATGTAGGGCGTTAATGTGTCTGTGTGATCTATATGTGTCGATATACATATCTGAAGTGAACCACCAGGCTGCAAATAAGCTCTCACACATTGCATGTGTTTTGGGCAATAACCAAAATAATGCAAGTGAAAACAAGTTTGTTTACAAGCTATTGGTCCACTTTAAGCTTGTATATACTGTATATATGCATATTTGAATACACACAGGAACACAACACATTAGCACCATTTTAGTTCCACATTGCCATCTGCCAATTACAGCAGATGCGAATATATAGCACTTACATATGCTGCTTGGCCCTTTTGCACCTATAAAGATGTATAGATATAGCACTTACATATGCTGCTTGGCCCTTTTGCACCTATAAAGATGTGAAGGTATAGCACTTACATATGCTGCTTAGCACTTTTGCACCTATAAAGATGTGAAGATATAGCACTTACATATGCTGCTTAGCACTTTTGCACCTATAAAGATGTATAGATATAGCACTTACATATGCTGCTTGGCCCTTTTGCACCTATAAAGATGTGAAGGTATAGCACTTACATATGCTGCTTAGCACTTTTGCACCTATAAAGATGTGAAGATATAGCACTTACATATGCTGCTTAGCACTTTTGCACCTATAAAGATGTGAAGATATAGCACTTACATATGCTGCTTAGCCCTTTTGCACCTATAAAGATGTGAAGATATAGCACTTACATATGCTGCGCCTGCTTGGCCCTTTTGCACTTGTAAAGATGTGAAGATATAGCACTTACATATGCTGCTTGGCCCTTTTGCACCTATAAAGATGTGAAGATATAGCACTTACATATGCTGCTTAGCACTTTTGCACCTATAAAGATGTGAAGATATAGCACTTACATATGCTGCTTAGCACTTTTGCACCTATAAAGATGTGAAGATATAGCACTTACATATGCTGCTTGTCCCTTTTGCACCTATAAAGATGTGAAGATATAGCACTTACATGTGCTGCTTAGCACTTTTGCACCTATAAAGATGTGAAGATATAGCACTTACATGTGCTGCTTAGCACTTTTGCACCTGTAAAGATGCACGGGCATGTGCTGTATAGAAGTGGGCTTCCTAGGCTGTTTGAGTGTGCGCAATCTGGATGAGAATACATTGGGAACCCTGTTTTACGCAGGAAATCCTCTTTCACAATTTGCTGTTCCTGGGCACTGTATGGAAATATAATTGATACAGGCATATAAAGGGATAATACTGCAAAGAACATCGGGCAAAATTCTGCTTAATGATGACGGGGATTGCTCGTCTCCAATTTCTCCTCGGAATGTTCCTGTAGCCAGGAATCCAAGAACAGCCAAAACCTGAACGTGTATGGCCTGGTTACATCTGGTGCGCCTCTGTAGAAGAGAGGCCATTTGGGCAAAACGCTCTCGGCAAGCGGTACCTGCTTATCAGCCATACATCATCATGTGTCAAAAAGTCTGCGCGATCACGAAAAAACCCTTTCTCTCCTTATTGCGCAGTTGGCAATACCCTCTAACAACGCCAATACAGAAAACTAAGCCACTATTAGACTTTTTATAGGCTATAGTTTGAGCAAAATGTTTTACACTTCTGAAATTAAAACGGAATACCTATAAGACGTGAATCTCATTCATGTGTGAATTATTCTACAAGTTTAATTGATTTTATTGAGCGAAACATTAATTTGGCCTTTCACCATTAGCCGAAATGGTGACGGTGGTGCTGAGGATGATGATGATGAAACAGTGTGTCGGCTGTCGGCGCTCGGAGAGTTCTGAATTCCTGCAGTACTCTAGTATTGCCACAAGGAAATGTACTTACAAGAACTAAAACCAGACGTAGAGATAAGTCTAAGACGGTTTTTATAATTCTGTACTTAGACGTGGATTTGATCGCACGCACAGTCTAAGATCAATTCTGTGCTTAAGTACGTTTTATAAATGAGGCCCATAGATTGAGCGAAATGTTTTACACTTCTGAAATTAAAACGGAATACCTATTAGACGTGAATCTCATTCATGTGTGAATTGTTCTTATATTTTAATAGATTTTATTGAGCAAAAAATTTGCCCTAATAGTGACGGTGGTGCTGACGATGATGATGATGAAACTGCGTGTCGGCGCTTTGAAAGTTCTGAATTCCTGCAGTACTCCAGTATTGCCAGAAGGAAATGTACTTACACGAACTAAAACCAGACGTAGAGATACGTCTTTTTCTACGTCTAAGACGGTTTTTATAAATCTGTACTTAGACGTGGATTTGATCGCACGCACAGTCTAAGATAAATTCTGTGCGCAAGTACGTTTTATAAATGAGGCCCTTAGACAGATAAAATCACTATAGCAAAAGAAGCCTCCTGGGGAGACTAGGGCCTCGTTTCCCGAACGCACACTTAGCCTAAAAAGGACTTGAAATCGTTCATAAGAGAAATCCTACGTTGCAGACCGGTTTCCCGACGAGGCACTTAGCTTAAGTTTATCTTTCGTTGAGAAGAATTCTACGTGTGGTCAGGACCAGTAGTAACTTCACACTTAGCGATGCAATCCAGTAGTAACTTCACACTTAGCGATGCAATCCACCAGGGGCGTCGTTCGGCCTATTATAGAAGAAATCCAAACGATGTTTCTGTGTATAGCACATCATGAGAATGTCATTGTTTCACCTGCCTATTCCCATCAAAATAGAAATAATTAAGCAATATAGCACGCAAGTGGGATAGGTAAGGGATAATCCCACGGGTGTTGTTGCCTACGCCACTCGGCCGCACTCCCACGAGTGCTATATTGCTTTTATAAAACAATTATACCGTCAACAAATTAACATTTCAACACGAAGTTATTGATTAAAAATGGTTTATTTCGCCATTGTTTCTCCGCAACAAAAAATAGTTCCATTGTCAACGTCTTGGTTTGGAATTTTAAAACTTTGAATTAACGGTTATCATCAATGCGAATGTTTCATCGCGGAGTGATTTATTTTTAGCTGTGAAAAGTCCCGTAACTGTAGGTATGTTGACGAATAACCTATAGCATGGAACGTCTCTCGTCTCTCATTTGAAACAGCTAAATTACGGGCTAGAACCCAATTGTTTTATAATTGACAGCCCACTCTCAGACAGATCATAAGCTAATAAATGTCCTTACAATGGGAACACAGTTTAAATACTCTGACTGGAGATGGCGTTACTATCCCCGCCCCCGAATTCAGTGCACAGTGCACGTTCGATGCACGCATAGGCTAGCTAATTTCACAGCAATTAACGTAAACAGATTAACGTGACGTAAACAGCTCCTAAGAGATACTTAAGAACTCGCGCACGTTGCGCTTGTGCACCTGACTTTAAGATGATGTTCGGGAAAAACTCGTAAGTAGAAAGTGTTACTGAGTCTACTATGTCGCCAAAATCCACGTAGAACGTTAAGATACGTCGTTATCGGGAAACGCGGCCCTGACCTACAATCAATTGGACGTGATTTGATGATAATCAAATTGATCAAACAGAAAAATAAATTAAACTGAACTGATACAAAATAAAATAGAATTCCCCCCCCAAAAAAAACTAATTACGTTGGGTCCTTGCCTAGTCAAGGGTTAATTTACTGATCAATTACTAGTCAGTTACTGGGCCTCGTTTCCCGAACGCGCACTTAGCCTAAAAAGCACTTGAAATCGTTCGTAAGAGGAATCCTACGTTGCAGACGGGTTTCCCGACGCGGCACTTAGCTTAAGTGTATCTTTTGTTGAGAAGAATTCTACGTGTGGTCAGAACCAGAAGTAACTTCACACTTAGCGATGCAATCCAGTAGTAACTTCACACTTAGCGATGCAATCCACCAGGGGCGTCGTTCGGCCTATTATAGAAGAAATCCAAACGATGTTTCTGTATAGCACATCATGAGAATGTCATTGTTTCACCTGCCTATTCCCATCAAAATAGAAATAAAGAATATTGAGTATTTGAAAATAAAGATAAGGCTATACAAAACTAGTGCAGTGCCCGTAGGAATTATGCATTCTGTAGTGTTAGCAGACGTATAGCTGTTGGGTAGTGTAATGGCAAGACATATTTGCACTCCACATAGGTACAGGTTACACTGAAGTATTATTGTGATGCATGTTTCCTTTTCATTAAGAAATGTGTTAATGGTAGCCTTTTTGGAGAGTTACCAAGAAATAAAGTTTGAGATTATGTAGTGGATGCAGTTGAATATAGATGTCAACGTTGCTGTCTAAACTATAAACTAAATGTCATAAAGAAAGAAATTATTTAAAATGAAGTTATGGTTGAAATAGGATCACTTCTTTATTGTAAGGGTAAGTGTAGGGTAAGAATGGTCATGCAGTTGGACTCAAATGTAGGTTAATTTTATTGAATGTATGTAGCCTACTGTACTGTATAACTTCGATGATGCTAGCTTTGACAGCCCACTCTCAGACAGATCGTAATAAATGTCCTTACAATGGGAACACAGTTTAAATACTCTGCTGGAGATGGCGTTACTATCCCCGCCCCGAATTCAGTGCACAGTGCACGTTCGATGCACGCATAGGCTAGCTAATTTCACAGCAATTAACGTAAACAGGTTAACGTGACGTAAACAGCTCCTAAGAGATACTTAAGAACTCGTGCACGTTGCGCTCGTGCACCTGACTTTAAGATGATGTTCGGGAAACGCTCGTAAGTAGAAAGTGTTATTGAGTCTACGATGTCGCCAAAATCCACGTAGGCCGTTAAGATACGTCGTTATCGGGAAACGAGGCCCAGATCAATAACTTTTGGAAATGTATAATGGATACAGAGAAGGTTGACTGTACCACCATGGACAGCACTCCATAATATGAATATTTCATCAGACACAATTTTTGAATACATTTGATTATTTTTGAACTACACAAGAAGATATTTTTGTTGTATTTCCATATCATAACCATTGTCTCAGAGTTTTGTGACCACATACAATTCCTGTCTTTTACACATGAAAAAGGCAGTTAAATGAGTTTCCAAACGGCCTCCCACCTTGTGGCTACTGCCGAACACCACCCGTGGGAATATCCCTTACCTACCCCACTCGCACTCTTAGGCTGAATCCCATTTCACCCCCTACCCCTTCATCTTTCCCCTTCCCCTCCGTTTTGCGCGTTCACGTGTAGGGGTAGTGCTATCCCAATTCACGTTAAGACAGAGGGGTAGGGGAAGGGGAAGCGCTTTCTACCCCTCCAAACGGAGATTTTCCGAGGGCACACTTCAAACGGAGGGGTAGACTGATTTCCCTCAATGCATTGCGAACCCGTGATCATTAAAGAACAAACATCGCGCGAGTCCATTTAAAAATGTCGGAAACAGCAGGAAAAGCATCACACAAATGAAAGTATTTTCTTTGTAATTTATGATTTTAAAACTTGTTTGATGAAATGTTGCATTGTGTAAATAACAGCTGCAGGCGCCATGTTTGTTTATGTCTGGTGAGTGACAGCTGTCGCTCTCCGGTAACGTAACAGCTGACGCTTCGTACTGATGACGTACGTAATTGTTGAAGGGCTATCCCATTTCGAAGGGCTAGCGTTCCCTACCCCTTCGTTATGGCTCCGTTTGAAAAAGCGATGGCAAAGGGGTAGGGGTAAGGGTAGGGGTAGAGATTAGAAATGGGATTGGGCCTTATTATATTGCTTAAATAAACTAACTGAATGCATAGGCTACCAGAATGTTCGAAGGAATTTAAAATTAACACTTTTTATGTATCATAAATTATCGTAGGTGGATATGTTTTTACTAAAGCCAGGGTAAAATAGACCATTCACCCGATATTCTTTACTATTTTTAGCTAAAATAATTTGAGATTCACCACTTTTAAATTTGTTTGCCTTTTGTAAGTAGGCTACTGTAGGTTTCAGCGAGACAAACCTGTTGAGCGGCCAATAAGCAGGGGTGTAGGATAAATGCACGTACAAAACAGCGTTTATTCACCTTTTGGAACCATTTGTTTAAAATTATATGAAAGTAATAATAATAATAATGATAACCTAAAAATAAAGGTAGGCTACAGTTAAACAATATACCTTCAAAGTTTGCACGTAAATCAAGTTAATCGGTTAGCCTACAATAAACTAGGTAATGATGATGTCCATGGGCAATGAGGGGAAACAACACACAGCAACCATAGATATATTATACTAGTATAACAGCAAATGCATATTCTGCATGAGGTGTGGTGTTTTAGCTGGCAGTCTGAGAAGCAGAAGAGGAATATTACATTCGGGGCAGCCAGCAACACGGTTGTCTCTCACTGCAACAGGAAGTAGTCTACAGTCTAAACCCGAACATAAACATAAACACAAATGACACGAATCGCTTGAATAAACTGTTTCCATATACGTTAAGCGCATTAACTCAATTTGAAAACTAGTTAAACCACCTCCCTCTGGCAAATCGAATTTATATGCGCATTGGGGAAGTTACATTACGTACAAGGGAGAGATCAATCAAGCTATAGAAACCTGGGGCCGTATTCACAAAGCCTTTTATCTTACCACTAGGAGTGCTCCTAACTCGCGCTAAAACCTTTTACGTAGGAGTAATTTCTTAAAAGTGATTCACAACGGCTCTGAGACCTACTCATACTAAGGATAATACCAACTCCTAAGCTTAAGATAAAAACTCCGTTGCTATGGATGACGTCCATTCTCATGCACGAGTTTAGAAGCGGTGCGTACGGTGATTGGTTGCTGACAGGCGCTCTCATTCAAAACTCAGTTCTAACATCCCCCTAACGATCCCACTAAATCAACAGAAAATAAGAGAATAACCTAGGCTTCAAATGAAGCCATATTAAATAGTTATGGATAGTGCACTTAGCAGAATGCACACGCATGATGACAAGTTTGTGCATCCAACGTGAATGACGCTTTGCACGTTAGAGAAAGAGAAATTGCCGAAAAAAACTCGGAAATTGCATGAAATCAAGGAAGTAATAATTAAAGTTCCCTGCAAACTATTAGGTAATCGGCATATTTCCAGCCCTTAAACACTTCAAATATCAGTCCATACGGCTCTTTAAGTCCTCCTGTCATAATGGACGAAACGAGGGCGAGACGTAAGAGAAAGTCGAACTGGTCCCAGGACCAACTGTCCATGTTGGCCCAGAGTGTGCTGGAGAGGAAGGGAGTTATAAAAGCTAAATTTGGCTGTGGGGTGACCACAAAAAAGAAGCGTGAGGCATGGGAGGACATATGTGTTAACATAAATGCTTCATTCCCTGCCGTGTGTCGCTCTGTCGATGACCGCGAGAAGCGGTGGTATGCGCTCCAGTCACAATGTAGGATGGAGATTGCGGAGTGGACTTTAAAAGAGCGTCGCAGCTACAGGTATTGTGTCACCAAAATAGGCCTCATGCGTATACTTGCATGTTGTAGTTCAACTGTGCTCCCGGTTGTGGATTGAGGAAGGGTGTCAAAAGCCATGTCTTGCATGGTTGCCACTGTCACCCAACAAGTGGCATCCAGCAGGTACATGGTGCCGCTCAAAAAGCTGGCGCAGACCGCGCTCTCCATTAAAATGCGCGAATCGTGAGTAGATCCAGGCCACTTCGCAACAATATCCATGATTGTGAAATTTGGATCAAACACTATCTGTGTATTAATTCAATGTACCTTTTTGCGGTTTACAAAGACGTCCTCATCTCTGGATGGAGCAATTCTTTTAATGTGTGTTCCATCGATGGCACCCACGACACCGGGCATTCCTGCAAACGCCATGAAATTGACCTTGATCCTTTGAAGTAGGCGATTGTCCATAGGGAACCGAATAAACTGTTGTACAATGTGTGGTCTACAGAGTGCGGTGATTGTTTGATGAATGAATAGGCTTACTGATGATTGCGATATTCTGAAGTCGTCTGCGTTGCAAAGTTGCATTTTCCCCGTAGCCAAAAATCTTAATGTTATCAAACATTTAACTTCCGGACTGATTGGGTTGTTTCGGATAGTTGGAGACGTGATTGCATCCCGCACTAATTCTAGTAAAATGTTGATGCCTTCACGGTTTAAACGATATCTTCTCAACAATTCAGAGTCGTTCATTGTCTCCAACACGTTACGTCTGGCTTCAGCCATTTTAAGACTTTTTGTGAATAGGTCTTAGTGACTTAGGAGTCCTCATGAGGAGTTTTAAGCTGTCCTAGACTTAGGTGCTACTTTTAGGGATAAAATATTTTGTGAATTGCTCTTAGTAAAAAAAAATAGGAGTCCTAAATTTAAGACTGACACGCCCATTATTTTTAGGAGTTTCTCCTAAATTCGCCACTTATGAGCTACTTTTAGCCCTAAGATTCTTTGTGAATACGGCCCCTGGTGTAACAATACATACTACTTCACATAAGAAATCTCAAAACTAAATAGAAAAGAAAAATAATTGCAGGAATGTAACTGCTGTAAGTGCAAGTTAAGTACTAGTCGAAGTGTCAGTTAGGTAAGGAAGGTGCTCTCTGAAGAGTTTGGTCTTCAAAAGCTTATTAAATGTAGAGAGGGACACCCCTGCTCTGGAAGTGCTAGGCAGTTAATGCGCATCCCACGCGTTTCGAACCAGGATTAAATATTCGCACAGAGAAAATGCGCATTAAAACATGGGATGGAAACCCACCTACCATGAGAAAGCTGCTGTCCCCTTCACACACCAAAACCATGCACGAGTGAATCCTTAGTACAGACATGTGATGGAGTGGAGCAGCTGCATGCAACAGCTGACTTACATTTCCTGTCGAGCATGTGTAGGAGAATTTGTCATTCCCTTTGGTTGACAGCTTTACAAGTTCTATTCATGACATTTACGGTTTCTTGGATAAACATTATTAACCAATTATAGATTCTTTGGGGTCAGCGGCTCTTCAGGGCTTCCCCAAGTGAATAATGTATTGCTAGTGTTACAGCCACCTCTCAACACTCCCTTAAGCATTTACAGTTGATATAATTAAGATAGTATTAAATAAATAAACATTAAGTAGATCCCAGTTATAAATTATCATCCTAGTAGGCCGGTGTCTTCCAGATCAAACAGAATCATTGCTTACAATGTTCTCAGGGTTGACAGAAACAGATGTAATTAATTATAATGACTACTGTTGTAGTGTTGAGATATAGTGTTAGAATTAAACAGAACAGAACAGTTTATTAATGTTGGCTTTATCTTATCCACTATGTTGGCTGTCAGCAACTACTTACCAAAATGTAATATGTTATATCCGGTGTCTTCCAGATCACACAGAACCATTTTATCTCTACAATATCTCTCCAATCCTCAGGGTTGACAGAAACAGGTGTAGGTCATTTTAATTATAAGACATAATGTTGTAGTGTTGAGTTGAGAATAAAACAAAACAGAAAGATAGAATGCAGTTTTTTAATGTTGGCCTAAAAATAAAAAACAAATACAGTGAGGTTAAAACATAAAACATACTTTCAAATACACAAACATCGTCTAGTAACTTTTAAAAGTCCTTTAGACAAATTGCATGTTACATTCTTCAAATATACAACACACTGGTTAACCAAAGGTTGATATTTATTATAACAACCCCATAATAATTTCACATCAAACACCTAATAAATCTTACCTTCTGGTCTTATCTTATCCACTATGTTGGCTGCCAGCAACTGCTTGCCAAAATGTAACTATACCGCTAAGACCTTGTTCCTTACTAGGTAATAGCTTGGAGTGTCTGATCAGGTTGCTTGTTGACACGTCGGGTCTGGACATGCCAGCCTGACAAACACATTTTTGCTGTGACTGCTGCATTCACTTCTGTCTGTGTCTGCCAAAGAATTCAACAAGTTCATTAAGGACACCTGTAACAGATGGCGAAGAGATGCTGAGCTCAGCATAATGCATGTACGTGTCAGAGATAAAAAATAACAATATTGAAGTTGTTCTTTATATTATTCTTATTCTCTGAGAGCCACCATATGGATGAATATACCTTTTGTGGTACAGTTGATGGTATGACACAAGTGACTTGAATGTATCTTTGGCCCAATTATAGATTGTATAAAGCTGGGAAAAGTTAAGCAAGTGGAAGCGACGATCGTGCAACTGTGCAATTGTGGGAGTGCTACTGTGCTTCTACGTAGAGTCAGGCTATGGGTACCAGCTCACAAAAAAAGTTGTATAGGCCATTCGATAAGAGATATATATTCCTACATTATATAGAAAAATATTGGGGGTTGAAATAAAATATTTTATGAGAGACCCTTTTACAGCCCAAAAATTCCACCGTGAGAAAGCTGCTGTCCCCTGCACAACAAAATTATTTATGAGTGAATCCCTAGTACAGACATGTGACGGAGTGGAGCAGCTGCATGCAACAGCTGACCTACATTTCCTGTCGAACATGTGTATGAGTATTTGTCAGTCCCTGTGGTTGACAGTTTTACAAGTTCCATTTATGACATTTACAAATTCTTGGATAAACATTACTAGCAAGTTATAAATGCTTTGGGGTCAGCGGCTCCTCAGGACTTCAGGACCCAAGTGAATAATTTAAGGCCAGTGTTACAGCCACCTCTCAACATCCCCCCTTAGCATTTACAGGCGATATAATTTAGATAGTACTAAATAAATAAACATCAAGTAAATCCTACTTATAAATGATCATCCTAGTAGGCCGGTGTCTTCCAGATCAAACAGAATCATTGCTTACAATGTTCTCAGGGTTGACAGAAACAGATGTAGGTAATTATAATTATAATGACTACTGTTGTAGTGTATGACTATAGTGTTAGAATTAAACAGAACAGAAAGATAGAAAGCAGTTTATTAATGTTGGCTTTATCTTATCCACTATGTTGGCTGTCAGCAACTGCTTGCCAAAATGTAACTATACCGCTAAGACCCTGTTCCTTACTAGGTAATAGTTTGGAGTGTCTGATCAAGTTGCTTGATGACACGTGGGGTCTGGACATGCCAGCCTGACAAAAACATTTTTGCTGTGACTGCTGCATTTATTACTGACTGTCTCTGCCAAAGAACTCAACAAGTGGGCTGAGGTTAACCCGGCAACTGCCCGTCTGCCCTCCTCGACTCAAGCTGTCCCCCTGAGGGAATTTTTAATAGTATGACAGCAGCAGAATTTCAAGTAGGCCTAGATACAAAATTGCCACCCGAAGCATTTCATAAAGCAGCCTATGGGCAACGACAGTGGAAGAGAGTAGTGGGAGGGTAAATAGCTAGTCTGGGAAAGCCTCCTACTCTGTGTACTGTAGGTGCGGTGCTACACACGACTGGCACTTGAGAGCCTGCATTTTTGCCTAGATAGACGGTCACGGTTACCTTGTGTGGCTTAATCGATGCGCATCTGCTTTGACGTGGTAAGGAAAGGTGAGTTTTAAGTTGTAGAAATTAATAACAAACGAACAATCATCATCAAGTTATATAAAATGCAAGGCTCAGTTTGACATGTTTACCCTAAAGAATCAGGCAGCTAGCTTGCCTGCCCGACAACCCATAGACCTACTGTATATACATATCTATCTGTATGTCTATAAGACAACCAGCCTGTTATCACATGATAGTTTTTAGGTAGGACCACTAAGCTATATGTCTGCTGATGGTTAGTTTCTAACATTTAATTTTAACAAGAAAAACAAATGATGGAAGTAATACATTACATGAATTATTTTATTTAAAATGGTTCAATGCCTTAATCCTATCACTGTTGTGGGTGTTGTTAAGTGTTGAGTGCGGTAGAAGCTAGAATGCCTGCAGACAAGAGGATTTAGGAGAGAGAAGCAGCTAGAGGAGGCAGCAAAGGGGAGCACATCTTTGCAGAGTTGGTTATAAAAAAGCAAATCAGCAGGTGAGACAGAGACATTGCATTGTGATAAAGACGACAATGTGTAGGTAAACAGACTCATATTTTCAGACTAATATTGTAAGCCTACTAATGGCAATTCATTATAATTAAATTACATTTAAGATAAGGAGAAAAATCAAGCCTCCAGACAAGAGGAAAATGTGGACCAGGAGAGACATAAGACTGGTGGACCTAAGTGCTGATCACCAAATATGAGATAAAAGGACCATGCTAGAAAGTACAGGGATGAAGAGCAATATGCTAAATAATTGCAATCTTAAAAAAGTAAAGGCTATTTTAGAGATCATTTCAAATACATTGCCTGAGCAGAACAAAAATAACATACCACTTCTTCTAGTGGGCCTTATATAATTGGACAGATGATGAGCCAAGTACATCAACTGCAGACAAAGACAAATAGCCAGAGCCAGACCCAGATGAGAACAGAACAGACTTAGAAAACAGGGAATGGAGAGACAACGCAGAAAGTCAGGACAGGATGCCAACAAGGGAGGATATTGAGATGGAGAGTGAGGCAGAATCCATGAATACAGATTTAATTTTTTTGCTGAGATTGAGTAATCCAACAGATCCAGCTCATGTACAGAGCAATAATCTTAAATTCAATCAGGCCTTTATCAAATGTTCACATTCAGTCTGCTTTTTGTGAAGTCCCAAAAAATGCAGAAAGGCGCTCTTTTCAAGCCCACTGGTATGATGATGACCCCTGGCTTGAATGTTCTCCCCAGAATGATGCCATGCTCAAATGAATAGCTGTGTTTGAGTGATTTATGTATTACTATTAATAAAGACCCTGTTCTTCTCAGTTCTTCATATAGTCGTGTGATTTTTCTTTTGCCCTTCAAAATTCCTGTGCACTTCACTGCTTTTGTGTTAACCTAAACTGATGTATTCATGGTATTTATTAGCATTTGGAAAATGAAGCATCTTGAAATAGCATTTTCTATCTGGAGATGTTCTTGATGGTACAATATGTGGCTATTTGTTTTACTATGAGCAGAAAGAAATTGTAATAAAAGGTTCAAGGATGGGGCACATTGAGCGAATATGTTTAAATTAACCTGAATGTTTGTTTTCGCTATCAACCTAAAATAGTTAAGTTGGCCTATACTTTCAGTTCAATGGAAATCAAATTCACATAGTAATAATCAAATTGAATAATGAGAGTGCAATGGCTACCCTAAATATATTTGTCTATCTAATTGTGCTTTTATGGCAGAGTGCTTTCTTGTCTGGTTTGAACGAGGATGGTTTATTCGTTTTTTTAGTGGTACATTTTACTACATTCAATTTTGTTTCCCTGTATAGGCTGTGCCCTTACGCCTCTCTGATATAAATAGCATTACATTAATATGCCTATAAAATATGAATGTGCTGTATTCTATTTATGCCCCACATACATACATAACATTTCTCAGTAGTAATTTTTTGGCAGTTTTAAATCTAGTGAATTTTATGGCAACTTCCCAAAAGTACAGGGCAAAGCAGTGTTACTGCTGGTGGTCAGTGATTTAGCTGTATGGACTCATGGAAACTTTACAATACCCAAAGTACACCATGGACCTCACATTGAAGAAATGAAAACAAGAAAAAAAAATAAGGATAGCCTTGTGACACTTTAATGTCGACTTTTTCCAGGGTAACCATGTTGATCTGTTATCCTTACGAAGGGTCTTCAAATACATTCAAATGGGAACAAAATCAGACAAAGGCACAAAGTCTCTTCAAAGGGGTATTTTAATAAACCTTTCAGCAGAATGAATGTCTTTCAAAAAACAGAGGCAGTGTTCCAACATAAAAAACAGCAAAGCTCAAAAGATACAAAGCATGGGGATCTCAATGAAGCAAGGCAGGCAGCAAAAGACAAAAACAGAAAAAGAAAAACTCACAGGCCAGGGCTAGATGCACAGTCCAATGTAGTCCAAGAAAACACTAAAAGGGTCAATCCAAAAGGCAGTGTCCAAGCAGTAGTAACAAATGACACCGGGGCTTCGAAGTGTGTGTCGCGATACTAGTGAAGCACTTCCAGGCGGAACGCGTATCAAGGTTTTGCTGAAATGACGTCACTAGTGACGTTGGAAGCCTCATTTGAATCAAGTGCTCCACCAAGTGGTTACCCCGCAAACAGGAAACGTCCCCAGGACGTTAACAGGACATTGGCAAGGTCCCCAATCGTCCCCAATTGGTCCCCGCCACAACGTTCGCTAGAGGACGTTACCAGAACGTTTTTGACGTTCGTAGCAAGTCTACGTTTGGTCCTTCTGTGACGTTTGCATGAGTCTTAAATCGGACTTTTAGGGAACCTTATAATTTGGTCTGTCAGCACACGTCCCCAGGACGTCCTTTAAAAACGTCCCCATAACCTTTACCTGCAGGTCCTCTGCGTGACGTTCGCATGAGCCTTAAAACGGACTATTAGGGAACCTTATAATTTGGTCTGTTAGCACAAGTCCCCAGGACGTCCTTTAAAAACGTCCCCATAACCTTTACTTGCAGGTCCTCTGCGGGACGTTCGCATGAGCCTTAAAATGGACTTTTAGTGATTGTTCTTATTTGGTCTCTCAGCATACGTCCCCAGGACGTCCTTCAAAAACGTCCCCATTACCTTTACCTGTGGTCCACTGCGGGACGTTCGCATGAGCCTTAAAACAGACTTTTAGGGAACGATCTTATTTGGTCACTCAGCATACGTCCCCAGGACGTTATTTAAAAACGTCCCCGTAACCTTTACCTGCAGGTCCTCTGCGGGACGTTTGCATTCGGTCCTTCCAAAACGTCCCCTTGACGTCCTCTGATGGTCCTCTCTGAGGTTCCGCTAGAGAAAAATGTTTTTCTATTTCTGCTCCTATTGAAGAAAACTGACGGCCTGCATAGCTTAAATTATAACATAATCAGGTAGTTTAGAAAGCAACATGTTTATTTTCCTTAGTTTACAATGGGAAACAAAAACATTAATATCTGATGAGCGTCAATAAGTGGCCTTTAATCGCAACCTGCTGTGGTGTTAAAATGAGCGCTGCAACATGGTCATTGCTCTGTTCAATGAGAGAAGAGATTCTTAAATTATACGACCCTCTTGTGAATCCTTTGCGTCGCCTTTTCGCAGTGCTAACAGAACATTTTACTGTGACTATCAATTACCTCGCACCTTAGCCAAGAGAACTTGTCACTCCATAACGACAGAAACGCCCGACATTTCGTCTTTTTTCTCTGGTGAAGCTGTTCGAACATCTAGGGCTTCAGGTAGGCTATTCAGTGTTTGTAAAGTTCACTTTCTACATGAACTAATTCAGTTCATTATCCATAATTCAAATTTTGAACTAAGTTCACAGCTCCAATTTTCAATATGCGATTTTTTCAAATCTCTGACTCTCGGCTCGAACTTCGGGGCGCTCACGCACAGGCATAGACAGTATTATACAATTCAGACTCAACACTACAGGTATTAAAGGTTCATCCTCGTCAAAAGGTTTACCCTCATCAGTTGTGTTTGGCCTCTGAAAAAAAGCTTTTAAGGCTAGTCTGCTTGGCCATGTTGGATCCTTGTCACTCAGTTCGCTCCTCGTTTGAAACCGAGGGTTCGAAATCGAAGGCCTGCGGAAAGCTCAATGTTAAAGCTAGACACTTGAAATACCTTCCTATGTAGCCTATGCATTGTATTGGAATCATGCAGACATTACATTTATAGCACAGATCAGTAGAGAAGCATTCATATTTATTTTATTTCATCATTCTTAGTTTGGCTAGTTATTCTGCCTCCCTGCCCGCACGTCCGTGACCTGCCATGGATGTTAATTAAAAAAGGAATCATTAAGGAAAACCCTCAATGCGTAGTGACTGAGATCGCTACAATATGCTTTTTCTCAAACCCTCGGAAAAAAATGTGATAAACTTGTTAAAGTGTCACAATAGTAATCAGACAGTGTTAGTACAGTAGGTAGCGATGTGGTTTAGTAATAGGAAGGTTTACGGTTCAATTCCCATGTCTGTAATCAAGTTTGTAAGCGTGTGTGTCTGTGTGTGTGTCTATGCGTATCATATGAAATGTGTAATATAAATGAACTTGAACTTGTGTGTGTGTGCGCCCTCTAAGCAAAATGACGGCTCCACGATCTATTATTATTTTATTTTCTTCATTTAGCTCAGCAAAAACGGTCGTGCCTGCTACGTCCGCGGTGCGTCCTTGAATAACGTCCCCAGGACGTCTAAAACACGTTTCCCAGATGTCACCACAATGCCCTCAGGACGTTCTTGCAACTTCCTGAAGAACGTCCCAAGGACCTATAGAAACACGTTCCCCAGACGTAACCACAATGCCCTCGGGAGGTGCTTGCAACGTCCTGCATAACGTCCCCAGGACCTATAGAAAACGTTTCCCAGTTGTCACCGCAACATCCTCGGGACGGTCTTGGAACGTCGTGCAAAATGTCCTTGAGTTGTCAAGGGAACCATACACATTTACGTTTTTAGAACGTTCAGAGAGACCATTACAGGACGTCGAGGGGACGTAATTTTGCTTACAGGGTAGTTGGTTCACTTCTGGGGGGTTGCTTCGATTATACTGTAAAACGTTAGCCTGGATACCAGCCCGAACCCCACCCACAACATTTTTGGTCTGGGAAGTTCAGTCTGGCTTTGTGCAGCTGGGGAGAGAGTATCATCGGCCGGATTATGCCGTACCAATCAAATTGACAGGGCGGGCTTTAAACGATGATGGACAGATGACCAACCAACGCTTGAGTTGATTAGATAGATAGATTAGAAATTGTGCCAAGATGGCGGCTTGGGAGCCTGTTAGTGGGACATATTTTATGTGATTTAAGCTATCTACACAACTTTTTTATGTCTACATTGACTCGGTTAGTTGTGAATGTGCAACACGAATGTTGCCGAGGATTGTAGGTCTTAACAGAAGCGCTCTAGACCATTATTGATAGGTTATAACTAACGCTTAGACAAAAAATCCATTGAAACACATCATAAGCACGTGAGCAGGCATATCTCACAGATATTGACAGCGCATTATTTTGAAAGAGACACAGAGAAACGCGATCAAGGCATTTGTCGATCGAAAAGATGTTTTTGCCGTCCTTCCTACGGGATCCGGTAAAAGTTTTAATGTATCAGATGGTCATACTATGTTGCTCTGATTGGTTGTAGGTATCCAATTGAGCGAAGAGGCATTTTTTTTTCCTGGTTTGTTGAAACACGCCCCATAATCACAGCCCAATGGGTCAGTATCAAACTCATAGTTAGGTTGGAGATTTAGCGGTAGTTGGAGATTTAGATTGTTTGCTGTTAGTAGTATAGATTATTTGAGATAGAGTTATGGAGCCAGTTAGGAAGAGATAGTTGCACAAAACACGTTCGCCCCCTTTTCACTGCCCTGCCCTGCGCTTTCACTGACCAGTTGTCCAAAAGCACTCTCACTACCCTTGGTTTTACAAGAGTACTGATCAGTATTCCAAAAGCACTTTAACTACCCTCTCTAATTAGCAGGCGTTTTTATCCAAAGCATCGGAATCAATTTTTCTTTTGACAGGACTCGAACCTCATTTAACCCGCACATGAGGCGCCGTCGCCTGTGTCACCATAGAACCCTTAAATGATAATGTCAAGCAATTATTAGACGAAAGTAATAGAAAAAGAAAGCCTTTATTGTCATTGTATTTGTAAACTAAATTTGAATTAATCGAGGTAGCCTACGTTTTTTTACCATACGTTTGTGTGCATGTATTTTAGTAGGTCTGCGCACCACAACAAATTGAACAAATTCACTGTCACGAGAAAATCTTTCCTACACTGTATTCTTATTGACTAGCAGGTGTCACTAGAGAGCAAACAAAGCTTCAAGACGTCTGGCTGTAAAGCTTGAAGGTTCATGAAGCTTTATTTCGCCATCACTAGGGTGTATGCCTGTCGCCTAGTGGGTTCTCTGTAAAGTGGCTCTGTGCCTACAGTCCTGTATCCACGCAGTCTCCTTGTGGTAAATACACTGTGTAAAAGGTCAGGATAGCCTTCGTGCTTAGAGCTAGATGTTATACTCATAGAGGACTCAGGAGGGAGAAGATGTTAGAAAAGATGAGGTTTTTATTTCCTCAAATAGGGCACAAAGGAAGAAAAACAATGACAATACTAAATAAATGTAAATGAAACTTTCCAAAAAGACACAGCAATAGGCATCATAGCCTCGATACAGATATACACAATAGTAGTCGACTACATATACAAAAATGACCACATTAGCTGGCCAGTGAGAGCTGGTAAGGTTTACACCTTATTAAACACGAACACTCTCGAAATCAAAACAAGGGCAAGTAAAAGGACCAGGGATCTAGTCCATGAGAGCTCCAAAGACTTACGTCTTGTTAAACTGGAACTCTCCTGAACAAAATAAAAGGGGAGTTAAAGTAGCCTAGACACAAACCTTAATTGGCTCAAACCAATCAAAACAGCAGGTGTGTCAACGGCACAGGCACCAACACCTGTGGCTCACAGCAGCCATACCTTAGCAATCAATGTCCCAATCAGCTGGGAAACACAGGCTACACATGGTAGCAATTAGGCTCAATGACGGCATAGCCGACACATATTAAAGCAGCCAAAATACAACAATCTCATTAAACATAACTCGGGTTATCCCGGGTGTTTTAAAACTCAGGCATATCGCGCCCTCTTCAAAACACAAACTTAGAGACACTAAACACCAGAAGACAAACGGTATGAAATATGACAATATGATGTATGATTGTTAAACCAAATAAACTGAACATTTCAGAGACAAGACACTGTATGTTTGCTGACTTTAACTGAACAAAGACATAAACATCAAACATGCAGCACACACAAAAAACACCTGCACCCAGTCCACAAAAGCAGCAGCCTACAGGCTGCAGTGGCGGGTCACACAGGTGCCCCGTCACACACTGTTGTAGGACCTTTTATGATTCTGAGTGTTGCTGCTTCTTGGCACGACAATAGTGTTAAAAGGGCCATAGCAGTTATTTGTTAATTTGCCAAGTATAGTGTCACAAGGCTAAGGAAGGCTTCTTGTTTTGATTTCTTCAATGAGAGGGCTGTTTTGTACTTTGGGTAATGTAGAGTGTCCATGAATCTACACAGCTTAACCACTGAACACAAGCAGTAACACTGCTGTGCCCTGTACTTTTGGAAAGTTAAAATTCTAAAACTGCCGAAAAGTTAGGCTTCTACTGAGAAATGTTTACAAAATTAAATGTAGTAAAAATGTACCACTAATAAACGAATAAACAATCCTCATTCAAAAACAGACAAGAAAGCACTCAGCCATAAAAGAACAATTAGATAGACAAATAGATGTAACGTGTAGCCATTGCACTATCATTAGGTTTCCTCCAGTAGGAGGTAACCTATTAATTCTGTTAGTATTATTATTCTCCTGCCATGGGAGTCAATGGCAGCCCCTAGAACCATATGGTAACTTTTTGTGAAATTTGGCACACTCATTAAGGACAGTCCCTAGGGTGTGTTTAATTGGTCTTGAGCCAGGGAATCCAATGGTACCTCATTTTTGAAAATCAGTCACACGGTTCAAAAGTTAGTTGTGTTAACACAAGTCCAACTTTGACCCGTTGGTGGCGCTAGAGTGGTCTAATGAGAGACATGAAACTTGGTGTGAATAAATAAGAGACTGTCCTTAATGAGTGTGCCAAATTTCACAGCCTTCTAGCACAGTACTGCATTTGAAATGTTATATCCCATTGGTAGGTCTGCAGCATGAATCTATTGAGAGACATGACACTTGGTGTGAATAAAGAAGGGACTGTCCTTAATGAGTGTGCCAAATTTCACAGCCTTCGAGCACAGTATTGCATTTGAAATTTAATATCCCATTGGTAAGTCTGCAACATGAATTTTTCTATACAGTGACAAATTGTCACAAAAGTACATTTTTCCCTGGTTCGCAATGTTTGAAGGAGGAAACCGCCATCGCTGCTTGCAGCTATATTTATTAAATCTTATTATTACTAAGTTAATTTGATTTCCATTGAAGTGAAAGTATGGCCAACTTAACTTTTTTAGGTAGATAGCGAAAAGCAAACATTCATATTTATTAAAACCTATTTGCTCAATGCGCCCCATCCTTGAACTTTTTATTCCAATTTCTTTCTGCTCATAGTAAAAAATAGCCACATATTTTACCATCAAGAACATATCCAGGTATAACATGCTATTTCAAGGTGTTTAATTTTCCAAATGCTAATGAATACCATCAATAAATCAGTTTAGGTATACGCAGGGCAGTGCACAGGAATTTTGAAGGGCAAAAAAACGGACACAGACTTTATGGAACACTGAGAAAAACAGGGTCTTTATTAATAGTAATACATACAACACTCAAACTGCATTTTTTGGGAAACTCACAATAGGAGAGCAAGGCCTGACTGAATGGAAACATTTGATTAAGGCCTGATTGAATTTCAGATTATTGCTCTGTACATGAGCTGGATCTGTTGGATTTCTCTATCTCAGCAAAACGTGTAAATCTGTATTCATGGATTCTGCCTCACTCTCCATCTCAATAGCCTCCCTTGTTGGCATCCTCTCCAGACTTTCTGCGTCGTCTCTCCTTTCCCTGTTTTCTAAGTCTGTTCTGTTCTCATCTGGGCCTGGCTCTGGCTATTTGTCTTTGTCTGCAGTTGATGTACTTGGCTCATCATCTGTCCAATTATATATTATTGTTATTACCATAATCATTACTATATTAAGGCCCACTAGAAGAAGTGGTATGTTATTTTTGTTCTGCTCAGGCAATGTAATTTAAAGTATCTCTAAAATAGCCTATACTTCTTTTAAGAATACAATTATTTAGCATATGGCTCTTTATCCCTGTACTTTCTAGCATGGTCCTTTTATCTCATATTTGGTGATCAGCACTTAGGTCTACCAGTCTTATGTCTCTCCTGGTCCATATTTTCCTCTGGTCTGGAGGCTTGATTTTGTTCCTCATCTTAAATGTAATTAATTATAATAAATTGCCAGTAGGCTTAAATTATTAATGTTTCACATGAATTAATTAGCCTACACATTGTCATCTTCATCACAATGCAATGTCTCTGTCTCACCTGCTGGTTTGCTTTTTTGTAACCAACTCTGCAAAGATGTGCTCCCCTTTGCTGCCTCCTCAAGCTGCTTCTCTCTCTCCTGAATCCTTCTCTTTCCGTAGGCATTCTAGCTTCTACCGCACTCAACACTTAACAACACCCACACTGTAAAAAAACAACCTAATTTTACAGTTAATAACTCTACATTTTTACAGTGGTTTTCTGTTTTATGAAATTGTATACAAAACTACGTATAATAATGGAGGTTAACTATAAATTAAAAACACGACTGCTATTTTAAGGATAATGCCAATAATGACAAATTACATGGATTTCTATTTTTTTTACAGAAAATAACTGTATTATTTATACATAATTTTTCCATTTTTCTAAAATACATGCAAATGTAAATAAAATTACACTGATAATCTGAAATTAAATATGTAGCTCATTATATTAAGGTTTATGTACATACTAACAATTTATCATGTTTCTATGTAAATTTACAGTGAATTCCTCAAAAATTCAGCAAACCCATTTTCATTAACCTGTTAGAACCTTGATGTTTTTTGGCAAATTCTACCTAAAATTCCATGCCCAAATGTAAAGGCCTACTTTTGAGTCTTAAGTATAGTATGATGGCAAATTTCAATTTGATGTTACAAAAGTGCCCCTCAAGCTATGATAAAATACCTTTAGAGTACCATATATGTTATCTCAAATTTTAGAAAGATGTTGATAACCTTCCCAAAATATAGGCGCCCCCTAATTCTTTTTCCTTTTGCATCTAGATTACTGTGGATTTAAGTGGGAAAATGAATTGAAATGGCCAGTTATGTCATAAAATTGTGTGCCCCCAAGGGTATGCCATCACCTGAACAAATGGAACTGATATCTCATCCCAATCAAAAGTTAGAAGATAAATAATCGGTGATCTCTCCATATACTCTTCCGTGACTTTTGCTGCTTTCTGATTCTACCAGACTCTATTTCAATCTTCTCGTCATCCAACGGTTGAAGCTCTTTCAATGCTGCTGTTACCCCATAAAAACAATCTTTTTGGGGGCTGATTCACTGTTTTATTTTTAGAAGCCATGATGATGTAGAATAAATGTGTTTCGTTGTACAACTGCATTTCGTTATAGAACTGTCTAAAACTTGCGTGGCTAAACGGCAAAACAAATGCACGTGAATTACTGATTACATCCCACCTTCTCTGTTGTGCACTCGGATATCTTTGCATCTCATTGGTCTACAGTCATGATTGACACATGTGTGGACCAGTCAAGGAAAGTATTAGTTTATGTTTTTCACGCACAGACTTAGCAGAGTTTACCATAGCAACCATGGACATATGATAGCAACAAAATAGTCTTGGGTGCGCGCATTGTGTCAGACTGACAGGTCAGTCAACCTATGATATTAGTTACAGGTTCCCGTATCTTGCTGGCTGATTGGGTTATCCTGATAAGATAAGACTCTGTAAAAGGTCGGGATAGCCTTCACGCTTAGAGCAAGATGTTACTCATAAGAGGACTCAGGAGGTTGAAGATGTTAGAAAGATGGGTATTTTTATTAACCCAAATAAGGCACAAAGGCAGTTAAAACACTGACAATACTAAATCAATATAAAAAATACAGTTTTCACTAAGGACAAATGCATGAAGCCACCAACAAATAAGCAATTCACATAAGACCACATGTATAAAAAGGACCATTAACTGGTCAGTGAGAGTCCTTATTAAACACGATCACTCTCACTACGAAACAAAACAAAAGCAAATAAAAGGACCAAGGTAACTAGCCCATCGTGAGAGCTCCAAGGACTTACGTCCTATTAAACTGGCAACTTTCCTGAACAAAGAACAAAGGTAAGTTTAAGTAGCCTTGACAAGCACCTTGAATTGGCTCATACCAATCATTGATTTCAGGTGTGTCAATCAGCAAGGCACCAACACCTGTGGCTCACAGCAGCCATACCTAAACAATCAAACTCCCAATCAACTAGGAAACACAGACTACACATGGTAGCAATTAGGCTTGGTGCCGGCATAGCCGACACATAATAAAGCAGCCAAATCTCATTAAACATAAACTCCATATATCGCGCCATCTTCACAACACAAACTTAGACACTAAACACCGGTTGACAAACTGTATGAAATATGACAATATGATTATTGTTAAACTAAAGAAACAGAAAATGTCAGAGAC
Source organism: Sprattus sprattus (assembly GCF_963457725.1). Lineage (NCBI taxonomy): Eukaryota > Metazoa > Chordata > Actinopteri > Clupeiformes > Clupeidae > Sprattus > Sprattus sprattus. The sequence goes on along the minus strand of NC_137922.1, from coordinate 43,901,013 downwards.
AAGACATTGAATGTGTGCTGATTTTAACTGAACAAAGACATGAACATCAAACATGTAACACACACACACACCAAAACACCTTCACCCAGTCCACAAAAGCAGCAGCCTACAGGCTGCAGTGGTGGGTCACACAGGTGCCCCGTCACAGACTCACTTTGTTCATTCGGTTAAAATCAAGCCACCCCTGAACTAAACACCACTATACATATTTGGGACCCATTCTAACGGCATCGGCAAGCCTGGTCTAGTCACACAAGAGCATTGTCCAAATTCCCTAATGCTGAATGGGCACTAAATCCAACAGACCCACTCCAAAATCTTGTGGAAAGACTTCCTATAAGAGAGGCAACTGTTATAGAGTAGTTTTGGAATGAGATGTGCGTGAAACTCATATATGTGTGATGATCAGGTGTCCCAATACTTTTGACCTGACCTAACCTTGGATCTGGCTGGCCCAGAGCAATGCAGAACAATAAAGACGAGACAAGGGGGAAATTACTTTGCAATGGACTGACTCACTCCATGTAGTTTAATATGAGTCTGAAGTCAAATGTTTTAACTTTTGTGGGTAGAGGCTATTATGATGTTCCTGCTGAGCTCCGCTCCGGCCACGCCCCCTTCAATCACACAAGCACATACACCTGTTTCACTCTCACTCATGCTCTCAGCTGCATGTCATCAGTATCATTCACCATCCCAGCTGCACTGCATTCAGGTCCCAAATCACATGATCACACACACCTGATTCACTCCTATATATAACCTGCACTCCCCTCACTCCGTGTTTGGTCTCGTCGCTACAAGGGTGAAACCTTTGCCCAAGTCTTCTAGCTCTGTGGCCCACTCTACGTCCCTGGGATTCCGCCTTTCGGCCACCGGCAACTACAACCCCATTGTCAGCTGGCTTCCAGCCCAGCAAGCTCTCTGTCCGTGGGCGTCCAGCCCCGCAAGCTCCCCGTCTGCTGGCTTCCGAGTCAGCCATTTCGGTGCCGGCAGACTTTTAGGACTGCATTATCCAGAGTGCCGTGCATACGGCACCGGGAGTAATGTGACTGTCTTGTCCGGCCTGTAGCCGTGTACCTCTGTTCTTTGCCCTTGCGCACAGTAGCCAGAGTGAGACTCTGTGCGATCTTTAGTTCATGTTCCTAGATCTTTGTGTTAGAACTCTGTCTGTTAACCCTTTCGTTGATTTGTATACTCTGTTTGTGTCCTGTTCCCCGTCTGTACTCCATCAATAAACTCTGCATCACCTGAAACTCTTCAATCACAAACCCTGCAAGTCAATGTTTGAAATAATTGTCTTCCAAAATAAAACCATAATTTTACAATCTTGAGCATGTGTCAGCACTTTATTGAATGTGTTTGATCATAAAAATGTAGGAGCAATCTGGAAAATGACAGTTTCTCTGCTAAATGTGAATTGCCGTCACTTAATTGAAGGTGTTTCATTGTAATAAATGAGGGAAAATCTGTAAAATACCAGTGCTTCTCTGCAAAACTGTTAGGGCTGCCACTTTATTGAAGGTGTTTAATCTTAATTAAAGAAGCCTGACTTAATGAATGGTGTTTGCTCGTTATAAATTAGGAAGAATCTGTAAAATAACAGTATTTTTTGCTGAACTTGTAGTACTGTCACTATTGAAAGTGTTCGATATTAATAATAAAAAAATCTGTAAAATAACAGTTTTTCTCTGCTGAACTGTTAGGGCTGTCACTTTATTGAAGATTTTTAATCTTAATTAAAGAAGCCTGACTTAATGAATGGTGTTTGTTCGTAATAAATTAGGAAGAATCTGTAAAATAACAGCATTTTTTGCTAAACTTGTAGTACTGTCACCTTATTGAAAGTGTTCGATATTAATAATAGATACATAAATCTGTAAAATAACAGTTTTTCTCTGCTGAACTGTTAGGGCTGCCACTTTATTGAAGGTTTTTAATCTTAAATATCGAGGAAAACATTGTAAAATAACAGTGTTTCTCTGCTATACTTTTAGTACCCTAACTTAATAAAAGGTGTTTGCTCGTAATAAATTAGGAAGAATCTGTACAATAACAGTTTTTCTCTGCTAAACTGTTAGGGCTGTAACTTTATTAATGGTGTTTGATTGTATTAATTGAGGAAAAATCTATAAAAAAAACTGTTTTTCTCTGCAAATCCTTAAATGGAAATATCTGTAAATATAGGGTTTTTGCACTTTATTTGAATTAGGATGTTTTACTTTAATTTTGCGGTTTTTGTTTGGCAGCCGTAGCTGCCAGTAATTCACTGTTTTTTTACAGATTTTTTTTTTTACAGTGCACAACAGTGATAGGATTAAGACATTTAACCATTTTGAATGAAATAATTCATGTGATGCATTACTTCCATCATTTATTCTTGTTAAAACGAAATGTTAGAAACTATCCATCAGCAGACATGTACCTTAGTTTTCCTACCTAAAAACTATCATGTGATAACGGGCTGGTTGTCTGGCAGGCAAGGTAGCTGCCTGATTCTTTAGGCTAAACATGTCAAACTGAGCCTTGCATTTCATATAACTTAATGATGATTGTTCATTTGTTATTAATTTATACAACTTAACTCACCTTTTCTTACCACGTCAAAGCAGTCGCATCGATTAAGCCACACAAGATAACCGTGGCCGTCTATCAGGGCAAACATTCAGGCTCTTGGGTGCCTGTCACGTGTAGCACTGCACCTACAGTTAACCGAGTAGGGGGCTTTCCCAAACTAGCTACTTTACCCTCCCACTACTCTCTTCCACCGTTGTTGCCCATAGGCTGCTTTCTGAAACGTTTCAGGTGGCAATTTTGTATCTAGGCCTACTTGAAATTCTGCTGCCGTTTTACTATTTTAAACTTTTTTTCCCCCTCGGAGGGGCAGCTTGAGTCGAGGAGGGCAGACGGGCAGTTGCCGGGTTAACCTCAGCCCACTTGTTGAGTTCTTTGGCAGAGACAGTCAGTAATAAATGCAGCAGTCACAGCAAAAATGTTTTTGTCAGGCTGGCATGTCCAGACCCCACGTGTCATCAAGCAACTTGATCAGACACTCCAAACTATTACCTAGTAAGGAACAGGGTCTTAGCGGTATAGTTACATTTTGGCAAGCAGTTGCCGACAACCAACATTTTGTATAAGATAAGACCAACATTAAAAAACTGCATTTTATCTTTCTGTTCTGTTTCATTCACTATATCTCAACACTACAACATTAGTTATTATAATTTAAATCACCTACATCTGTTTCTGTCAACCATGAGGACACTGTAGAGATAAACAATGATTCTGTGTAATCTGGAAGACACCGGAAATAAACCTACTAGGATGATAATTTATAACTAGGATTTACTTGATGTTTATTTATTTAATACTATCTAAATTACATCACCTGTAAATGCTAGGGGGAGTGTTGAGATGTGGCTGTAACACTGGCAATAAATGATTCACTTCGGGAAGTCCTGAAGAGCCGCTGACCCTAAAGCATCCATAAATTGTTAGTAATGTTTATCCTAGAATTTGTAAATGTTATGAATGGAACTTGTTAAGCTGTCAACCAAAGGGAATGTCAAATACTCATACACATGCTCCACAGGAAATATAGGTCAGTTGGTGCATGCAGCTGCTCCACTCCGTCACATGTCGGTACTAGGGATTCACTCATAAATTATTTTGTTGTGTGAAGGGGACAGCAGCTTTCTCACAGTGGCATTATTTTGGGCTGTAAAAGGGTCTCTCATAAAATATTTTATTTCAACCCCAAATATTTTCCTGTTTAATGTAGGAATATATATCTCATCGAATGGCCTATACAACTTTTTGAGCTGGCACCCATACCCTGACTCTACGTAGAAACACAGTAGCACTCCCACAATTGCACAGTTGCACGATCGTCGCTTCCACTCTTCGCTTAACTTTTCCCTGCTTTATACAATTTATAATTGGGCCAACATTGTGATATTTTAATGGATAAAAACACGTTGTGTCTTATGGATAGATGAAGATGTAAGATACATTCAAGTCACTTGTGTCAATGCCATCAACTGTACCACTAAGGGTATAGCCATCCATATGGTGGCTCTCAGAGAGTAAGAATAATATAAAGAAAAACTTCAATATTATTTTTTTAAATCTCACTGACACGTACATGCATCCCATATGCTGAGCTCAGCATTTCTTCGCCACCTGTTACAGGTGTCCCTAATGAACTTGTTGAGTTCTTTGGCAGAGACAGACAGAAATGAATGCAGCAGTCACAGCAAAAATGTGTTTGTCAGGCTGGCAGGCATGTCCAGACCCCACGTGTAAACAAGCAACCTGATCAGACACTCCAAGCTATTACCTAGTAAGGAACAGGGTCTTAGCGATATAGTTACATTTTGGCAAGCAGTTGTTGGCAGCCAACATAGTGGATAAGATAAAACCAGTTAAGATTTATTAGGTGTTTGATGTGAAATTATTATGAGGTTGTTATAATAAATATCAACCTTTGGTTAGCCAGTGTGTTGTATATTTGAAGAGTTTAATATGCAATTTGTCTTTTAAGCACTTTTAAAAGTTTGTAGAGGATGTTTGTGTATGTATGTGTAAGTATGTTTTATGTTTTAACCTCACTGTATTTGCTTTTTATTTTCAGGCCAACATTTAAAAACTGCATTTTATCTTTCTGTTCTGTTTTATTCTCAACATCCTCAACTCAACACTTCAACAACATTAGTTATTATAATTAAAATGACCTACATCTGTTTCTGTCAACCCTGAGGATTGGAGAGATATTGTAGAGATACAATGGTTCTGTGTGATCTGGAAGACACCGGATATAAGCCTAATAGGATGATAATTTATAACTAGGATCTATTTGATGTTTATTTATTTAATACTATCTAAATTATATTGCCTGTAAATGCTTAGGGGTAGGGTTGAGAGGTGGCTGTAACACTGGCAATACATTATTCACTTGGGGAAGACCTGAAGAGCCGCTGACCCCAAAGCATCTACAATTTGTTAGTAATGTTTATCCAAGAATATGTAAATGTCATGAAGGGAATTTGTAAAGCTGTCAACCAAAGGGACTGACAAATACTCCTACACATGCTCGACAGGAAATGTAAGTCAGCTGTTGCATGCAGCTGCTCCACTCCGTCACATGTCTGTACTAGGGATTCACTCGTGCATGGTTTTGGTGTGTGAAGGGGACAGCAGCTTTCTAATGGTAGGTGGGTTTCCATCCCATGTTTTAATGCGCATTTTCTCTGTGCGAATATTTAATCCTGGTTCGAAACGCGTGGGATGCGCATTAACTGCCTAGCACTTCCAGAGCAGGGGTTTACCTCTCCACCTTTAAGAAGCTTTTGAAGACCCAATTCTTCAGAGAGCACCTCCCTTCCTAACTGACATTTTGACTAGCACTTAACTTGCGTTACATTCCTGCACTTCTTTTTCTTTTTTCTTTCGTTTTAACATTTCTTATGTGAAGTAGTATTTATTGTTACAACAGGTTTCTAATACTCGTGTAAATTTGATTCCCCAGAGGGAGGTGGTTTAACTACTTTTCGAATTGAGTTAATGCGCTTAACGTAGATGGAAACAGTTTATTCAAGCGATTCGTGTCATTTGTGTTTATGTTTATGTTCAGGTATACACTGTAGACTACTTCCTGTTGCAGTGAAAGACATCCGTGTTGCTGGCTGCCCCGAATGTGATATTCCTCTTCTGCTTCTTAGACTGCCAGCTAATACATCACACCTCATGCAGAATATGCAGTTGCTGTTATATACTAGTATAATATATCTATGGTTGCTGTGCGTCGTTTCCCCTCATTGCCCATGGACATCATCATTACCTAGTTTATTGTAGGCAAACAGATTAACTTGATTTACGTGCAAACTTTGAAGGTATATTGTTTAACTGTAGCCTACCTGTGTTATTAGGCTATTATTATAATTATTATTATTATTATTACTTTCATATCAAATTAAACAAATGGTTCCAAAAGGTGAATAAACTTTGTTTTGTACGTGCATTTATCCTACACCCCTGGTTATTGGCCGCTCAACAGGTTTATCTCGCTGAAACCCACTTGAAAAAGGCAAACAATTTTAAAAGTGGTGAATCTCAAGTTATTTTATCTAAAAATAGTAAAGAATATCTGGTGTATAGTCTATTTTACCCTGGCTTTTGTAAAGACATATCCACCTACGATAATTTATGATACATAAAAAGTGTTAATTTTAAATTATTTCGAACATTCTGGTAGCCTATGCATTCAGATGGTTTATTTAAGCAATATAGTAAGAGTGCGAGTGGTGTAGGTAAGGGATATTTCCACAGGTGGTGTACGGCCGTAGCCACAAGGCCGGAGGCCATTTGGAAACTCATTTAACCGCCTTTTTCATGTGTAAAAGACCGGAATTGTATGTGGTGTGGTAGCCCAAGCTGCTCTTAGGCTTCCACTTAGGTTAATATGGGTGACCAGGACTATACAGGGCAGGCTCTAGGACCCTGGGGAGGTGTTCTGGGGCCTAGGCAGGTCGGGCTTTCCCTAATTGGAAGCTCAGCTGTAGATCATTTGACTAGTGGCTTATTAGTGCCAATCTAGTCAAACAAAAGACTCTAAAGAGTCAGTCAAAAGCAGAGAGAGGGCGACGGAGAGAGAGAGACAGAGGGGAAGGTGCTGGTTGCACTGGGTGCAAGGCGTAGGTTTCTCCTTATTTTCTGTTAATTTTGACTACCTTTGTTTGATTTGAAAAGAGTTAATAAAGAACGTGTTTCGAAATTCCCTCGTGGTGTCTTGCTGAGAGCTGGGCCGCGACAGTGGTCACAAAACCCTGAGACAATGGTTATGTTATGGAAATTCAACAAAAATATATTCTTGTGTAGTTCAAATATAATCAAATTGGTACCTCTTTACAATAAGGCTCCATTAAAAATGGTTTATAAATAGGTTGTAAACCCTTTGTAAGTCATTAATAAGACCTTATAAATTAGTTATAAACTCAGTTTTTATACATCAATGCGGGCTCACTATTTGGGATGATCAGCATCTTGGGGGGGGGGGGGGGGGGCTTCTTTTGTTTCCGTTCTGTTCCCACTCCTTTTGAACGTGTTCTCCCTATGTGGATGTGATTTGTGGATGTTGTGTCTGGATGCTACTGGATGTCCCTCTGGATTAATAAAGTATCCATCCATCCCAGATCAAGTTACTGCTTACTATTCATTTCACAACAAACCCTTTATTGATCAGTTACAAACATTTATAACTGGCAAAACGGATTCTTATTGTACCCTCCTGGGGTTTAATCTCTAGTAACAGATACAATAATGGTAGGGAGTGTGCAATTAGGCTAGTAGAGCAAGTTAAGGGATAGACAGTTGGTTGCCAAGATGGGGATCTTCCCAAATAGTGAGCCCGCATCGATGTATAAAAACTGTGTTTATAACTCATTTATGAGTGCTTATTAATGACTTACAAAGGGTTTACAACCTATTTATAAACCGTTTATAAACCATTTATATGGAGCCTTATTGTAAAGTGGTACCCAAATGTATTTATTAAAAAATTGTGTCTGATGAAATATTTGGTTTACTTCCATGGTGGTATAGCCAACCTTCTCTGTATCCATTATACATTTCCAAAAGTTATTGATCAGTAACTGACTAGTAATTGATTAGTAAATTAACCCTTCACTAGGCAAGGACCCAACGTAATTAGTTTCATTTTTTGGAAAATTCTATTTTATTTTTTATCAGTTCAGTTTTATTTATTTTTCCGTTTGATCAATTTGATTATCATCAAATCACGTCCAATTAAAAGAAAGTAGGTCTAGTCTCCCCAGGAGGCTACTTTTGCTACAGTGCTTTTATCTGTCTAATTGGTAGGCCTGTGTTGCAGGCCAAGGTACAGAGTGAAGGGTATATGCTAGTATAATACCAAAAACTACACATACATATTAATTTACAATTATTTATATGTAATTTCATAGAATGAAAGAAAGATATTTAAGGGAAGATTACTTTCAGTTTCCAGTTACAAGACTTGTACCTAGTCAGTAAACTATTTGATAGTTTGCATATACCTTGTAAGTCTTGTTTTCCTAAGAATATTCAGATGCTGCTGCAATGTTTTAGTCTATTGTGTCAGTCTACAGTGATTGACCGTAGTGTTTACATATGTAACATACATATGATGTATTCTGAGTGCAGGTTAGCAACTACAGTATAAATCCCAGGACTACAAATACAGTTGGATTTGAACAAAATATATGGAAACACATTCTGTCTGGATGTCACAGTTTCATCCAGATTTGATTTCCACATCACGGAAATCACAGGGCCCTACTTAAATTCCTCAAAAGCTGCAGTGACATTTAAGTATATAACATTGATGTTGTTTAGTACATTAATTAACCATTTGTCCATGTTAATTATTACTGTAACTAATGATAGTATTATTTTTAATGTAGTTTTAATATAAACGTATGTATTTGTATGTATTTTTGTATTTATTTCACCTTCATTGAACCCCAACATAATCTTTCTCAGATGTTTGATCTTGTCAGTGGATTCTTGGGATTAATGTTGCAGATTACATGTTCGGTCATCTGTGATTTTTCACAAGTATATTTATTTGAATATCATGCTCAGATTCATGCTTGACATTAACTGTGTAGAACATATTTATGACAAATATAGAAATGCATATTCTTTAGTATTTGCATGTATGGTTATACCAGCAAGTCAAAAGCAAGAATAAATGGACTAGATGTGGAAACACATCTTAACAGGTGCAAAAGGGCTAAGACGCACATGTTATAGGTGCAAAAGTGCTAAGCAGCATATGTAAGTGCTATATCTTTACATCTTTGAAGGTGCAAAAGGGATAAGCAGCATATGTAAGTGCTATATCTTCACATCTTTATAGGTGCAAAAGGGCTAAGCAGCATATGTAAGTGATATATATTCACATCTTTATAGGTGCAAAAGGGCTAAGCAGCATATGTAAGTGCTATATCTTCACATCTTTATAGGTGCAAAAGGGCTAGGCAGCATATGTAGGTGCTATATCTTCACTTCTTCTCTAATTGGCAGATGGAAATGTGGAACTTAAAGGGTGCTAATGTGTTGTGTTCCTGTGTGTATTCAAATATGCATATATACAGTATATACAAGCTTAAAGTGGACCAATAGCTTGTAAACAAACTTGTTTTCACTTGTATTCATTTGGTTATTGCCCTAAATACATGCAAGTGTTTGAGAGCTAATTTGCAGCCTGGTGGTTTACTTCAGATATGTATATCTACACAGATAGATCACACAGACACATTAACGCCCTACATTATATCCCGTGGACTTCCTTTAAATTAACTTGTTAGTTAACTCAACTTAATTTGGTGGTGCAGTTGTTGCCGGTGATTCAACTCAGGGCAGAGGGTATTCTGTGTAAGGGAAGTAGGAGGGCTGTCTGTTTGTTCTGTCACCTAAGCCATATGAGTAATGAAAGGGTATTTATAAATGAAGATGAGCATGGTCTGAAACTTGGCACCAGGATGGTAGCTCCCTGAGCAGTGGCGGCGCCAGGGGGGGGCTAGGGGGTACTAGAGCACCCCCTAGATTGGCCATAGCACCCCCATAGCACCCCCAAGAAAATAATGGTTTATTTAGGCCTATTATTGTTATTTAATTTCATTCTGAGTTCTTAATAAAATGTATTGTGTGATAATAATATTTTAATCACAAAAGAAAATAACAGATTGAAATAAACAGATTGTTCACGTAGCACGACACAGACACGTTGCGCGTGAACGTGATTGTTCAATGAGTAGTAGGCTAAGTAACAGTAATCCTCGCGAGCGGTCAATTCTAAGTCAAGCGTTCAAAAAATCACGAAAATGGATCGGTATTTGATCCGCAAATTTCCTCGAGTTGAATAAGATGTTCAAGATGAAGAAAAATGCAAGAGGTGTTGGATTCTGATTCTGATGTAGAAGAAGAGGAACATCCTGGTCCAAGTCAACCCTTCACCTCTACTGAGGGCGCTGCTAGCCATGCTGCTAGCCATGCTGCTAGCACCCTGGGTGACTTAAGCATGAACTCCCAGGATGGTCCGAAAAGACCAATATTACAAAAATGTTGTGGAAAGCTTGCGCTACACTGCTTGTTAGGGGATCTCACAGCGAGGCCACATTGAAGATGAGGATTCAGCAAACCGGGGTAATGTCCGCAAGTTGCTATCTGTAATTGGAAAATTTGATAAAAAAAAACGTTCAGAAAAAGTTAGATAACAACCCGTCAAATGCAAAGTATGTGCACCATGACGTGCAGAATGAGATCATCAATGTAATGGCAGAAATGATTAGGAAACAATTAAGGGATGTTTTAAGCATAGTTTTGTGCGCACTTTTTGATACACTTTTTGAACTCTTATTATTGTGGTTTCTACTGTTTGGTCTCATTCATGTTTTTATTGATTGTGACCTCAAATAATATAGCCTACACTTTTTGAAAGCATTTCTGACTCTTTGCCTTTTTAAGTTAATTCTATCTGATATTCTAATCTGCCGTCTTTAGTTAGAAGTGTATTGAACTTGGTATGTTTAGTTTAATTTGTCGCACATGGTAGTGGTGACCTGGTAGTCATCTGGCGCAAACTTTAATCCACACACTGAAGTAAGTGAAGTATTTGGGATTACGTTATCTATAACATGCTGCATCCATTTTGACCGTCGGAGATGAACGCAGCTTTGTGCGCGTCCGTCAGAAGTAGCCTAATGATAATGATAATACGATCGATTTGAATGACGCTTTTTATGTACCCCAAAGACGCGTTAGAGATCAAACGTCTAAACATATGTGACGATATGGTGGGGAGGTGTTGTAGTAGAGAAAAATGAGACTCATATGCTATCACCCTAAATTCATAGCACCCTCAGTAAAACGCCGAGCACCCCCATAGCACCACCAGAAAAAAATCTCTGGCGCCGCCACTGTCCCTGAGATGTCAAATGACCCTGGCCTTAGCACCATTTAAATTGGAACATGGATTTTGATTCATTTCTGATACTTGGCTTTAATCTCAAACAGAAGGAAGTAGAGAGAAATGTGTGGAAGTGTCGTCACTTCAAGTACAGCATTAAAAGTGAACATGGTGGCAAAGTGCAACCTTCTCTTCATTTGAAGCCCTTTTCTGTAATTCTCTGTTAAAAATAACACATCAAATGATTTGCTTCCAAAATAAACTGGAGGTCACAGGTGAGGCTGGTATAATTAAGTTATGGGTAACACTTTATAATAACTACACACAATTCATCATTTATTAAGCATTGTTACCTAGTAGGAAATGATTTGTTCACCATTAGTTATTTATTGTTCATACATAATTAATCATTAGTAGAGCATTTGTTCACACAATTATAAATGTTTTTTTCATAGTAAATAAGCCTATCTAAAAAAAAATGTACTTGATTAGTGTCACTTTCAAGGCTGCTCTTCAGTTAAAGATGCAGTCTGCGGTTCAGTTTTGTGAAAGCGTTTTCATATTTGAACGCGAACACTGAACGTATAGCTGGAAGACCATGAGTAGCAATGGTTACCAGAAGTCTCAGCAAAGTGCAGGTGAAGTTCAGAAAGGAAGTAAACAAATATGTCTTATTTGAACCAACAAGACACAAGGTACAGTCTCAATAATAATCAGTCAAGCTTACACTTTTTGAAGAAGTAATAGGTAAGGATGGGATTAGGATGACTGTCACTTCTGCGCTAAACCTCTCTTGATTAAAATATTTATATTTGTTGGCATGTAATTTTGAGCCTGTAAAAATAAGAACACATGCTGACTTAGATTCCATGGCAAACTAATGTTATTTTTGTTGAGATCATAAATGAGTCTAAATTCAGTATCTCAGAAAATTCTAACACAGAACTTCAGGACTACTAAAAAGTATGAAGATGTACAGCACTCAATACTTGGTTGGGGCTCCTTTTGCATGAATAACTGCAGCAATGAGGTGTGGCATGGAGGCGATCAGTCTGTGGCACTGCTGAGGTGTTATGAAAGCCCAGGTTGCTCTGATAGCGGCCTTCAGCTCTTCTGTGTTGTTGGGTCTGGTGTCTTGCATCTTCCTCTTCACAATATGTTCTGATGTATCTACTGCTACCTGTGAGGAATACCTTAAGTTTTTCATTAACAAAATAGAGAACATCAGATCACTGTTTACCCCCTCCCCATCACCCACTCCACCTGATTACTTTGGTACACCAGTTATTTTTATCCAATTTCAGCCCATTTCTCTCTCTGAACTGCGTGAATTAGTATTGCACATGAAACCCACTGCATTCCCCCATGATGCCATTCCCTCCTCTATCATTAAGGATGTTTTTGATGCAGTTGGCCCTTCAATTCAATTAATTCTAAACTCATGCCTTACATCTGGCACTGTCCCCTCATGTTTTAAACATGCAGTTGTCCAACCCCTGTTAAAGAAACACAACCTTGATGCTAAATGCCTAAAAAATTACCGTCCCATCTCTAAGCTTCCTTTTATCTCCAAAGTCCTAGAAAAAGCTGTTCTGTCTCAGTTGACTCCCTTTCTGACCACCCACAACATACTTGAACCTCTTCAATCAGGTTTTAGATCCCTTCACAGCACCGAAACAGAGTAACCAATGATCTCCTCCTCAGTCTGGACTCTGGTGATAATGCCATCTTAATACTACTTGACCTTAGTGCTGCTTTTGATACTGTAGATCACAACATCCTCCTCACCCGCCTGGACCAGCAGGTGGGCATTAGGGACACTGCACTACACTGGTTCAGCTCTTACCTTAAACATAGGACTTTCTGTGTCTCTATTGGTCAGTTCTCGTCATCATCCGCCCCTGTCTCATATGGGGTCCCCCAGGGGTCCATCCTGGGTCCCATGCTCTTCAGCCTGTATATGCTCCCACTGGGTGACATTATTAGAAAGCATAAGATCTCTTTTCACCTCTATGCCGATGATTCGCAACTGTACTTGCCCTTAAAATCTAGGGACTCCATCCAATCTCTCCTGGTCTGTCTTGAAGACATCAGAAACTGGATGGCTAACAACTTCCTCCAGCTAAATGGTGACAAGACTGAAGTCATAATTTTTGGTCCCTCCAAGGCAAGACACACTGCACTGTCAAACTTAGGTCACCTCACGCCTCTTGTCAAACCCCATGCCAGAAACCTTGGTGTCATCCTCGACTCTGAACTCTTTCTTGACAAACAGATCAGCACTGTAGTCAAAAATAGTTTTTACCAGCTCAGAGTGATCTCCCGCCTCAAATCCTTCCTATCCCACAACGACCTAGAGATAGTTATCCATGCCTTTATTTCATCACGGCTGGATTATTGCAATTCCCTCTACCTTGGCCTCCCCCAATCCTCACTCAGACGTCTGCAGCTGGTCCAAAATGCAGCTGCGCGTCTTTTAACTGGCACCAGGAGGCACGAGCACATCACACCCATTCTGGCCTCCTTGCACTGGCTCCCAGTTATTTTTAGGATCCAATTTAAAATTGTTTTATTTGTTTATAAGGCACTCAATGGGCTGGCCCCGGCCTATATCACTGAGCTTGTTCAGCCCCACTCTGCCCAAAGGTCCCTCAGATCCTCTAACAAAGGGCTTCTGTATGTGCCACACTCGCGGCTCAAGCAGAGAGGTGATAGAGCCTTTGCCATTGCTGCTCCACGTCTGTGGAACCAGCTCCCCCTGGACATTAGATCCGCCCCCTCCATTTCTGCCTTCAAATCTAGGCTAAAAACCCACCTCTACTCCCTGGCCTTCCTTGCCCCTTGACCTTTTAGCCTACCTCCTGTTCATGTCTGTGTGGTATGCCCTGGAAATGAATGTTCCCCCTGTTGTATTATTATGACCTCTATGTATTGTTGTGTTGTTGTATTTTATTCACTTTTTATTTTTATTTATTATTATTATTATTATTATTATTGTTGTTATTTTTAATTATTATTTTTATTATTTTTATCTTATTGTACAGCACTTTGGTCAGTGTATGCTGTGTGTAAATGTGCTCTATAAATAAAACTTACTTACTTACTTACAATACCCCATAGATTCTCCATAGGTCAGGCGAGTTTGCTGGCCAATAAAGCAGAGGGATAACATGGTCCTTAAACCAGGTACTGGTACCTTTGGCAGTGTGTGCAGGTGCCAAGTCCTGCTGGAAAATGAAATCCGCATCTTCATATAGCTGGTCAGCAGAGGGAAGCATGAAGTGCTCTAAAACTTCCTGGTAGATGGCTTTGCTGACCTTGGACCTGAAAAAACACAGTGGACCAACACCAGCAGATGACATGGCACCCCAAACCATCAGTGACTGTTGAAACTACACACTGGACCTCAAGCTACTAGAATTCTCGGCCTGCCCTCTCTTCCTCCAGGCTCTGGGACCTTGATTTCCAAATTAAATGCAAAATGTACTTTCATCTGAGAAGGGAACTTTGGGCCACAGAGCAACAGACCAGTCCTTTTTGTCCTTAGCCCAGGTGAGACGCCTCTGACATTGTCTCTGCTTCAAGAGTGTCTTGACATAAGGAATGCGACAGTTGAAGCCCATGTCCTGGATACGTCTATGCGTGGTGGCTCTTGAAGCATTGACTCCAGTTACGTCTAACAATCATCTAAAGGCTGCGGTGTTTTGAGTTAATAAGCTGATTGGAGTGTGACACCATGAGTCTTCAATATTGAACTTTTTTTACACAACTCTTGTGTGGTGTGTGTTTCGAACCTGTTCTCACAGGCGGATGTGCCTATTAGAACATTGAGTTTAAATATGGGCGCAATTCCCAGGGTGGAGTAGTTGGCTTCTTAGTCAGGGCTGTGTGGTTCCCCCTTATAGCTCCCGATACACATAGTAATGACAGAAGCTACTAAAACACCCTGTAAATCTCCTAGCTGCATTTTACCTGTCTGAGAGTGCATTTTAAAAAGCCAAAGCACCTCACTAGTTGGGGCCCACTGGACACATGGTATGCACCCACAAATGCCACATTAATGTGAGCACATATATTTAAATGACTCAAGTATGGAGCATGAGGCATGATAAGCATGGTTAACACGATTACCCTACAAAAAGTCACAAGTATATAAAGTGTCACTAGGCTTAGGAAATATACCAAACGTGACTTATGTTGTTAGTTGTCCAGCTTTCACATTTAAGCATTTAGTGACTCATGAGCCTTCATTTCTCCAGCATAAGGTTCTGTATTTTTTGAAGACTGCTGTCATGATGGGGCGTCCAGATATATTAAGGGCTTGGCCTGAGAAACTGTAAAAAAAAAAAAAAAAAAAAAAGCACGTCACAGTACACCAGCAATTAAACTGCCATCCTCTCCTGATATTTACTGGTTCCACCACAGCCAACAAATAGTCTACTTAGACTTGCCATCTATTTTTGTGTGGCATAAATAGAATCTAGTATGTCAATGTTTCATAGGCACATCAATTTCATATAACTCAATTTAAATGGCCCAAAACATATGCTATAAACTTCACCAGGCCCAGAACACACAATATTTGACACCACTCAGAACTCAGTTGCAGTATAACCATATTCACTTGTAAACCAGCACACATGTATAAAAACACAAGTGATTTTGAATGAATTAAATTGAATTCCATATAATTTATAAAGCACCAAAACAATACAATTATCTCAAGGGCCCAGGGCCTGAATGAAGAGTTAATATTATGAGCTTATTATATTTATGTATTTTGTAACCGTCACAAAAAGTGGTAGTTAGGACCTGGGATGAACGGATAGTTTCTTTTTCCTTGAATCAGTATAATCAAAATAAAAGCATTAATGAGTCAAAATCAGATTCAGATCAGATTCTCAAACATATCTTCGCATATTACATACATTATTAGAGGTAATGCATTAATCCTGTCAGAGGACTGTGTGTGTAAAGCAGATTTTTTCAAATTCTCTGCTACAAAATACTTTGGGAAATGTTTAAATAGGTCAAGCCCTAAAACCAGCCTCCCTTATTTGGAGTCGGCTTAGATGGCAGAATAAGGCCAATATAAGGGTCTGTTCCAATACACAGTGTGTCATCACCTGTCATCACCTGCTTGTCACAATTTATACTAATTTCACACTGCTTTAAAAGTTATTTAAAACATTTTTTTTTCTTTTTAAGCTGTTGAAACTTGTGGAAGGTTCATCTGGTCTTGGGAAGGGAAAGGTAGGTTTGTTATCAACACTAAGGGACATATCTAGGAATGGTGTGTAGCGTGCATTTTCTCGGAGTGCATGCCTCCACTAAGGCCAAATTCAGTATCTTGTGCAAACAAACTATCATCAACTCAAAAATGACATTAAGCATAATGTACTTTAACAATATTAGTCTGTCTCCCTTATCAGATTTGAGTGCAAAAAATAACTCATGTTGGGTAAGTTAGTGGTAAACTGACATATGATTCAGCTTTCTGGAATTTAATGCCTATATATTCAACTTCTAGGCTGGAACTAAGACAAATCCCAACACCAAATAAGTGTCATTTTATTGTTCCATTGTTTGTTTTCCAAATGCTTGGAAGGAGTCTTGCCTAGCCTCTGAACCACCCAACTTGGAAGGAGTCGTAGGGACCCGTCCTACTGTCCTGCCAAGGAAGAGCAAATATCCTACCAGTCACCTTAAAATGCACAGGGGTGTACTCTTCTCTGCACTCATAAATGATTTGTGTAAAGGTTTCAGGCATGCAAACTGAAAGCGCTGAAGGAGTCATCATCAAGACACAGCAGGTTGACATTTTTATTACAGAAAAGGTCACAGGAGCTATATAATATGTCACCAGGTTGAGAAAATGTAACCTCTAACCTTTAACCTCCATATGTGACATTTTGGCTCTGTGTAGTTTGCAGAATCTGTCTGTGTAAAATGCATAGAAGGAATAAGAAAATAATAAAGAGTCACAGTACACCAGTAGTTATGCAGAAAATTCCTTAGTTTTGGAATGTTGCCCTGAATTCTGCTGGGTCTACTACTGCCAAAGAAGAATCACTCAGATATCCTACTTATATATGTGTGGTGTGAATAGAACACAGTACAATAATACAACAGTTCAAATCAGTCCAAATAAGAAATTAAGAAAATACTGAATTCTAACACAAAACAGTCATAAGTGAAAAACTGTGATGTACTCTGATGAGAAACTTCAATGCTGGTGTGAATGTTAATTTATGAAAATACATTTTATGGGTTGAAAATGGCTTTTTTGAAAGGAAATGATAAAACACCTTCATTCATCACACTGATGTCCTTTTGGAAAGCAGGAGGAACAGAACAATTCCCATCTGTCCAAGTTCAGGAAGGTTCAGCATGAGCTGGAGGAGGCTGAGGAGCATGCTGCCATGGCTGAGTCCCAAGTCAACAAGCTGAGGGCCAAGAAATGTGGTTTTTCCTGAGCACACTTTAACGGTATTTCCCAATTAAATTAGCCGGTCAATGTTGAATTTGTCTTGTTCTCTCCTAACTCCTCCTGCTGCTATTAACATTTTCCTCAGTTCTTGTTTCTACCTCATTTGTACCAAATTTTATAACAGACTCCACAGATCATTACAGTCTAGTGAGCACCTAGTCAGAGACAGAAAAGCATCCACCAACTGTTCTTCTCCCATCCAGAGCTCCCCACACACAAGTGCTTCACCCATCGATTGTCACTACAGATGAGTATGTGCTCTGAATGCCATGCCTGGCACATTGTTACACTGACCTCACCTTCGGGAAGCGCACCCTTGCGCTTCACGCACACAGGTATCCCTCGCGCATCCACCAACTGTATTTCTCCCATCCAGAGCGCCCCACACAGGGGTCAACCTGGGGGTCCCTCACACAGTTTTACGGCCAGGGCTCCGATGTTCTCACAGCGAGCGATCCCACTTATGACACCATTTGTAGTGAAGGGAAAGTGTGGTCACCCCACCCGGAATCCAAGTAATATGTTCATAAATCAACGGGTGCTTGGAACTTTTCACCCCTAACCCTCATACACAGTAGACCTATGGCTAACTGCTGCCTTTCCACAAGTCTTCAGGTGCCACCGGGATCACAGCACTGTTGGAAGACCACCCGACCTGAAGAGTGCACCTTAACATGATGCTTCCACCTCTTTTTGCCTACGTAAGATGCAGGATGCCCCGGCCCCACCAAAATGTAAGTACAAAATAAGTTATTGACAACAGTCCCAGGTCTACTGTTGAATATTTAACACCATGGTACGTCAACCTGACTCATTCACAAACATTATACAATATACAGGCTTGCAGGAAATCATATCACATAAGTAGCCAAGCCTATTAATTCAAAAAGTTAATAATCACTACCAAAGTGTCATGTCAAAAATAATGAGTGTGAGCACATTATGATGACATGATAATGATGAGAAACAGAAGGTTGCAGAATGTATGCTGTCCACAAAAGCAAAGGTTGCTTGCATGTTCGTAGGCATGTAGTGTTTTGCAACAAAGTAAATTATTGCCATTGTCTATATTACTGAATGTATGCTGAGCTCCTCGTATTCCCAGCTATCCCACAAAATATTAACATCAAACTTGGTTCATCTTCATTGAACCCAACTAAATATGCACAAAATGGAAGGAATGGTCAGAAAAGAGTAATGGTCTTTCATCAACCATAGAGGAATGGTCTTTCATCAACCATAGAGGAATGGTGTTTGAAAAACCATAGCTCCTCTTCTGGTCACCCTTCACTGGTTCCCTATAGCTGCTAGAGTTTCATTTAAATCCCTCAGCCTGGCCTAAAGGACAGCCACTGGAACGGCACCATCCTATTTAAAAGCTATACTTAAGCTCAATTCCCACTCTTGACCACTTCACTACTCTGATGAGCAGTGGCTGTCTTTGCCGTGTGGAAACAGGTGTAAATTGTCAAAAATACCTCTCTGTGCTTACAGGTTAAAATCTTTTCTGTCTGTCTAATTTATTAATTTGCTAGAGGCCTACTCTATAGACACAGTTTTGATATTATTTATTGTTGTTATTATTAATTGTATTAATTGGTACCAAATATTGTTTTTGACACCCCCCTGTTAGGCTAGTATTACTGCCTTTTATGTAGTTTTTTTTTTTTTTTTTTACTTTTGTGTTAGTCAAAAGTGTCTGCTAAATACTATAACCATAACCATGACGTGCATAAAATGTCTTTGGTCTGATACATTTTGTGGGTCAGGAGGTCACAAAAGGCGTTTCCTTACATAGGCCGAAATGGTGTGAAAAGCGATTAGCTGCACCCTTTTCTTCTTTCAAGAAGACATTGAACAGGTTCTAGGTCTCCCAAAGAAGCCCAAGTCGCTCTCTGGCTGGTCTGAGGTGACAGGGCTCAGTGAAACTTGAAGAACTTAATTTGAGTTGCGAGCTCACCAGATATTTTTCACAGCGATAAGTGTAGCTACAACGCTGAACAGCTTATTGGAACTGTATTGTTGCGTCATCCAGAATTTTTTCCCAGGCCAGGACCAAAATTCTTGTGATAATTCCATTTACCATTATAAAGTAAATAGAATGTAACAACACTCATTTGATTTTTTGCAATATATCAACAGCTCCATAGACCTGTGAGACACATACAAATACAAGCAATAAAAACGCCAACTGCCTGAAAGGATTTCCCTGGTGAAGGGCATTTTTTTTTTTATTATTATTTTTTTTCTTCTTTATAAATATGTAATCTTTTCAGTCTATGAGCCTATAGCTTGTGTTTTTAATGTATTGGACAAGCTAAAAATGTGGAAATTATAACACAAATGTCAGTACACCACTTTGGAAGATTTGTTTTGGGCTTTTTGCCTTTAATCAGATAGGAAATTGAAGGTTGGACAGGAAATGAGATGGAGAGAAGAGATGGGGAGTGGGATCAGGAAATGACAGCGGGTTTGATTCGGGCCTGTCCCCATGGGAGTTCAAGCCTGCAGTGGCGATTTTAGCCTGAAATTTCTGGTGGGGCAAATTTGTTTGACGTCATGTCATCGTCTTAATAATAGAGGTATCTGATTATTATAAGCAGTAGGCCTATATAGACCAGTAAGATAAACTATGGGCTACATTTTGAGTGCCAGCAGGGAGCAGAAATCCTATTTCAAATACATTTCAAATACATTTCAAATGCTTTAGCGCTCAGCGCGACACAAAGATGTTGCCTATAATACGGCATTAAAGTAAAATGATTGCAACAAATTAAAAAGATTAAACAGACACATAGCTCAAATAACTTGCATCATTTATTAAGGTTGTGGCACACGTGTGGCATACAATATGAAGCAAAAGGCACAACTGAAACAGATAACAGCAACAACACATGCTGCTATGAACAAAACTTTTCCATCAGCTCCAAAAAAAAAAAGAAGGTTTGACTCACAGAATCGTTGTGTCTTTTTAGCCTGGTGACGCTTTCGCACATCTTCTCAAAGTTCGCACTTCCCACAGAGCTTTAGGAACGATATCAGCCTCCCCAGTACATAACGATTCTCCTCCGTCTGTTTGTTATGTTCAAAAATGTTCCGCTGATAGGCCTATGCACTATCTAGCTGCCATGATGTTGACCTACCCAAATTTCAGGGAGCAATTGATATGGGTTTTTTCAGCTTTCTGCCAGATGCTCCAGGCCTTTCAATCCACCCGTTGTCCGAACTGAGTCTGCATTAGTACCAATTCCAAACAGACGGCATGGGAAACAGAACAGTGCTCGTTTTGATGTGGTAGCAGTTTCCCATGTCTTTCTGTCATACCATTCCGTCTTGAAAGTTAAAGTCACTTTCTCACCATGCTGCAGTCTGACTGGCCCAAAACTTTTAATTTCGAATTTCTCTTCCAACGAAAATGTATTAAATTGCACCCTCAACAAATAGTCTACATTATTCATTGTAGTCTGAATTAAAAAACTTTAAAAATACTCAACAACTAGCGATAGCTAACCAGCAGTAACGTTATTGGTAATGGACTGTCTGATGATATGATCTTTGACTATGTTTTTTTTCTCTTAGTCTCGGGGTACAGTTCTCGCGGGTTTCGCATTATCCCAGTCTATATTACGTAGAATACGTAGATTACGCAATTTACGTCTATGGGCAAATTTGAAATTGCCCCTAGCCTCAATGTTAACTTTAACTTTGGCCTGTGTGGTTCGCGCTCATTGGTGTTTCTATGGTAACGGAGGGGCAGCGTGGGTCCTTGCCCTCCCGGAAACCGGACGTTGCACAAAGCAAGCAGCACCATATAGACATATAAACGTTCATTCATGTCTATGGCAAGCACACAGGCAGAAAACCACACGAATCAAATTACTCCACCAAAACAAGACTATAATGCTTGTGAGAGAAGTTTATTCACACAAATAGTTACGCTACTTTGCATATAAATATATATATAGTTTGCCACGAAGTAGGAATGGATTGAGCCTTCTGCTCAACAGCGCCATCTGGTGGGGCACTGCCCCACCTGCCCCTAATGTAGAAACGCCACTGCAAGCCTGTATATGGTGGGGGCTACTTCTTGCGCCACAGTGCCTCCAGCCACATTGGAAAGTTGCCCTGAAATTGAATAGCTCTGCCCCTGCCAAAAAGGCCTTGACCATGCCATATATGTGTGTGTGGTATAAAAATAATACAGTACATTAACAGATGTAAGGATATTATTTTTTAAATTAAAGAATATGCAGGCCTACCTACATAAATGGACCAGATTAGGAAGACTCAAATGTATCACAAGTTAGATTTAAATTACATAATTAAAGTTTGGGTGCTGCTCATTTAATAACCTTTAAAAGTAAACTTGTTAGTTTATCAATGTGTGAAAACAAAATGACACAAATCCTTATCAACAGCTAAAATAATTAAAGTATGGGTGCTGCTCATTTAATAACCTCTATGAGTCAATGTGTCTGTGTGTGATCGCATGCTTGACGTGGTGTTTAAATATATCAAACCATTCCAGTATTCCTTATTTGGATCCTGCTTAGTTTGCAGATATTCACAATATAAGGACCTGGAGGAACCGAGAAGTTCACAGAGACTAGGGGGTTCCAGTGCACAGTAAGTTGTCACCTGCTTGATTAATCAGGGAGGAGCTGTACAACGTGGGTGGCTGCATGATGAACTCTGATATTCTCTGAAACATGGGAGAGCTGGATCAGCTTGGCCATGAAATATGTTTAGTTTTTACTATTTGCATTTATATATAATATATTGTCTGACCTCTTACTCCCATCATTTTAGACTACTTGACGGTTCTTGACATTTCATCTGGTACTGAAAAGAACAGGTAGGTTTATCTGCTTTTGTAACCGACTATCTATTCAGTAACTTAAATAACCTTTTCAAATAATAGCAAACAAGCCAAACGGCTACCAAAAAAAACCATATGCCTATAGTTCTGAATACCCTTTCCAGTTCAGTCAAAACAGTCTTTCAATCAAATGGGATTGCATAGGTATGCAAATCTCTGGGCTGTACACACAGTCTTTGGCTGGACAGTTATCACCTTTTCTGGCTTTGTAGCTACTTTATTCAAATGTTATATCTCCTTCGACCAGGCTTCAGTGAGGTTCTATGAAGACATCACTTCAAATGTTTAAAATACTATAAGAGAAGAGACAATGCACTCAATGCGCTTTAACATTTTTGACACCTACTTTCAGATCTGCTTATGTCTTTCATCCTTGAAAAAGACTGCACATACATCTTGATTAAAAGACAAAGACAACATTTTAAATCCGCTAAATAATAACTACCCTACCCCACGCCCGTAGGGTGCATTTTGAATAGCAAGATACCCATGGTTTAATGTGATTACCTGTTTCCCACATTAGATAAATTGTAAATATTTACTGTTTACTTGACTGCCTCATACACAGTCACTACAAAACACTCAAACAATTATCCAGTTGTTAGTTTGTTTACTTATTTCAGATATGTTATGTTGCATGGATGAATTATGTTTCTTACAGTCCCTGGTTGTAATATGTAAGGGATAATGTATAGAACGCAGGTCATTGTCGGGAAAATAAGCCCCGACAGGGCGAACAGCACCCCGACGCGAAGCGGAGGGGTGTTGATTCACCGTGAAGGGGCTTATTTTCCCGACAATGACCGGCGTTCTATACATTATCCCTCTTATTATACGGCTAAAACTAAAAAAATTACTTAACACAGTGTGTCTTTTTACAATGTATTTGTTTTTGTTACTATACGTAGTGTTAAAAAGCAGAGAAATAGTTCGCCAAAGACGTTGAACTTCAAAGACAGTTGAACATTCTTTAGAACACAGCTGCTCAACCGTCCGCTGAAACTCCCTTGATAAGTTACCGTACTACTTGCGGAGTGCTACGAAAGATGTGAATCAGAGGCAAAAAGGCCACTTTCCTTGACAGCGGTCATTAACTGTATAGCAACGGTCAGTTATCGGAAAATAGTTGACCGCAGAACGTTGGGAAGCCCCATTCAAGTGAATGGAGCATTCTACAGCATTAAGAGCCGTGTATTAATTCTTATTACAAAATGACATGTTCATGCCTCTTCTTCCAACAGATAACCTCAACCATGGGGGACGCAGATATGGCCACTTATGGCCCGGCTGCCATTTACCTCCGTAAGCCTGAGAGGGAGAGGCTTGAGGCCCAAACCATGCCCTTTGATGCAAAGTCAGCTTGTTTCGTAGTTGACAAGGAGGAGTTGTACCTGAAGGCTACAATCAAGAGTAGAGCTGATGGCAAGGTCACTGTTGAAACGCTTATAGAAAAAAAGGTATGTTAGCAAGGCTCTTAGTTAAGAAAATGATTAAGTATTTCCATTAAACAGAAAGTTTGTTGCCTTTATCTCTTTATATTGTCCATTTGTTTTAGGAAGTTACCGTTAAGGAGGACGAGATCTTCCCCCTGAATCCTCCCAAGTATGACAAGATTGAGGACATGGCCATGATGACCCACCTCAATGAAGCCTCTGTCCTGTTTAACCTCAAAGAGCGTTACGCAGCATGGATGATCTACGTAAGCTTTATGATTTATCACAGATAAAAAAAAACTATGTTAAAAAAAAAGAGCTGTGAAACCAATCCCCTTTATTTCCCCATTCTAGACCTACTCTGGACTTTTCTGTGCCACTGTGAACCCCTACAAGTGGCTCCCTGTGTATGACCAAGCAGTGGTGGAGGCCTACAGAGGCAAGAAGCGTATGGAGGCCCCACCCCACATTTTCTCTGTCTCTGACAATGCTTATCAGTTCATGCTCCAAGGTAAGCATTCATTTTAGTCATTAAATAATAAGATTGAATTGCATATTTGTTCATGAACTAACAATAAATAAAAAAAGAGATTTATCTAAAATTGCATTTGTCCTTCAGACAGGGAGAACCAGTCTGTTTTGATTACGTAAGTGTCAATGCATGACTTAAAACTTTGCATTATCTTCTATGTTACCCTGTGGCACACACAATTCTTATCTGAAAAATTTCAAATGTTTCATCTAGCGGAGAATCTGGTGCTGGCAAGACTGTGAACACCAAACGTGTCATCCAGTACTTTGCAACAATTGCAGTCAGTGGTGGAAAAAAGGAGGTGGTGCCTGGAAAGATGCAGGTCAGACCCCTTACACATTTATGTGCTAATTATCATAAAGCAACACAAACATTCTCTTCATAACAACATATTCCTTGAACGTTTCTTCCACTTGCAGGGCTCTCTTGAAGACCAGATTATTGCTGCTAACCCACTGTTGGAGGCTTATGGTAATGCCAAGACTGTGAGGAATGACAACTCTTCCCGTTTTGTAAGTTAACTTCTTATTTAAACTCTGGCCTCAGTTCTGTGGTTATTATTTAGATAAAATTACTTATGATATAATTTTGTCTAAAACAGGGAAAATTCATCAGAATTCACTTTGCCTCAACTGGAAAACTGGCTAAAGCTGATATTGAGACTTGTAAGTATAATTATCCTGTTTATATAAAAGTTTTACATTATTGCTGCCTTCATTTTTTTAAAGTTAAAATATATTCTTCCCCACCTAAATAGACCTGCTGGAAAAGTCTAGAGTGACATTCCAGCTTCCTGATGAGAGAGGCTACCACATCTTCTTCCAGATGATGACCAACCACAAGCCTGAGATTATTGGTGGGGTTATTATTTTCAACCAACAATCAAAAATCACAACATGTAATTATCAATTTGCAACAACAAATTATTGTTTTCCCCCTCTATAGAAATGTGCCTCATCACAAGCAACCCCTATGACTTCCCCATGTGCAGTCAGGGTCAGATCACTGTGGCCAGCATTAATGACAAAGAAGAGTTGGACGCAACCGATGTGAGATATCCATGATCTTTTCTTCTGGACAATAAATTCAATGAGAATGACATTCTCATAAACACTAAAGATTAAAAATGATTGATGCGCTTTAACTTTATCTATGCATGTAATTACAGGATGCCATTGACATCCTGGGTTTCACTGCAGACGAGAAAGTCACCATTTACAAACTGACTGGTGCTGTGCTCCATCATGGCAATATGAAATTCAAGCAGAAGCAGCGTGAGGAGCAGGCTGAGCCTGAAGGCACTGAGGGTAGGTTTTAAAAGTCTACTGAACTTGGGTCAGTTCTAGTGATAACTACTTGGTAGTCTTATTCATTTAAGTAATTTCATTAAAAGATAGATCAGCATGTATATTAACTTGAAGTTGTAGTTTTCCTCCAATTATAGTTATTAATATATTATATGTATTACCTACAACAGAAGCCAGTAAATATTTCTACGATGTCATTCTTAGATATTTTTTAGTGGCCTCTCAATTTAGGTTAAGAATGACTTTCCTGGGTAAAATATTGATACAAATAACTCACTGAAATGCTTTGTTGTTTTAAGATGCTGACAAAATCGCTTACCTCCTGGGACTAAACTCTGCTGATATGCTGAAGGCTCTGTGCTACCCAAGGGTGAAAGTCGGAACTGAATATGTCACCAAGGGTCAGACTGTGCCACAGGTATCTCACATACAAGGACAATTGACTAAAGACCACAAGGATTTTGACATTGTTTGACAAGAATTGTACTGCTGGTATTTCCTTTTTCAGGGTTCACACCCTTTATAATTGACAACATTTCAAAACTTTTCAAGGACCTTTAATCAAATCTCCATGAATCTTCACAAGCTAATAAATAAGCAAACTGATATACTTTACAGCACAGATTGGGCCTAAACTCTGAAAGAAAAGTAAAACACAACCTTTTCCATTACTTTTCTATTAGACGGGCTATGTCAATTCAAGTAGATACTGTATCAGGCACAACAAAACCATTATCCATGAAAGAGTACAAAAACATAATATATTTCATTAGACCTACATTTAACAAAATAATTATTTCTTGACTTGTCCAGAACCTTCAGTGACTTTACCGACTTTCCTAGCCCTGGAAAATGGGATTTTAAAACTCCATGATTTTTCCAGGATTTCCATGACAGTGGAAACCCTGCCTTGTCTCATCATAGTAAGTAAGTAGTAATTCTTACATATTGTTTTAGGTCAACAACTCAGTGTCAGCCTTGTCCAAATCTATCTATGAGAGGATGTTCTTGTGGATGGTCATTCGTATCAACGAGATGCTGGACACCAAGCAGTCAAGTAACTTCTACATCGGTGTGCTGGACATTGCTGGATTTGAGATTTTCGATGTGAGGACAAAATTATAACTAACATTATTTGTTTCCAGTGACTTAAAAGTGCCACTCTCAAATAATGTTTGAATATGCATCCAACACAGTACAACAGCATGGAGCAGCTGTGTATCAACTTCACCAATGAAAAACTGCAACAGTTCTTCAACCACACCATGTTTGTCCTGGAACAAGAGGAGTACAAGAAAGAGGGCATTGTTTGGGCGTTCATTGACTTTGGCATGGACTTGGCTGCCTGCATTGAGCTGATTGAAAGGGTCAGTTTCAATCAATCCAAATAGCACAGTGTTATATTTGTATAGTTTCATGATGTCCACTTTTATAACTAAACAATCTTATTTTTCAACAGCCCATGGGTATCTTTGCCATCCTTGAAGAGGAGTGCATTGTCCCCAAGGCCTCTGACACCACTTTCAAGGACAAGCTGTATGCCCAGCATCTTGGAAAGAACCAAGCCTTTGAGAAGCCCAAGCCTAAGAAAGGCAAAGCTGAAGCTCACTTCTCCCTGGTGCACTATGCCGGCACTGTGGACTACAATGTTACTGGATGGTTGGACAAGAACAAGGATCCACTGAACGACACTGTTGTGCAGCTGTACCAGAAGTCAGCAGTCAAACTTTTGCCTGTCCTGTACCCACCTCCTGTTGAGGGTAATAACCTGTTCAAGTCAAACGGCTAATACACAAATAGTAATTATATTAGATTATATGTATATAACTTAATTATTCGATTCATTATTTGTATGTCAACAGAGACTGGTGGTGCTAAGAAGGGTGGTAAGAAGAAGGGTGGCTCCATGCAGACTGTGTCCTCACAGTTCAGGGTATGTGTTTCAATATCAAGAAGAAAATGATCAATCAATCAATAATTGTCCCAGCACAATTGACTGTATGATTAAAATTGTATACATTCTTGCCTCAACAGGAGAACTTGGGTAAACTGATGACCAACCTGAGGGCCACCCATCCTCACTTTGTGCGTTGTCTGATTCCAAATGAAATTAAGAAACCAGGTAAAGGGCTTTTAGTAAATTAGACATGTCCATTATTCAACACCTTGTATTTGCTTGAACATTTCACATCCCTGTATTTTCACAGGTTATATGCAGAACTTCCTGGTCATCCACCAGCTCAGGTGTAATGGTGTACTAGAGGGTATCAGAATCTGTAGAAAGGGTTTCCCAAGCAGAATCATGTATGCTGACTTCAAGCAGAGGTAAACATAAAGCAATATACAACAATAACTGATAATACACACTTCATATATGTATTATATGGGTTGAATACTGTTTTTCTTATTATTGACAACAGATACAAAGTACTGAATGCCAGTGTTATTCCTGAGGGTCAGTTCATTGATAACAAAAAGGCTGCTGAGAAGCTCTTGGGATCCATCGATGTTCCTCACGATGAGTACAAGTTTGGACACACTAAGGTGGAGAATGTTTCTATCTTATATCTGTTATTATGGATAAATATTGAATTACATACAGTGTGTCCATTTCTGCTTTCAATCACACACCTCATCATTTTTTGTTCTTCTCTTTTAGGTGTTCTTCAAAGCTGGTCTGCTTGGTACCCTTGAGGAGATGCGAGATGAGAAACTGGTTTCCCTGGTCACAATGACTCAGGCTCTTTGCCGTGCATACCTGATGAGGAGGGAGTTTGTCGCGATGATGGAAAGGAGGTAATGTGTGATGTATTTGGTGGAATCACGCACAAAATGATCTGCCATGAAACATAGCATTGTAGGTTTTTTAATTGTAACACATTAGTTTGTGTTAAATAATTTGCCAATCTCTTAAATATAAGTACAAATGTACAAAACAGAGATAATTTCCATCAACACAGATGTATATAAAAGACTGGACTAATCACTGTCAGTGTTTGACAGAATCCCTCTTATCTATTCAGTAAGCTTCAACACGGTTTAATCAACAAACTAACCTCTATTGCAGAGATGCAATCTTCACTATCCAGATGAATATCCGCTCATTCATTAATGTGAAGCACTGGCCATGGATGAAGGTGTACTACAAGATCAAGCCTCTGCTTCAGAGTGCTGAAACTGAGAAGGAGCTGGTTGCCCTGAAAGAGGAACATGCAAAACTCAAAGAGACGTTTGCAAAGGTTGATGCCAAGAAGAAGGAGCTTGAGGAGAAGATGGTGGCTATTGTGCAAGAGAGGAATGACCTGCATCTGCAAATGTCATCTGTAAGTGTATACCTGTACAACGGGTAACAATCCTTCACATCATTGCAATATTCAAATCACTAACTGTCTAAGAATTATGTTTTCAATACAAATCAGATTTCATCCTTTCATCTTGTATGTACTGTAGAGCGAAGAGACTATCAATGATGCTGAGGAGAGGTGTGAGGGTCTGATCAAGAGTAAGATCCAGCTTGAGGCCAAACTCAAGGAGACAACCGAGAGACTGGAGGATGAAGAGGAAATCAATGCTGAGCTGACTGCCAAGAAGAGGAAACTGGAGGATGAGTGCTCTGAGCTCAAGAAGGACATTGATGATCTGGAGCTGACCTTGGCCAAAGTGGAGAAGGAGAAACATGCCACTGAAAACAAGGTTTATATTCTTTAAAAAATAAAAAGAATAATGTTTTATTTTCAAGAAGTCTTTGTGAGGTTTACTGGATATTGATATAAAACTTTCTATGTGTAGGTCAAGAACTTGACAGAGGAGATGGCCTCTCAGGATGAGGCCATTGCTAAGCTGACAAAAGAGAAGAAAGCCCTCCAAGAGGCCCATCAGCAGACTCTTGATGATCTCCAGGCAGAGGAAGACAAAGTCAACACTCTGACCAAGGCCAAGACTAAGCTTGAACAGCAAGTGGATGATGTAAGTTAAGGGCCTGTCTGTGTAAAGAAATGCACATATAACATTGTGCTACTTAATTACTTTATGCATTGTATCTGCAGCTTGAGGGTTCCCTGGAGCAAGAAAAGAAGCTCCGCATGGACCTTGAGAGAGCCAAGAGAAAGCTTGAGGGTGACCTGAAACTGTCCCAGGAGAGTGTCATGGATCTGGAGAATGACAAGCAGCAGTCTGATGAGAAGATGAAGAAGTAATGTAGAAGTATATTAGTAACTAATGATTCATGCAAACATGTACTCCCTTTTTTAGCCCTTTTTTAGTATTAGCAGCCGTTAACAACTATTTTAATTCACAACTATACAGGAAGGACTTTGAAACAAGCCAGCTCCTTAGCAAGATTGAGGATGAACAATCATTGGGTGCTCAGCTCCAGAAAAAGATCAAGGAGCTTCAGGTTTGTTTCACATCTTCAGTACCGAATAGTGTTTACTATCATTTGCCTGTTCTTTCTCAGTATCACTTATTACTTTTTAACAACCAATAGGCCCGCATTGAAGAATTGGAAGAAGAGATTGAGGCTGAGCGTGCAGCTCGTGCTAAGGTTGAGAAGCAGAGAGCTGATCTCTCCAGGGAACTTGAGGAGATCAGTGAGAGGCTTGAGGAGGCTGGTGGTGCCACTGCTGCTCAAATTGAGATGAACAAGAAGCGTGAGGCTGAGTTCCAGAAGCTGCGTCGTGACCTTGAAGAGTCCACTCTGCAGCATGAAGCCACTGCTGCAGCTCTCCGTAAGAAGCAGGCTGATAGCGTGGCCGAGCTGGGAGAGCAGATCGACAACCTCCAGCGTGTCAAGCAGAAGCTTGAGAAGGAGAAGAGTGAATACAAGATGGAGATTGATGATCTTTCCAGCAACATGGAGGCAGTCGCTAAAGCTAAGGTTTGTGACATGTCAACCTTAATGCTCTAGCTTACTTTAACTACAAACAAAATCATATTGCAAACAATGATAGAAACAACATACTCTTGTACGTTTTGTATTAAATGTTGTCAGGTAAAATTTTAATAATTGCCATAAACATTTCTGACTTTTGTGTTGCTTATTCATTTTTCTTTCACAAACAGGGAAATCTTGAGAAGATGTGCCGTACCCTTGAGGACCAATTCAGTGAAATCAAGGCCAAGAGTGATGAGGCTGCTCGCCAGGTCAACGACCTCAGTTCTCAGAGAGCAAGACTTCAGACTGAAACTGGTGAGCTCAGCCGCCAGGTTGAGGAGAAAGATGCTCTTGTGTCTCAGCTGAGTAGAAGCAAACAGGCTTTCACTCAGCAAATTGAGGAGCTGAAGAGGCTAAATGAGGAGGAAGTCAAGGTACTGATACCCGTGAATGACATGAAGAAATTGGAATATATAACCCACATTTTGTGAAGCCCTAAATGAACACCATTCATTGTTCACAAACAGGCCAAGAACGCTCTGGCCCACGGTGTTCAGTCTGCACGCCACGACTGCGACCTTCTGAGGGAGCAGTTTGAGGAGGAGCAGGAGGCAAAGGCTGAGCTGCAGCGTGGCATGTCCAAGGCCAACAGCGAGGTTGCTCAGTGGAGGACCAAGTATGAAACTGATGCAGTCCAGCGCACTGAAGAGCTTGAGGAGTCCAAGTATGTACCAAACAGGCAAAGAAACATATAGAATGTGGATACTGGTTGTTATGTTGTCTACTAAAACCTGTCGACGTCCTCTAACTTCAATCGTTTGCATTGTCAGGAAAAAGCTTGCCCAGCGTCTACAGGAGTCTGAGGAGCAAATTGAGGCTATCAACTCCAAGTGTGCTTCTCTGGATAAAACCAAGCAGAGACTCCAGGGTGAGGTTGAGGACCTCATGGTGGATGTGGAGAGAGCCAATGGTCTGGCTGCCAACCTTGACAAGAAGCAGAGAAACTTTGACAAGGTTATACCTCTATCTGGAATTAGTTTGATGTTGTAGGACAAACTAGGACTCATATTACATAATATGGACGTATGGATTTTTGGTAGCAGTGTCTCATAAGTGAAATGAACCCAAGACACAAACTGTTTTTTAAAGGTCTTGGCAGAATGGAAGCAGAAATATGAGGAGGGTCAGGCAGAGCTGGAGGGTGCCCAGAAAGAGGCTCGCTCTCTCAGCACTGAGATGTTCAAGATGAAGAACTCCTATGAGGAGGCTCTTGACCATCTGGAGACTCTTAAGAGGGAGAACAAGAATCTCCAACGTAAGTCAAAATGGCCTTAAAATACTTCCAAATCAAAGCTTGTTAAGAGAAGATAAAAACGAAATGTTTTATCCTAGAATAAAAATCAATAGAAGATTGGTAGATGCTGACTTTGTGTTTTAAATGTCTTGTTGCAGAGGAGATCTCTGACCTGACTGAGCAGCTTGGTGAGACTGGAAAGAGCATTCATGAGCTGGAGAAGACCAAGAAGACTGTTGAGACTGAGAAGGCTGAGATCCAGACTGCCCTGGAAGAGGCTGAGGTACAAATACAAAATCGAACAGGATGGAGTGGAGAGATTCAATCTTAATACATTAAGCAATTGGTCATATCTTAAGCTTCTATGTTTTAAACTCAATTTAAAAATAGGGAACTCTTGAGCATGAGGAGTCCAAGATTCTCCGTGTCCAGCTTGAGCTGAACCAGGTCAAGGGTGAGGTTGACCGGAAGCTTGCAGAGAAGGATGAGGAGATGGAGCAGATTAAGAGGAATAGCCAGAGGGTGACTGACTCCATGCAGAGCACCCTGGACTCAGAGGTCAGGAGCAGGAATGATGCCCTGAGAATCAAGAAGAAGATGGAGGGAGACCTTAATGAGATGGAGATTCAGCTGAGCCACGCCAACCGCCAGGCTGCTGAGTCCCAGAAACAACTGAGGACAGTCCAGGGTACGCTCAAGGTGAGTAGTATAAATATTCAGTGTTTTGATATTACAGTGCTCACACAAATGAAGTATAGCAAACACCACACATTTCTCTGTCAACCAGGATGCTCAACTGCACCTTGATGATGCTGTCAGAGGACAGGAAGAAATGAAGGAGCAGGCTGCCATGGTGGAACGCAGGAACGCCCTGATGGTGGCTGAGATCGAGGAGCTGAGAGCTGCCCTGGAGCAGACAGAGAGAGGCCGCAAAGTGGCTGAGCAGGAGCTGGTAGATGCCAGTGAGCGTGTTGGCCTCCTACATTCCCAGGTAGAGAATAAAAAAGGTTGTTTAAACCGATACATTAAACAAACAGTTCCAGCATTAAAAATATAACTGAGGTTGCTTATTTCTCCACACTAGAACACAAGTCTGCTGAACACCAAGAAGAAGCTTGAGGCTGACTTCCTTCAGGTCCAAGGTGAAGTTGATGACATCGTCCAGGAGGCAAGAAATGCTGAGGACAAGGCCAAGAAAGCCATCACTGATGTAAGGTTTTATTTTCTGAAGCAGAGCATTATATTTAAAAGTACTTTTACCTCTATTATTTAAAAATACACTATTCCATCATGTAGGCTGCCATGATGGCAGAGGAGCTGAAGAAGGAGCAGGACACCAGTTCTCATCTGGAGAGGATGAAGAAGAACCTGGAAGTCACTGTCAAGGATCTGCAGCACCGCCTGGATGAGGCTGAGAATCTGGCCATGAAGGGTGGCAAGAAACAGCTCCAGAAACTGGAGTCCAGGGTAGGTAACAAAATATGACTCTGATCGAATATGTAAAAACAAAACAGGGGTTGTGTCTGAAATGGAAATATTTTTCATGTTAAGGTTCGTGAACTGGAAGGTGAGGTTGAGGCTGAACAGAGACGTGGAGTTGATGCTGTCAAGGGAGTCCGCAAATATGAGAGGAGGGTGAAGGAGCTTACCTACCAGGTAAGAAAGCTGTCCTCTTTCTCTAGAACTGCATGCAAAATCTAAGAGGGGAGGACATTCTTTAACAAACTGGTTGTCTCTGCAGACTGAGGAGGACAAGAAGAATGTCACCAGACTGCAGGATCTGGTTGACAAGCTGCAGCTGAAGGTCAAGGGCTACAAGAGGCAGGCTGAGGAAGCTGTGAGTATTTTTCTGCCTTTGCTATACAGGAAAATATCTGCTTCTTTTGCAACCTCACATTGACTCTTGTTTTGTTTTTCTGTATTAATTGCACTCAATTTCATATACAACAGGAGGAACAGGCCAATACTCACCTGTCCAAGTGCAGGAAGGTTCAGAATGAGCTGGAGGAGGCTGAGGAGCGTGCTGACATTGCCGAGTCCCAGGTCAACAAGCTCAAGACCAAGAGCCGCGATGCCGGAAAGGTAGGATAATGTTTTCTTAACAAACATTACAATTATTTCACCAATAAACTTTGAAAATGTAAGTGTCATTGATTTTTATTTGTCATCTAGTTAATTATTTTCCTTTGTTCTCTTTTAAAGGGCAAGGAGGCTGCAGAGTAAAACCTCTTAATCCATGTCACTTTTATCTGGAAAATCCTGGTTAATGTGATTATTCAAACAATGCATACTGCCTAAAAATAAAGAACCCAAGTGCAGATCTCAGGAAAAGATTTTGTCTTTATTTACAAAAACACAGAAGATCCAGATGAAAACAGAAGGTAGGGAAACCCCCCAAAAGTACTTCTCTGTTGGACTACCTAGGGCAGATAAGAATGAGGCTCAGTCACAAGACTTAAATCAATTATCCAGCATTTTATGACTCTGTTTAACTCAAACCTTTCAGTCACCTTATTTATGTAATAACTACTTCATACCCTCCCAGTCAGGGGTGCAACTGCCCAGTGTCAGGGGGGTATGCACACACACACGTTTTTTTTCTTTTCTTAAACAAATAAATAAATAAGTGTGCCAGACATCATCATGTATGGGCTTTAAATAATAAAGGTTTATTTTAAAGTATATCAGTCACTGCATGCCTACCATAATGGTAATGGTACGCTATGGTGCATACTGTATATACTGTACACACACACACACAAATATATATATATTTTTTTTACCATCGCTTTGGCGCTCCCATGGTGCGGCGCCTCTATGCGCCGCATACAGCGCATACCCACTTTTTGCGCCACTGCTCCCAGTTAGAACTATGTATCTTATATAACATGTGCCTCCAGTCAAGTCACTTTAGATGCTCAAGTCTATTTTAATCCCTTCTCTTACCATAGATATTTGGCTAGAAATCCCAAATGGAACCTCTCATCCTTTACTGAACTAATTGTCGGCAAACAATCTTTCAGTAAATTCATATACTTATTCACTGGTACCACTGGAATTATCAGGAGCTTTATTCACATGTGACTTGAGGTCCCATCTCACACACCCTGTGCATTACTTTGTGTCTCTACAATCAAATACCAGTTTTAAGGTGTCTGCGCTCCTCTTTCAAGGACATCCATTCCCATCCAGCATAAAAAGCACAGATCATTCATGCCACAATTTCCTTCATTCAGCACATTCACTGATATAACTAATATCAGTAACACATATACAAAACTCATCCGCACACACAACTTATTATACCAGTGATAACAAATATCAATGACACATTTACACAACCAATAATAACCAATATTAGCACCACAACTAACTTATCACCCCAAAAAACAATCAATAAACACAGTAAAAGGAAACTAATTCACTGTACTCAATAAACAGTAAAACACAATAGCAAGTGCACAGACTTTTTCCCCATAGATTGGTGAAATGGACACACTACAGTTTTACCACAGTCCCATACACTGGACTTACAACTAGAGCTAGAGTGGAGTGGCGAACAAGAACTTTAAAAAACATTAGCTATAGAAAACATAAACAAATAAGCACCATGACCAAAAACACCATGACCGTTTTTTAACATGATGAAGACCGTTGCATATTCTTCCTGTGATGCCTGGATCTAAAGACCTGAATTTTCTGAGACACAAATTTTAAGACCTGAATTTTGGCAGCCTGATTTTGTGAGGTTGAAAATAATGGGTTGACAGACAGTATTTTTTTTTAAAGATTTATTTTGGCCTTTTTGCCTTTATTCACATAGGACAGTGACACTTTGGACAGGGAATCAGTCCCCCCAGGATTTCGCCGGCCTTTTTGTCATCGTTCCGGCCTTAAATTCCTGATTTCGCGAGAGCTTTCCAAAAAGTTGCGGTTAAAGTTGCTGTTTTTAGGTGAAAGTTGCGAATTTTCCTCTTTTTTATTATAGTTACTGGTTGAAAAATAAGTTATTACTGTAATAAACAAACATTCATTAAAGAACAAAACCATTGAGAAATGGTCCTCTAAATCAGCGGTTCTTTAACTGGGGGACGCCTTGCCTGGAGGTCCTCGAAAAAGTCTGGCTTCCAAAGATTTAAAAAAAATATAACACAGCGTAGTTTTTATTATTATTCCAATACAGTAAGCTATACAAAACATATAAGTTGCGCGGTGTATCGGTACTAGAAAGGTAGGCCTACCGCGGAAACCTTAAGTAAACAATATAATTTTGCATAGTTTTAGTATAGGTACTTCATTACTTTAGTTTTTCTTTAATATCTTAAAAAGTATGAAGTTTAAAACATACATATAAGTGTCCTTTAAAAGACCTATGCAACAAAGTTCGAACAAAGTTTCTAATTTTAGCGGTTTGAGCTGAATTAAGCGCAGAAGATTGCTACAAAGAACAATAACTAGACGTAACGCAAAACGTTACAAAATATGACCGCCAAACTGTTCAGTAGGTTTTGGCACAGAATGAGTCATGGTTGTCAGTGTGTTTGTGTGTTTTTTTGTGTTTTGTGTGTGTAAATTGGTTTGTGTTTCATTTTTATGTATTAAAGGAATTATTTGTGATAGATTTTGATGATTTGGTTATGTAATGTTTTGTGTACTACTTTTTTGTGGATTTTTTTGGTATATTTTTCTTTTGCAATGTAGTTTGTTAAAACAGGTCACATAAAGTAAAGAAAAGTTGAATTGACCCAAACACAATATGTTGTTTTCAGAATTGTACTATCTATTTTAAACTGTTCACACACCCATCAAAAGCAGACATTCCCTTAAAATCTCTTATGTTTGGCCAATGGTAAACCTAGGGCAGATAAGAATGAGGCTCAGTCACAAGACTTACATCAATTATTCCCATACTATCCAGCATTTTATGACTCTGTTTAACTCAAACCTTTCAGTCACCTTATTTATGCAATAACTACTTCAAACCCTCCCAGTTAAAACTATGTATCTTATATAACATGTGCCTCCAGGCAAGTCACTTCAGATGCTCAAGTCTATTTCAATCCCTTCTCTTACCTATTTGGCTAGAAATCCCAAATGGAACCTCTCATCCTTTACTGAACTAATTGTAGGGAAACAATCCTTCAGTAAATTCATATACTTATTCATGTACCACTGGAATTATCAGGAGCTTTATTCACATGTGACTTTAGGTCCCATCTCACACACCCTGTGCATTACTTTGTGTCTCTACAATCAAATACCAGTTTTAAGGTGTCTGCGTTCCCATCCAGCATAAAAAGCACAGATCATTCATTCCACAATTTCTTTCATTCAGCACATTCACTGATAACTAATATCAGTAACACATATACAAAACTCATCCGCACACACAACTTATTATACCAGTGATAACAAATATCAATGACATTTACACAACCAATAATAACCAATATTAGCACAACAACTAACTTATCACCCCAAAACACAATCAATAAACACAGTAAAAGGAAACTAATTCACTCAATAAACAGTAAAACACAATAGCAAGTGCACAGACTTTTTCCCCATAGATTGGTGAAATAGACACACTACAGTTTTACCACAGTCCCATACACTGGACTTACAACTAGAGCTAGAGTGGAGTGGCGAACAAGAACTTTAAAGTTAGCAGTAACTTTAAAAAACATTAGCTATAGAAAACATAAACAAATAAGCACCATGACCAAAAACACCATGACCATTTTTTTTACATGAAGAAGACCTTTGCATATTCTTCCTGTGAAGACCTGAATTTTCTGAGACACAAATTTTAAGTCTGTCTTTTTTTGGCATTATGCTGCAAATTTAGTAAATTAGATGAATCAATTTTGTGGATAATAATTGTTCTGTTCTCTGAAGGTTAAAGCATAAGAAGCATTACACTAATTATGCTGTTCTCAACCTGTGTTTCCTTTTGGCAGGATTAGACAGCTACATTTCCCTTATTTTACTATTTTTCACCCTCTGCAATTACTCATACAAGTTTGATCATTGTTAAACAGGCAAAACGAGGAGATACATAAATATCACGCTAAACAATGTGGGACAGGGATAGCATGACACCGAGAGCTAGCATAGTTTACCTGCTATTTTCTAGCTGTGAATTCTCGTGACATTTATAAACATAAATTCAACATACTTTCGAAATTGTCTAAACGGAATTTATACAACACAAAATATGCACTTTCAGACAAATAATGCCATTAAACATGACAAACGTCAAACAGCTGGACAATGCTTTGAAATCAAGTTAGTTTTTTTTTTTTTTTTTTTTTTTAAGAAACGTCAGACCAGTTATGTTTTCAAACGTAATGTTTTCAGCGGCACTAATGTTGTTGTTAATTTATAACAAACAACGTCGGGGGATTGCACAAATACCATCATTAGCCTACCTTTAGGTGGTGGGCTGGACCCCAGAATTGTGAATTTAATACTTACCGTCCAGCTGTGAAGCCCATTTTTTAAGGACGGATTCATAAAAATACACCAAACTGTATTTGCTTTGTTTCCACCTTCGTTTCGTGCACATTTGGCAAACATATCGTTGTAAAGTCTCTGTTTTTTGATCGGGCGAATTTTCAGGGCAACTATTTGAGACCTTGCTATTTGAGAGATTGCAACTGGAGTGACATATTTTAGATAAGGCACATTATCTATAATGTGTAGGCCTAATACATTATTACTGAATGTTAAAACACCATATTCTCTACTTTAAGTCTTGGAGTAGGTGATGTTGCCTCATCTTTGCGTTTCCAATCATTTTCTATGGTTAAAGAGTCAATGACTTTCTTAATGTATGATAATGCAAATTAAGTTCCCATTTAATAAATAAATTCATTTTGTCAAGTGAGTAGTACAATTTTCAAATATAAGTTGGTCAAAGTTCCTGCAGTGTGCCCATTCATGGCTGAACCTGCAACCCTGCAAAGAGGGGGAAGTGGCCAGAAATGCCCTAGAGGCTTTAAATCTTGAAGAAGACCAGGAATTGCCAGCTAGTATTGCAATAGGATACCACCGCAAATGCTACATGCTGTTCACCAATGAAGCACACATTGAAAGAGCACGAAAGGGAAAGAAAAGGCAGCCAAGGACAGTGAAGGTTTGTACTCAGAGTATGATTTCCTTTTCGCCTGTATTATATGAGGTCTGTGTACCCAACAGGGTTTGAGCAAGTAACTCAAGACATTGACATGACAGAGATATGGTGTAGATGAAACTCCTTCATTACTGAGACATTAAGGTCCATGGCTTCCACACTGACACCTGCTTGAACCTCTTCAGTGATGACAGGCTGGTGCCACATAACCTTAATAGAAGTGACCCCTGAATAAAGCAAGGCACGGACAGTGATGACTGTTATTGGATTTTATTCAGATAATTTCCAAGATACAATAAATGAACATTATTAAAAAGAAACAGTATCTCGAAACCAATGTCTTACAAAGGGAACATGCAGTATTCCTTCCTTGTGTGACGTTGATTCGCAAGTAAATAAAAGAACAGTCCACTGGCTATATGACAATAAGTCAAATTAAGCCAGGTTAACAAGATGTGGCTTTTCATGGCCACAGGTCCACTGGCTCTGCTTGATCACCTCAGGGTGGAGGTTTCTGGATTTCCCCACTCAGCTGCAATGTTTTTGTTCCTGAACGTAAAGGACTTCGTTAAAATATACTATAATATAGCAGGGGGATTACAACAGGGGTGAGGAACAATTCATTTTAAATGTCATTTCAATTTTTTTTATAAAGCCCCAAGGGCCGTACTATGGATACAAAAGGATTTTCCGCCAGCACTTTAGGCCTATATTGAACGTGGTCACCTTTACAACAGACCCCACCTTCACTAGATCCCCTGAAAATAACTTTGTTGTATTGCAACTGCAATTTCAAACATTGCTTTACAAACCATGTCATATTACATGTGAAACTGCATCACAGTAAATGCATTATATTGGCATGAGTTTGCTGTCTAAATGTTGTCTGTGTTGCCATGTGGTTTACTCCCAGCTGATTGCCTCATATGCATGAAAAAAATAAACAATTAAAATATGAAAAAGCCTACCGAGAGGAAGTGGCATATGCACCAGTCAGATGGACGAGGGATCTGATGGATGTCATGTGGGGTCTTGTAGCCTAAGATGCTACCTGTAGAGATATTATTTGACATAAGTTAGTTCACAGAAGTGCTATGCAGTTGTCAATGTTTAAATTGTATGACTGTTGTAATTAAGCTCGTCGTTTGGACTAACGGGAGGAGACTTTGTCGGAGAAAATTGTTCAGTAGACGCCTATGGCCATGTTCATATGAGGAGAGGGGATCTCGCTTCACGTCTATTGTAATCAATGTTTCACACCCTATACTGACGAAATTAACAACATGTAGCCTTAAACAGGTTTCATTTATGACAAGAAAAAAAGTCATGTGTTGAAATATCCACTCGAAGTTAAACAATTCTTACATCAAAGCTGTATCTCAGCTATTTTCCAGGGGCAGATGAAGTCGATGTGCATTTCCTGGTGTGACGATGCGTCACCGAGAAACGCAATTGGTTGAAATACCCCAATCCGCGGTTTTGATTGGACGTCACGCCGGAAAACTTTGATGATATTTTTGAGAACTTAATCGTAAAATACTATTAAATGTGCAACTTCCCGCGTTGGAAACAAACGGCTATATGTTTCTTATTATCTGGTTCAGCTTCCTTCAAAAAATTAGCTTCACAGCTGCAGGGTAACTATCAACTCGAGAACTAAGCAAGATAGACGGTCTCAGCCCACTGACTAATATAGTTAATCTAATAATCATTTTTATTAAAACAGGTTGTTACCCTCAACAGCAGGTGAGTACACAATCGGCAGCAGTTTGACTGCTAACTTCTGGTACATCTGCACAACAGACATATGCAGTGGATCCTTGTTCTTGTCCAGCCAACGAATTACATTGTAGTCCACAGTGCCAGCATATAGTGCACCAGGGAGAAGTGAGTCACAGCTTTGCCTTAAGCAGGCTTGGGCTTCTCAAAGGCTTGGTTCTTTCCAAGATGCTGGTCATACAGCTTGTTCTTGAAAGTGGCCTCAGAGGCCTTGGGGAACATGCACTCCTCTTCAAGGATGGCAAAGATGCCCACGGGCTGTTTTAAAATTAAGAGATCACTTTAAGGGTTAGAAATGTACGTCATGACATATTGTGGAACATTGCAAAATTACATTAAACCATAATAGTATGTAATCGCTGATTATAATAATGATTTTTATTATTAATATTAATAAGTATAATTGAATGGTAAGTATGAAATAATAATAGTAACAATAATAACAATAACAATAAGACCAAGAATGGGAGCATTCAGAGAATGCAAACCTCCGCCTTGTGACCTTGACCTTTGACCTTGACATCTGAAAATCTAATCAATTATTGACATTATATGACCCAATCTTCCCACAAAGTTTGATGGAAATCGGTCCATGCGTTTCTGCGTAATCCTGCTCACAAACAAACATACAGGGCCGAAAACATAACCTCCTTGGCGGAGGTAATAAGGAGAAGACAAAGAAAAAGAAGAACAAGAATAATAATAATTAAAAATATCAAAAGTATGCAAACAAAATAACTTTTTTTAAGACAGATAGTGTTGAAAAACCAAGGTACCAGAAACAAAAATAGTTTTGAGTGTGATCTCTTGCTACACAGAGAAGGCAAAGACACTCATCAGAGGAGCAAAGTAATCTAGAGGGGAAATAGCGCTGAATAAGGGCATTTAAATTAAGCTGGTGCAAATCCAGAGGCCCGCTTAGTACAGCAGAGTTACTTGTGTCCTATTTGGCTGATCAAAGATGAAGTGTGCTGCCACATTCTTAATAATCTGCAATGGTTTCTCAACACATGCATGCACGATCTAAACATCTGGTCTTCGAATTTCATATTTTATTTTCATGATTATTTATATACAAACATGTATTAGTCATTGATTGTATACATACAAGTAAGGTGATTTAAAACAAAACATATTGGACAAGTTGCAAAAATGCATTTTCAGAAAATTATTTCAACAAAATGGCATTGATCACATACAGCTTGAAAAAAAACAGTATTTTAAGACATGTAGCCATGCAGTATTTAGCAATATATGCATATATGATTATAATCATGATTTATGTACTCATTGTTTTCTTGTGACTGCCACAGTCTTCCCTATATCAGTGAAGGCAACATCCCTTTATGAGGACCATAACGTACACACGCAAGATAAAGAACCATAGATATAAAATGTTCATTTTTACAACAATTTCTCCATTATTGCAGATTATACCCTGGACACAAGAAATACTGTTTTCTGATTGGCTTTCAGGTCTCCATTAATTTGGTCTACTGGGCTACACTTAGCTATCCTTGAAAACACACAAGAGGAAGAGATGAACCTATCAATCATACGTGTGATGTGATGTGATTTCACAAATAGAAAATTCTGATTCGTTAGCTGTCAAATATTATTTATATCTTGGGACTCAATAGTAAGACACCGTGATGAAAGAACTGTGTAATCGTATCTAACCCTCTAGAATGATTTGATCAACTCTCTTATTCATGGCGATGCTAGTGGTGTTCCCATCTCTCGTCAGGTAAGATCAGCATGATCCTTAACCTACAGGTATATTTAGCTGTTTTTGTTTTCGAAAGGTTCTTGTGCATCTTGATTCTTTGCTGTAGGGATTGTCATGCATCTCTTTATATTTTTGAAGGTAGATGGGAAACAATCTTGGTTTGAGGCTGGGTGGCGTGACTGCAGTCTCCTTATCGCAAAGGCACAGGCAACACTCTTTTTTTTTTAAATAATGCCTTTGGAACTTGAAAACTTCCACTCTTCTACACTCTTCTCTGCAAGCTCTTTGCCTTGAGCAGCAAACTCTTGTCTCTTACTCACAGACTTGGAGCCCACTCAGAAGGGCCCAGTGATCCATCTTGAGTTTCCAGACAATAATCACAGCAAAAACTGAGCTATGAGCAATAGGTGGGTGGCTACACCAAACCAGTTGTCTATAAAAACATATCTTAAAAATTGACTCTCACACACTTGCATGTATTTTGGAGAATAACCAAATGAATGCAAGTGAATACACGTGTGTTTACAAGCTATTGGTCCACTTTAAGCTTGTATATACTGTATATATGCATATTTGAATACACACAGGAACACAACACATTAGCACCCTTTAAGTTCCACATTTCCATCTGCCAATTAGAGCAGAAGTGAAGATATAGCACTTACATATGCTGCCTAGCCCTTTTGCACCTATAAAGATGTATAGATATAGCACTTACATATGCTGCTTAGTAAGGGCGTAGGTTTGGTCTCAGCATTGGTAGGGACACTGCCCGGCAGACCCCCCCCCCCAGACTAGTCCCTATGGACCCTATGCAAACCTATGCACTTGCTGCTTAGTACTTTTGCACCTATACAGATATGTTTCTACAACTGGCCCATTTGTTTTTACTTTTGACTTACTGGTATAACTTTACATGCAAATAATGAAGAATATGCATTTCTCTGTTGTCATAAATATGTTCTACACAGTTAATGTCAAGCATGAATCTGAGCATGATATTCCTCACAACTACCTGAGAAAAATCACAGATGACAGAACATGTAAACTGCAACATCAAGCTATTAAAAAATCCCAAGAATCCACTGACAAAATAAGACATCTGAGGAAGATTATGTTGGGGATCAATGAAGGTGAAATAAATATGAAAATTATGCGTTTATAATTAAACTACATTAAAATCATACTACCATCAGTTACAGTAATAATTAACATGGCCAAATGGTTAATGTTGCCATTTACAAAACAACATCAATGTGTTGTGAATTTGATTTCTGTGATAAAAATAAATCAAAACTGGATGAAACTGTGACATCCAGACGTGTTTCCATATATTTTGTTCAAATCCAACTGTGTTTGTAGTCCTGGGATTTATACTGTTGTTACACTCAAAATGATAGTAAATTAATCTGTATGTGTAGTTTTTGGGATTATACCAGCATTGCTACCCTACACCCTATTTCATGACCATTGTCCCAGAGTATTGTGACCACGTACAATTCCTATTTTTTACTCGTGAAAAAGGCGGTTAAATTAGTTTCGAGGAAATCCATTATGAAATTAAACCTGAGTAAAATAGCTAAAACTACTTGAGATTCACCACTTTGAACATTGTTTGACTTTTGTTGGTAGGTTTCAGCGAGATTAATTTGCAACTAGTTAGTTTGTACCGAATTATTTAGTTAGTATCACACTAACGTAATTTTGTATCACTAGTTTTATGTCCGTTGGTTTAAGGCTTGGAAACTATGTCTGCCTCAAATGTAACGTTACATGAATCTTGTTTGATTTACGGGTTACTGCAGACTTCATACTTACCCATGTTATTCTGATCCAGATGAACGATTGTGGATTAACTTTGATTGATAAAATAAATAAACAAAGAAAGCAAAACAGATATTGGTTTCATCTTGAACGCGTCCGGTGTAGCCGGTTTAATAAAAGATCCACTCCGTGAACATTCCATTTCCGCAATGCAGAATTTCTGCTCTTGGTTAAGCCATAGACATATAAACATTCATGTCTATGGGTGTAGCAGTAGCTTGAGAAAGTGGCTGTCCCCTTCACACACCAAAACCATGCATGAGTGAATCCCTGGTACAGACATGTGACGTGGAGTGGAGCAGCTGCGTGCAACAGCTGACTTCCATGTTTCCGTCAAGCATGTGGAGGAGTATTTGTGAGTCCCTTTGGTTGACAGCTTAAC
This sequence comes from Sprattus sprattus, assembly GCF_963457725.1. Classification (NCBI taxonomy): domain Eukaryota; kingdom Metazoa; phylum Chordata; class Actinopteri; order Clupeiformes; family Clupeidae; genus Sprattus; species Sprattus sprattus. Next base: position 43,856,384 of record NC_137922.1, on the reverse strand, counting down.
AAGTTCCCTTCATTACGTTTACATATTCTTGGATAAACATAATTAACAATTTATAGATGCTTTGGGGTCAGCGGCTCTTCAGGACTTTCCCAAGTGAATAATTTATTGCCAGTGTAACAGCCACCTCTCAACACTCTCCCTAAGCATTTACAGGCGATATAATTTAGATGGTATTACATAAATAAACGTCAAGTAGATCCCAGTTATAAATTATCATCCTAGTAGGCTTACACGGTGTCTTCCAGATCACACAGAATCATTGTTCAGCTCTACAATGTCCTCAGGGTTGACAGAAACAGATGTAGGTCATTTTAATTATAATAACTAGTGTTGATTTGAGAATGTTGAAAATAAAACAGAACAGAAACATAGAATGCCGTTTTTTAATGTTGGCCTTAAAATAAAAACACAAATACAGTGAGGTCAAAACATAAAACAAACATTCAAATACATTTACATACATTGACGAACTTTTCAAAATGCTTTAGACAAATTGCATGTCAGATTCTTCCAATATACAACACACTGGCTAACCAAAGGTTGATATTTATTATAACAATCTCATATTAATTTCACATCAAACACCTAATTATAGCTGACAAGTAATAAAATAATGAACAAAAGTTTTGAAAGCTATAATAATAAATCTTACCTACTGGTCTGATCTTATCCACTATGTTGGCTGCCAGCACCTGCTTGCCAAAATGTAACTATACCGCTAATACCCTGTTCCATAGGTAATAGCTTGATGTGGAGTCTCTGATCAAGTTGCTTGTTGACACAAGGGGTCGGGACATGCCAGCCTGACAAACACGTTTTTGCTGTGACTGCTGCATTCATTTCTGACTGTCTCTGCCAAAGAACTCAACAAGTTCATTAAGGACACCTGTAACAGATGCCGAATAGATGCTGAGCTCAACATATCAAATTTTCAAGTCAAGTCAAATGTATTTATAAACAGTTCACGCTGACCAAAGTGCTGTATGGGATGCATGTATGTGTCAGTGAGATAAAAAAAATTATAATGGAAGTTGTTATTTATATTATTCTTATTTAGTGAGAGCCACCATATGGATGGCTAAACCCTTAGTGGTACAGTTGATGACATTGACTCAAGTGACTTGAATGTAACTTAGCCTACATCTATCCATAAAACATAACGTGTTTTTATCCATTAAAATATCACAATGTTGGCTCAATTATGGATTGTATAAAGCAGGGAAAGGTTAAGCAGAGAGTGGAGGCTGGGCTGGTCTTTCCAACAGGCGACATAGGCGGTTGCCTAGGGCGCCCTTCAGAGGGGGGCGCTAAAAACTGGGCCCAAAAAAATTTAAAAAAAATTATAATAGTTTTTTTGTTTTTTTTTATGGGCAGTTTTTTGCAGGGAGGGAGTAGGAAGGCTTTCAATGATAAGGTCTTTTGCTTCTTAACTCCACTAAAGTGCCCCGGGCAATTCTGGCATTCATGAATGTTTTCTTATCTGGGATTCATTATTGGCTAAGAACAGGATTTAAGGATTTACCCTTCTCCTTGGCACGTTTATCTTCATCTTCCTTTCTTTTCTTCTTAAATTAGAAATATATTGTGCAAATGGATGGCATTTATAATTATTTATTTATTTTTGGGGCGCCCTAGGCAACCGCCTATTTAGGGGTATTTGTCAGTCCCTTTGGTTGACAGCTTTACAAGTTCCATTCATGACATTTACAAATTCTTGGATGAACTAACAAATTATAGATGCCTTGGGGTCACCTGCTCTTCAGGATTTTCCCGAGTGAATACTTTATTTATGACTTGAATGTATCTTACATCTTCATCTATCCATAAAACAAAACGTGTTTTTATCCATTAAAATATCACAATGTTGGCCCAATTATAGATTGTATAAAGCCGGGAAAAGTTAAGCGAAGAGTGGAAGCGACGATTGTGCAACTGTGCAATTGTGGGAGTGCTACTGTGCTTCTACGTAGAGTCAGGGTATGGGTTAGCCTGGATACCAGCCCGAACCCCGCCCACAAAAAAATTTGGTCGGGAAGTTCAGTCTGGCTCTGCGACCGTTGGGGTACAGCCAATCAAAGTGCCAGGGCGGGCTTTATACGATGATGGACAGATGATCAAGCGGTAGATTCTAAATCCATCAAAGATGACGGCGTCTCGTGAGCCTGTTAGTGGGAAATATTTTATGTGAATTAAGCTATCTACACGACTTTTTTAATGTCTAAATTGACTCGGTTAGTTGTGTATGTGCAACACGAATGTTGCAGAATATTGTTGGTCTTAACTAAAGCTCTCTAGACCATTATTTTTAGGTTATTGCTAACGCTTACACCAAAAATCCATTGAAACACATAGTAGCTAACTAGCCTCGCTGCTAAACGTATAGTATAACGTGATCAAGCATATCTCACAGATATTGACGGCGCATTCATTTTGAAAGAGGAACAGAGAAACGCGATTAAGGCATTTGACGATCGAAAAGATGTTTTTGCCGTCCTTCCTACGGGATCCGGTAAAAGTTTAATGTATCAGATGGTCATACTACGTTGCTCTGATTAGTTCTAGGTATCCAATTGAGCGAAGAGGCATTTTCTTTCCTGGTTCGTTGAAACACGCCCCATAATCACAGCTCAATTGAGCAGACTCAGACTCATATTCTGACTAGAATTATGAGTATGACATCGTCAGGCTAGCTATGGGTACCAGCTCACAAAAAAGTTGTATAGGCCATTCGATGAGAGATGTACTGTATATTTCTACATTATATAGGAAAATGTTGGGGGTTGAAATAAAATATTTTATGAGAGACCCTTTTACAGCCCAAAAATGCCACAGTGAGAAAGCTGCTGTCCCCTTCACACAACAAAATCATTTATGAGTGAATCCCTAGTACAGACGTGTGACGGAGTGGAGCAGCTGCATGCAACAGCTGACCTACATTTCCCGTCGAGCATGTGTATGAGTATTTGTCAGTCCCTTTGGTTGACAGCTTTACAAGTTCCATTTATGACATTTACAAATTCTTGAATAAACATTACTAACAAATTATAGATGTCTTGGGGTCAGCGGCTCTTCATAGAGATACAGTGTTACAGCCACCTCTCAACACTCCCCCTAAGCATTTACAGGCGATATTAGATTAGATTAGATTAGCTTTGATTCAACTTTATTGTCATTGCACAGAGTACTGTACCAGTACTGAGACAACGAAATGCAGTTTAGCATCCAACCAGAAGTGCAAAATAGCAATAAAAGTGCAGAGTATGTGCATATGTAAAGTGGAATAAGTGATTAAATAAGATAAATACAGTAAGAGTTAGGTATGAAATATGAACAGAATTGGGACTAGCAGCAATTGAGGTAGGAATCGTATAGATATGAAATATATAAAGTGCAGGTGTAAGTATTAGTGGTGGTAATAAGTAAAGAGAAGTGAATGAGGTAGTAGTAATACAATGATTAGTAAGTGTTGTAAGGTGTAAGTACAGTTAGTACAGTAATACAGCAACAATTGATTGTAAGTACAGTTAATACAGTAACAAGGGGGATAAACAGGAAGTGGGATATAATAGTAGATAGTATTAAATAAATAAACATCAAGTAAATCCTAGTTATACATTATCATCCTAGTAGGCTTATTCCCCTCGTGTCTTCCAGATCAAACTGAATCATTGTTTATCTCTACAATATTCTCTGGGTTGACTGAACGGTTATTCGAATTATAATGACTACTGTTGTAGTGTATGACTATAGTGTTTGAATAAAACAGAACAGAAAGATAGAATGCAGTTTTTTTTAATGTTGGCCTTATCTTATCCACTATGTTGGCTGTGAGCAACTGCTTGCCTAAATGTAACTATACCGCTAAGACCCTGTTCCATACTAGGTAATAGCTTGTAGTGTCTGATTAAGTTGCTTGTTGACACGTGGGGTCTGGACATGCCTGCCAGCCTGACAAACAAATTGTTGCTGTGACTGCTGCATTTATTTCTGACTGTCTCTGCCAAAGAACTCAACACGTTTATAAGGGACACTTGGAACAGATGTCGAAGAGATGCTGAGCTCAAAATATGGGATGCATGTACGTGTCAGTGAGATAAAAAAATATATAGGCTATATATATTGAAGTTGTTCTCTTTATTATTTTTATGTAGTGAGAGCCACCATATGAATGGCTATACCCTTAGTGGTACAGTTGATGACATTGACAGAAGTGACAGGGGCTAATGCCCTAGTTTAGAATCACAGCAAAAAACATTTTGTGATTTTGTTTGTTCAGACTCATTTGAAATACTTTTGTGCAGGGACGTGCAGGGACGTGCAGGGGGGGCTTTTCCTGCCCGAAGCAGACATTATCCTGCTGTCACCGCGTGCTTAGCTACCAACCTAGCAACGATAACTAACGATAACTAGTGCAGGAAGATGAGCCAATCACAGATAGAAAGGCTGTCCCCACCAATGACACGCCGTCTTTGATAGAAGGTACACTACACGCATGAGGGTAAATTGAACCATTTATTTCCCGAATGCCGTGCAATTACCCATTCAAAATTGGTATGGACATTTTAAACGTATCCAAATATTGGTATGGACACGTCCATAGCGTCCATACGCATTGTTACGCCCATGGAGTAGGGGGAGGGTAAAGTAGCTAGTTTGGGAAAGCCCTCTACTCTACACCCGACCAGCACCTGAGAGCCTGCATTTTTTGCCTTGAGAGACGGTCACGGTTATCTTGTGTGGCTTAATCGATGCGCAACGGTTTTGACGTGGTAAAAAAGGTGAGTTTAAAATTGTAGAAATTAATAAAAAACGAACAATCATAATGAAGTTATATGAAATGCAAGGCTCGGTTTGACATGTTTAGCTTAAAGAATCAGGCAGCTAGCTTGCCTGCCAGACAACCAGCCCGTTATCACATGATAGTTTTTTCGGAAAACTAAGCTACATGTCTGCTGGTGGTGTTTCTAACCTTTCGTTTTAACAAGAAGAATAAATGATGATAGTAATGCATCACATGAATAATTTCATTCAAAATGGTTAAATGCATAAATCCTATCACTGTTTTGGGTGTTAAGTGTTGAGTGCGGTAGAAGCTAGAATGCCTATACGTAAAAGAGAAGGATTCAGGAGAGAACGAAGCAGTTTAAGGAGGCAGCAAAGGGGAGCACATCTTTGCAGAGTTCGTTACAAAAAAGCAAACCAGCAGGTGAGACAGAGACATTGCATTGAGGTAAAGATGACAATGTGTAGGCTAATTAATTAATGTGAAACAGGCTCATATTTTCAGACTAATATTGTAAGCCTAATGACAATTTATTATAATTACATTACATTTAAGATGAGGAGCAAACACAAGCCTACAGACCAGAGGAAAATGTGGACCAGGAGAGACATAGAACTAGCCTGGATACCAGCCTGAACTCCGCCCACAAAATTTTTGGGCTGGGAGATTCAGTCTGGAATCGAGTTAGTTGGGAGAGATTTAACGTTTCAAAAAGGTTGAAACGCAATCTAAACCAATCAAATTGTAAGGGCGGGCTTTATACGTTGATGGACAGATATAGATAGAATATACCGGAATATACATCGAACAAAGATGGCGCCGTCTCGGGAGCTTAGTGGGACATATTTTATATGATTTAAGCTATCTACACGACTTTTTTATGTCTACATTGACTCGGTTAGTTGTGTATACGCAAAACGAGTGTTGCCGAGGATTTTAGGTCCTAACTAAAGCACTCTAGACCATTATTGATCGGTTATGCTAACGCGTTGGCCAAAATAATCGTTGAAACTAATGGTAGATTCTAGCCTTGAGTGCTAATTAAGTAACGTGAGCAGGCATATCTCAGCAGATATTGACAGCGCATTCATTTTGAAAGAGGAACAGAGAAACGCGATCAAGGCATTTGTCGATTGAAAAGATGTTTTTGCCGTCCTTCCTACGGGAGCAGGTAAAAGTTTAATCTGTCAGATGGTAATAGCTACTACGTTGCGCTGATTGGTTCTAGGTATCCAATTCAGCGAAGAGGAATTTTCTTTCCTGGTTCGTTGAAACACGCCCCATAATCACGGCCCAGTTGTCCGATCTCAGACTCATATTCTGACTAGAATTATGAGTATGACATCGTCAGGCTAACATAGAACAAGTGCTGATCACTAAATATGAGATAAAAGGACCATGTTAGAAAGAACAGGGATAAAGAGCCATATGTTTAATAATTGTAATCTTAAAAAACGTATAGGCTATTTAAGAGATCCTTTCAAAGACATTGCCAGAGCAGAACAAAAATAACATTGCTTCTAGTGGGCCTTAATATAGTAATGATTATGGTTATAACAATAATATATAATTGGACAGCTGATGAGCCAAGTACATCAACTGCAGACAAAGACAAATAGCCAGAGCCAGAACCAGATGAGAAGAGAACAGATTTAGAAAATAAGGAAAGGAGAGACGACGCAGAAAGTCAGGAAATTATGCCAACAAGGGAGGCTATTGAGATGGAGAGAGAGGCAGAATCCATGAAAAAAATTTGCTGAGAGAGCAATCCAATAGATCCAGCTCATGTACAGAGAAATTCAATCAGGCCTTTATCAAATTTCACATTCAGTCAGGCCTTGCTGTCCTATTGTGAAGTTCCCAAAAAATGCAGAAGGGCTCTTTTTAAGCCCACTATGATGATGACCCCTGGCTTGAATGTTCTCCACAGAATGATGCCATGCTCAAATGAATTGCTGTATTTGTTTATTTATTTATTTATTACTATTAATAAAGAACCTGTTCTTCTTCATTCTTCATAGAGTCTGTGTGATTTTTTTTGCCCTTCAAAATTCCTGTGCACGTCCCTGCTTTTGTGTATACCTAAACTGATTCATTTAGCCTATGGTATTCATTAGCATTTGGAAAATGAAACACGTTGAAATAGCATTTTCTACATGGAGATGTTCTTGATGGTAAAATATGTGGCAATTTTTTTTTACTATGAGCAGAAAGAAATTGAAATAAAAATGTCAAGGATGGGGCACATTGAGCCAATATGTTTAAATGAATCTGAATGTTTGTTTTTGCCATCCAATAGTTAAGTTGGCCTATACTTTCACTTTAATGGAAATCCTTTGAAAGGTCTTCAAATACATTCAACTGGAACCAAACACAGACAAAGGTAACAAAGTCTCTTCAAAGGGGTATTTTGATAAACCTTTAAGCAGAATGAATGTCTTTCAAAAAACAGACGCAGTGGTAGGAGATCCAACAGAAAAAACAGCAAAGCTCAGAAGATAAAATTAGAATTTGCTTTTGACGGGAATCGGTCCTCACTTAACCCTCACATGAGGTGACGTCGCTAACCGTTGAGTCAGAACCCCATAGGCTAAGTCAAACAATTATAAGAAGCAAGTGTAGAAAAATAAAGCCTTCTCATTCTCATACAACGAAATGTGAATTAATCGAGGTACGTTTTTTTTTCACCATACGTTTGTGGGCATGTTATTTTAGTAGGTCTTGCGAACCACAGTAAATTGAACAAGTTCACTGTCCCGAGAAAATCTTTCCTACACCGTATTTTTATTGACCAACAGGTGTCACTAGAGAGCGAACGAAGCTTCGAGTAGTGAAGCTTTTTTCAACACGTCTGGGCCTAGTTTCCCGAACGCTAAAAAGGACTTGAAATCGGTCGTAAGAGGGATCCTTGCTGAGCTGTTTCCCGACGCCGCACTTACGGCTATGATGAGTCTACGATGTCGCCAAAATCCACGTAGGCCGTTAAGATACGTCGTTATCGGGAAACGAGGCCCTGGTTGGAAAGCTTCGAAAATTCATAAGGCTTCATTTGGTAAGTAAAAGTTATGCCACTCACCAGCGAGCAAACACCTACCCAGCTAAACAAGCAATCACATCAACAGGAGAAGGGGGGATGATTAGGCTACGGACACCGTCATGAACGCAAATAGGCTAATGTAAAGTCCTTTTTATATCCACCTAGGTGGAGGCTACAAAATGAATAGGCTCAGGCACGTGCAGATAGACCCCTTGTGGTGCTTAAGCACCTGCCCTTTTGCCCTGGATAAGAAAAGTGCCCCGTCTGCTGGAGCCCAATTTTTTCTTCCTTCATCAATATTTCAGAATCAAAATTACTCTCTCCGTCATCAATTCCCCCAGAATGTGTTTTGATATTTGACGGGGCATTTATTTGAGTTCTTGTGAAAATGTCGCCCCGACTTGCTCCCCGGTGCTCACAAGCTCCCGCCACGCTCATCCCTCATCCTCCTAGGGCTCATCATGCAGTGTTGAGCGCCAGTCCAAAACTTCGGCCGAATCTCGATACTTCCCCTTGCCCCTTTTGCTTTGTCTTTGTCTTAACACTAGCACTTGCAAGTGTAAGGGCCAAGGGCTGAAAACTTTCCCCTATGAAATGAGACGCCACTCGGTTTCGGGTACGTCATGCGTTACTGTATGAGCTATGAAACTAGCGATTTAAGAAAAAGTCTAATGAAGAACATGGTTGCAAATATATATGTATACAACTGTGTAGAGCACGAAACAAGACTGCCGTCATTTTTAAATTAATTATAAGCCAAAAATACTTACATGTAGTGTATGTAGCATGATAGCTGGCAAGCTACCATATAAGCCAATGGAGTGGTGGTATACGCGCTAATTGTATCCTAAGGCCGAATCTCGATTTTTCCCCTTGCCCCTTTTGCTTTGTCTTCGTCTTTGTCTTAACCCTAGCACTTAAGTGTAAGGGCCAAGGGCTGAAAACTTTCCCCTATGAAATGAGACGCCACTCGGTTTCGGGTACGTCACTTGGCGTCGCTGGATAATACAGGATGGTACATGTAAAGCACAGGTCGATGTCTTCAAACAAGTGCTGTCATTCACAGATATCAAACGGAGTTCGCGGAGAAGTTATCTGTAGACATGCGTGACTGTATGAGCTATGAAACTAGCGATTTAAAAAAGTTTCAATTATGGTTGCAAATATATATACGACTGTATAGAGCACAAAACTAGACTGTCGTAATTGTTTTGTGGACGGTACATGTAAAGCACGGATCGATGTCTCCAAAGCAAGTGCTGTCATTCACAGATATGAAACGTAATTCGTGGATAATAAAGTTTTCTGTACACATGCATGGAGTCAGGCTAGTCCTAGCAAGCTACCATATAATCCAATGAAGTGGTGGCATACGCGCTAATTGTAACCTAAAACTACCGTTCGAAAGCTTCAGTTAAGACCTACAATACTATGCATAGTTCGTGTAGCACATGTCAGATCAAACCGAGTCATTATAAACATATAAAAAGTTGTGTAGATAGCTTTATTCATGTAAAATATTCCTTGCTTCAAGCAGCCATTTTTTTTTTAAAAATCCCGAGCTGGTTTCGCTGTGTGCTCTGGGATAGCCCTTGGAGGAGCAAGGTAGCTCTCCGATCAGCTTAAAAACGAGGGCCATACACCACTTAATCTTACCCCTTAATCTTGATCAAATTGGGTATTGAGACACCACTAGCTCTCACATGAACGCGCAACTTCAAGGGTAAGGGGAAGGATAAGGGGTAAGGGGAAGTATTGAGATTGGGTCTAAAACTACCGTTTGAAAGCTTCAGTTAAGACCTACAATACTATGCATCGTTCGTGTAGTACATTTCAGATCAAACCGAGTCATTATAAACATATAAAAAGTTGTGTAGATAGCTTTATTCATGTAAAATATTTCTCGCTTCAAGCAGCCATTTTTTTTTTGAAAATTCCCGAACTGGTTTCGCTATATGTGCTCTGGGATAGCCCTTGGAGGTAAGTGAGCTCTCAAGTGAGCTCTCAAATAATCTTAAAAATAAGGGGTACATAGCACTCGATCTTATCCCTTAATCTTGATCAAATTGGGTATTGAGACACCACTAGCTCTCACATGACCGTGCAATTTCAAGGGTAAGGGGTAAGGGGAAGTATTGAGATTGGGCCTTCTTCTCTGACCCGCAGCATCAGACAAACAGGTAATGACGATGTTTGTGCAATCTTCCGACGTTGTTTGGTGATAAATTAACCACAACATTAGCGCCCCTGGAAACATCACGTTGCAACTGGTCCAACGTTTCCCAAAAATATACAAACAAAAAACTCACTAAATCCGTGATTTCAAATCCTTGTCCAGCTGTTAACTGACATTTGTCATGTTTAATAAAGAGAGAGAGGGAGAGAAATAGGCCTACAGAGACAGACAGGAAGGCAGGCAGAGAAAAGGCAGATTTACTGTTCAAAATTGACAAGTTCACTATTTTTGTTTAATTAAAAATCGTAATAATTGTAACTAGAAAATGCATTTCCTGAAGGAAATACCAGTGCATGAAATGCAAAGGTTAAGAAAGGAAGAAGAAAAGAAAGAAGAGTGGAAGAAGGAAGACAAAAGGAAAGAAGAGTGTAGAAAGGAGAGAAGAGTGGAAGAAGGAAAGAAGAGTGAAAGAAGGAAAGAAGAAAAGAAAGAAGAGTGAAGAAAGGAAAGAAGAGTGGAAGAAGGAAAGAAGAAAAGAAAGAAGAGTGAAATAATGAAAGAAGAAAGGGAAGAAGAGTGAAGGAAGGAAAGAAGAGTGGAAGAAGGAAATAAGAAAAGAGAAGAGTGAAAGAAGGAAAGAAGAAAGGAAAGAAGAGTGTAAGAAGGAAAGAAGAGTGAAGAAAGGAAAGAAAAGTGGAAGAAGGAAAGAAAAATGGAAGAAGAAAATAAGAAAGGAAAGAAGAGTGGAAGAAGGAAAGAAAAGTGAACAAGAGTGGCTCTGGATGAAGAGATAAAGAGAGAGTGAAAATATTGAAAAAAGGAGATAAAAATGAAGTGAAGAAGAGAGATTGAGTGTGAGAGAAAGTTGACTGAGAGAGAAAGATGGAGAGAAAAAAAAATTGAGAATGGATGGTGTCTTAATGTTCCTAGTTACAGTTAAATTGAGAGGGACAGAGAGAGTAGAGGTTCCTTGGATTTGGCACAGGTGTCAGTAAAGCACAGGTGCAAGCCAGTTTAAAGACCCTATTATGATGTCATAATGGCCCAATGTAAGTCAATGGGAGAAATGTATATTCGTTTTTCTTTAATATCTTAAAAAGTATAAAGTTTAGAAAAGTGAAAAATACATAGCATAAGTGTCGTTTACAAGACCTACGCGACAAAGTTTGAATAAGTTTCTACGTTAAGCGGTTCGGGCTGAATTAATCGCAGAAAAAGGTAACAAGAAGAAGAAGAAGAAGATTAACTGTACTGTAATGAAAGGTAGGTCTTAAGTTGAGCTACATGACAGTCTGGTGAGGTATGTGGCAGGGCTGTAGTCTACGTGATACGCAGGTATACGCCGTATTACCACCTAAAACGTTCGTGGGTTTGCGTATATCCACTAAAACCTAGGCCAAGATACGTATCAAAAGTCTCTGAAACCATCCAATCAGTCATCATTCATCAGTTAGAAGAAACTGTGGGTAGACGATGGAGTGACTCAAAAAACGATCGTTTGACAACCAATCAATATTCTAGAATTCGTCTAAGATTTAGTAACCAGGCAGGAACTGAAAACACCATTTATTTGATTGGCTATTACCAGGACCTCTACTTTTTTCACTTAGCTACAACGACTTTGCCTGACTTTAATGGGGTGCCACGTTTAACGCTGCTGTTAAACATTAAAAGCAACTGAATAACACGTTTGTTAGGTGTAATCTGTAGCGGTAAATAACAACATAAACGACAATAACGTGAGTGATTGATAAAGGACTTGTGTTACACTTCACAAACACACATAATCGATGTTTTTTTATTTGAGAATAACGTAATTGGTTAGCTTATTTTATGCGAGGTAATTGACCTAGCTGGCTACGGTGTTTTGGTTAGCTCAGGCTAGCTATATGGTGTTTTGGTTAGCTCAAGCTAGCAATCTCACAGATACAATAAGTGATAAGCTCTGCCCCCATTGTCAGTAATCTTGATATTCTGTGGTGTTTACTGTTTTGTTTGTATTTAAGTGAAACACATGGTAAATGTCCATCCATTCAACTTCATTTCCAGAGCTGGCTACGGTGTTTTGGTTAGCTCAGGCTAGCTATATGGTGTTTTGGTTAGCTCAAGCTAGCAATCTCACAGATACAATAAGTGATAAGCTCTGCCCCCATTGTCAGTAATCTTGATATTCTGTGGTGTTTACTGTTTTGTTTGTATTTAAGTGAAACACATGGTGTAAATGTCCATCCATTAAACTTAATTTCCAGATGCAGTAAGATAGTAATACATAGGCCTACTATTGCATGTTTTTGAAATAAAGGCTTCAATTAATTGAAAAATGTATCCCTTCTGCTGAAATATTTGTGAATCTTTTAATCCCCACCCCTTTTTTACAGTGTGTGGTGGATAAAATGCATTTAAATTGTGGTCAATATTAGCATGTGTATTGTAAGCTATATATTTTGCATCTTTATTTTCTAACATATTTATTTATTGGGGAAGGGCTTGTGGGCCGCGGGGGGGTGCAGGGGGGGAGCTGTGGCACCGACCCATCACAGACAGTATACCCACCACAGAAAACTAGACTACAGCACTGGTATGTGGTGTATGTCTGCCTTTAAATTATCGGCCTGCCTGTCCACCTGCCTTGGCAAATGTGCTGTTCGGTGCTGGGATCAGTGCACATGCGCGGTAACCAAGCAAAGTTGTGGTTGTAGCGACCACACACTTCCGTCTCTGTGTGTACACAAAACTTGTTAGCTAGCATAGATGCTTAATAGCTATCTGCATACAGATTGGCTCAGGGTAATTCTGTGAAACGAGTTATTAGAGCGTACGAGGGTTTCCTAGTGACACATTTGGTATTTATTTTTGATTCAACGGGCGAACTGTAGGTAAGACTGAAAGTAACGTATGCTAGTAGCCAGAAGCCATTATCGCTAGCTAATGTTATTCACCTTTGACAAGCTTTGTCTTTGTCGAAGTATTTTGTGATTGAATGTCTACGTTGCTCAAATGTAACGCGAGTTAGTCAATCGTAGTATTTTACACATGCTTAACGTTACCCATAGCATTAGATACTCACTGTCACGACAGTCAAATCTGGGTAACATGTTGTTAAGCAGATTTTGGGTCAGTTCGTCAGTTTTGTTAATCATGGATGCCAACTGTTGCTGACTTATTTCTGTGAATGTTCATTTAGGATAAACATACTTGCCTTGTCTTGGTTTACGTTGCCACTCCAGAGCCCTTTGTCTTTGTTACAGAGTTGCGACTCGTCCTTTGGGTTCAGAAATCATGCCTCTATTTGGGAACACCTTCAGCCCTAAAAAGACACCCCCTCGCAAATCAGCGTCGTTGTCCAACCTGCACACGGTTAGTAGCTAAATAACATACCATTTGCTGCTGTTCCTCGCTTGGTGCATACTTATAATTAGTATGAAGCTTACTACGAGGTATTTAACTACTTTTGTATGTCTTATTACAGCTGGACAGGTCTACGAGAGAGATAGAACTAGGTCTAGAATATGGCGCCCCAGTAATGAATATTGGAGGCCAGAGTTTAAAATTTGAAGAGGGTCAGTGGATTACAGGTAAGTGCTCTCACGGGTCAGTCTATGTGGCAGTATTTGATCAACTGTTTGACATTTTTTTTATATAATTTTGGCAGTGGAGATCTGTTGTAAAGCAGCAGTTGATGCTGTTTTTCTGTAATTTGTCTAGAATCTGGAGGAAATGTTTCAGGAAAGGAGTTGCAGCGGCTGAAGAAGAGGAACCAGCAGCTGGAGGAGGAGAACAATCTGCTGAAACTCAAAGTTGACCTTCTTCTTGACATGGTGTGAATCTACTTTAAAGAATGCCTCTTCTTGAGCAGGTCTTAGAATCTAGAAATGTTAACAAGTTTTATGTTTCTGGATTTCGTCTCTTAGGTTACAGATGGGAGACAGTTGAGGGAAGCAGAAAGGAGATAAGACATATAAGTGCTTAGACTGAGAAAATGGCAAGCAGCTCGCAGAAGTAGGCTACCAGCAGTTCAGGCACAAGGCAGCTTTCAGCAGTAGTTAGAGTTATGTGCTCTAAATACGCAAAAAGTAGTGGTGTCATCTTTTCATCTTTTCTCTCTCCCAGTTGTCTGAAACCACAGCTGAAACTCACCTCATTCATAAGGAGCTTGAGGAAGTGAAGAATCATACCCGAAGGAAGAAGTAATAAGAGAGACAAAATGACTAGTAGAAGCTATTGGGTGTGTTTGTTAAATGGTATGGAATGTAGTCAAAAATAGTTTTGTACACTTGTAAAATACTCTTAACATTTTCTTTAAGTAATACTTTTGTAAAAAATATTGAGATGCTTTGCAGAATATTGATTGTGTTTTTTAATGTTTGTTTTTATACCTTTTTCTTACAATTTTGTATTAATGGTCCGTTTTGTGTGTATGTTAAGTGTATGTTACTCAGTAAATTGCATTTTGAACAAGTTCATTTTTTCATTTTCATACATTCCATAATTTAATGTGCCATTACAGATTGATGTTGCACCACTTTAAATGGTGATTAAGTATAAGGTGCAATAAGAGTTTTTAAAATACTTCAACCCTTTCAGGCATGGAACAATTATGTATTTCTAAGGAATTGTTGTTCTTGTGTCTTCTTGGGTTTCTGAAACATATATTGACAATTTAGAGAATCATGATATGTAAAGAAAGGCATGAAAAGGGCTGAAACTGAGACACAATGATGTAAAGTGTTCATTGGGCTGTTTAGTCCCTGTATTCTGTCAGCCCTGAAGGTCATCTAAATAGTGGCAATTTTGTGTTCTTGTTTACTAATAGCAGACTTTTATGTCCATAAACAACTCTAGTTTTATTAGCATAGTCTTACATAAATGATATGTCATGATCATTGCATATATCGCCACGTATGAGTTCAGCATCAGATTAGGTCACTGTATTTCAGGAAGTGTTGGATGTAATCCTAGAGACCCACGTCGTTACAGTAAACAATCAGGCTCATTATTTTTTCTGTTGAAGAAGGAGCTTACAGAGGGGTTTCGTGTGCTTTAAAATGTACACACAGATTTACATGGATTTCTGCATGTGGTTGGAGACACGTACTACACTGGGGGACAATGAATCCTGTATGCAGGCCTGTGTACGTGGGGCATGTTACCCGGTTAGCCCCTCTTGCTGGGGTAAATGGTGAAGGGGGCGGTAAACCTTTCTCTCACCTCTTGGCAATACATTGAACTGAAGGTTGGTTTAGAGGGGGGACGTGGTTCATCGGCTTATTGTACCTTTAATCATTGGCACGTTTTTTTTTCTGACCAGCTGCATGCTGATGATACATTTTGTAGAATACACAAAGAAGACATTACTAAAAACATTTATTTGTAATAAAAACAACATTCAGGGTTGCAGCAGTATCAAACCTGTGTGTGGATACCGAAGTTTAATTCTTTTTGGCCAATTAAACATGCAGATTGAAGTTCTGTTGCAGAAAAAACTGTAGACATGAGGCACAGAGGGCATCATCATTCATCACTTTCACAGCGCATATCAATTAAGAATTCAACATACACATTGAAAAAGTTCACGGTTGGTAAAACAGATGAATTTGACAAAGGAGGAACCACCATGTTTGTACTAGTCCTAATCATGGTGTATTTCAGAATAGAATTTTAAAATACCCTTGGTACCACCCTTAATATAGAAAAAAACAACGAATTGAGATGCTTTGCACATTATGTCCCATATATCAAAACAATGTACTGTCATTCATTTTGTATTAATGAAAAAATGATTATACACGTCAGAATTGGACTTTTGCCTACCATACATTTTGAGACTAATTCCTTATTTTGCCTAAATAGTGGGAGGCTGTCAAGCTTAGGGGCGGGGTGGTTAAGAGTATAATTGTCAGATCAGCACAGTCAGAGCGACAAAAACAAGCAAGTGACCGAGTGGTACCGTACAGGAATAAAGAGATGATTAACATAGAGAACTTTGAGTCCAACGAACATCTAAGAAGGTCCTCTAACATCCGAAAGCCACATAGCTTTGGCATTGACAACCTGAGAGCGCAAGAACGACTTACTTATGTTGTACAGATGTAAAGACGTTACTCATTTTTGTCAAAAATGAATCAAACTAGTATATTGTCTTTTGTTTCAACTGTCTGGACGACAGTCTAATGTTGTGGTGTCACAGTGGATGTTGAAAGTTCTTCAGGTGGATCTTCAAATCACAGGTAAGGTTACAATTTTCTATTTTATTCATCTTCAACTGGATCTAGCTTCTAAAAAAAACTCTAAAAAAGACTGTAAGATGCAACAGGCAACTACATGTATGTGAACAAAACAAACATTTGTTATTCAGGGACTGTTATCATATAGTTGGATGGGGACTGTTAGACTGTGACAGAGAGGGGTCAATGGAGAAATATCTATGTGATGAATTGTGTCAGTGCACGTTCATATATCAAACACATTTCATATACGTTTCCTATTACTTTGTCTGGAATCAGCTGTGTTGCAGCAAAATACTGTTTCCTCCTATATAGAGTGCATTGGATCTTATCTCATACTCGTTTGTGTGTATGAGGGCACATGTGAGTTAAGAGGAAAAAGTGTGTTTTGACGCAGATTTTACCTCTGTACTGTACAATTCTCAAGGAGGATTAGTGGGAATTCCGGCTACAAAGAGAGAGATTTTTTACTTATGTTAATGCCTGTTCAGATTAGTGTTAAATAGATCAGTTCACAACAAAAAGCCTACACATGTCCATTTTCATGACACTCATATTAATTGAAAGAAAAAAAAACATAAATAGCGAAGTCAACTGAAAAAATAGTTATCTGAGAGTCTCTCTGAGCCAATTGTGCTACAAAGATTAGTCCAGATTATGAGTAAGAAAGAAATGAGTAGGCAGATTATGAGTAAGAAAGGGTGTAAGGACAAAAGTTGGCATAAATGAATGGAATAAACTGAAATATGTGTCAGTATCACGTTTCCGCACTAACTCTTCGGTTGAGCTTGAAGTCTTGCCTAACCAAAGGTATAATTAGGCACATACTGTTCACATCCACCCAAAGACTAAAATCTTGCAAACAATATTTAGAACATGTAGTCCATTTCTAGTAACTAACACATACACTCCTCTGTTACAGGTGACTTGTGTGTGAGAAGAGATGGGAACCAGCACAGCAGAGAGAGAAGCCCCAAGGCCCCCGGATGGTGGCTGGGGCTGGGTTGTGTTGATAGGATGTTTTGTGGTCACTGGCTTCTCCTATGCTTTCCCCAAAGCTGTTAGTGTTTACTTCAAAGAGCTGATGCGAGACTTTGGTTGTGGTTACAGTGACACAGCATGGATCTCTTCCATCATGTTGGCCATGCTCTACGGTTCAGGTTAGATGGCATCTTCAATTTTTTTTAAAAATGAATGCTTTGATTACGGCTTTTGTGGCATTCCCTATGTGACAGAAGACATTAATAATGGACATTGCAGCCAAGACAAATCTCAAGTTAGTAGTTTTAAAACTGCAAATATGTCATCATCTCTGTTGTCAGGTCCAGTGTGCAGTATCATGGTGAACAAATTCGGATGTCGTCCAGTGATGCTGCTGGGAGGGCTGTTGGCATCAGCAGGAATGATCAGTGCTTCCTTCACGACTAACATCATACAGCTCTATATGACTGCTGGTGTAATGACAGGTGTTGATGCCTCTCTTACCAAATACTTTTGTCTCTCGCCTTTTGACAGGGCCTGTCTTTCTTGTTGAGTTTCCACTCAGAAATTGTTTTTAAAGTAACAGTATGCAAAAATGTGACACTTTTTGATGTATTGTTTTATAGGCAAATAGTTTTGGTACAGTCCTCAAATTCATTTTGATAGCATATGGCCAGGTGAAGGAGAGATAAACATGAAGTTCTGTGTTTCCTGGCTGGAACACCTTGCAAAAATGGAAGAAAAGCTTTCAAAGCATGACATTGCCAGCTATACTGCCAAAACACACCAGTTAGTGTGTTGGCAAGCTTCTATGAGTGTCAACTGGGCTGTTGGTGGTGTTTCCAAGGTTTTTGCATGCCTTTTAGGTAGTTAGCTTGCTAGTTTTGGAACAAAACTCCTTATTGCTGCTTTAAATCAGATATTCTGAATGTTGAAACAATCAAACAATCATCACAAAATTTTAGGAAATGGCAAATTCTGATATGTCAATCTCTCCCCAGGTATCGGCTTAGCCCTTAACTTCCAACCCGCCCTCATCATGATTGGCACCTATTTTGACAAGCGCCGCCCACTAGCCAATGGACTTGCAGCAGCAGGGAGCCCTGTGTTTCTCTCGGTCTTGTCCCCACTGGGCCAGGTGCTTGTGGATAAGTACGGCTGGAGAGGGGGTTTCCTCATCATGGGCGGGTTGCTGCTCAACTGCTGCACCTGTGGGGCTATCATGAGGCCCTTGCTTGGGAAGCTAAAGAAGGTGCCAGCCGGGGTGGAGGCCAATGCTCAGGAGCTGAAAGAGATGTTGCCGTCAAAGACTGGCAAAGAGAACAATGGCGTGAAGAAGAGTCAGAAACCACTGAAGAAGAAGCTGTTGGACTTCAGCGTGCTCCGTGACAGAAACCTGGTGATTTATATCATTGCCAAGTTCATTGTTGTCCTAGGCCTGTTTGTGCCCACCATTCTCCTGGTGAACTATGCCAAGGACCAGGGTGTGCCTGATCGGGATGCCGCCTTCCTGCTCTCCATCATCGGCTTTGTCGACATTTTCGCACGACCCACTTGTGGTGTGGTGGCTGGCCTGAGTTGGGTACGACCAAAGATTCCCTACTTCTTCAGTATTGCCCTGATCTTCAATGGTCTCACAGATGTCTGCTCAGCCAGGAACACCAGCTACATGGGGCTGGTGATCTTTTGTGTGTTCTTTGGACTCTCCTATGGCATGGTGGGAGCCCTGCAGTTTGAGGTTCTCATGGGGATAGTTGGAACTGGTGGTTTCTCCAGTGCTCTCGGGCTGGTGCTGCTCTTTGAGGCTGTTGGTGTACTTATTGGACCCCCCTCTGCTGGTGAGTAGTAGTCTTGCAGGCATAGCACTAGGTGCATTGTAAATCAGCCCTGATCTTACCTGCCTTCTGGCTCTACGTAAAGTTTAAATCTGGTCCTTTACTAGATTACGATTTCAATGAAGATAGAATCCTATCTTGATTGTTTCGTCTTTGTCTTTGCAATAGTTTTTTGAGAAATTGTTTTCGAAAATACATGTAGTTACGCTTTATTCTGAGATTTAACAGTTTTCCTACTCATTCACAGGACGCTTGGTGGATGCTTTCAAAAACTATGAACTGATTTTTTACATGGCCGGATCAGAACTGCTAACTGCAGGTGTGTTTCTGGCTACAGCGTCTTACTGTTGCACAGGGAGAAAGAAAAGCAGGGACTCACCGAATGTAGAGGAACCAGATGTCCAGGAGGAAGTCAACCATGCCAATCAGGACTCAGACAATGCTCACCAAGCTGCTCTAAAGGATGAAGAAAGCTAAGATCTAAGTAAGCGAAGAAAAGACCAATAAGATCAATGAGACAATGAGAAAAAGAGAACCCAAGATATAATAAAGGTTATGGGCCTATATTCGATAGATGTCTTTTGGCTAAAAGGTCCTTTTTCTTGGAAGTGGTGCATAAATGAGGTGGTTATCATTTCTGATATTCTTCAGTTGGATTCACATTTGGTGTATAAATCTTTGGTGTGTGTCAAAGTAAGATAAGACAGCATGAGAACATTCTGCAAGATTGACAGATTCAGTCTCAACATCTGCTCAAAAAGCAGCAACTTGTAAATATGTTTGTGTAGGCCTATGTCTTACAGATATATGAATAGTGTACATTAATACCTCCATCCAAACCTTCTGTTCTTTTATATCTCCTTTCTGCAATAAAAGCATATCAAGCAAGCATAATGATGCTCTTTTTTCTGATGAATAAACTTTTTTGTCTGTTTTGTTTACTCTTTTCTTCATGAATATACTACCCCACAGAAAACATATGTGTGCGTACGACTTAACCCGGGGCTGCACAGCGCTGACTTAATGTCCTGTGACAAGGTGATGTTCCACAGACAGTCAGACAAACTTCCTAACTAGCTCCAGCATCACGTTGACCCTTAGGAGTCTGTTATTCCCTGTGGGGAGTATGATTTAGATTTGATTTAAATAACATTTTTTTTTTTTACTACATTCCTTTTACTCTCATGTAATTTATGCCGAGGTCTTCTAGAATAAAATCACCAACACACTGACCTCTGACTGCTGCTCACCTATGCACGTATCTGCATACAGCTTTGAGCCTTTTGCTCAGTGTCACGGTCACATACTTCCTGACCCGTGTTCACCTCAATCAGTTCAGGGATTTTTCCCCTCATCTTTCGGTTGAGCAATTCAGTCCGGCTTTTACCTTATGTTGGATCGACGATGCTTCTGTAGATTGTCACCTTTTTTTTCAATCCAGTGAATATTATAGCCTATTATATTATGAATACAAATGCTTTATATCAATTGATTTCATCTCTGACCACTACATGTGCACATACTTCAGCCTGTTTTCTTGATATCTTCTTAAATCCATAGTGATGAAAATACATTTCTGTGAAAGGATAACCTAATTTGGCAATCCATTTTTTAAATGATTTTTCAACTCTGACTGTGGCATAACGCATGCTTCCTGTAAATCACTCTTTATGTCCTACAAGTGGATTCAATAGGCTAGTTAAGAATCCCTTTTCTCTGAATGTTTTTGTTGTCAAAAAAATCCTCCATGTCGTGAAGAATGTAATGAAAATATTAGGCGTTTTGAAGAATGTATACATTTATTGTGAAATGCTGTATCAAGCCACTATAGCAAGCCTATTCAACTGGTGGCCTGATGTTTAGTGTTTTTGCTGTTTGTCTTGATTTGACTCTCTGTGATCGCGTTTGAATGAAGTTTCTACGTTAAGCGGTTCGGGCTGAATTAATCGCAGAAAAAGGTGAGAAGAACTAGAAAATGCATTTCCTGAAGGAAATACCAGTGCATGAAATGCAAAAGTTAGGAAAGGAAGAAGAAAAGAAAGAAGAGTGAAAGAAGGAAAGAAGAAAGGAAAGAAGAGTGGAAGAAGGAAAGAAGAGTGAAGAAAGGAGAGAAGAGAGGAAGAAGGAAAGAAGAGTGAAAGAAGGAAAGAAGAAAAGAAAGAAGAGTGAGGAAAGGAAAGAAGAGTGGAAGAAGAAAAGAAAGAAGAGTGAAAGAAGGAAATCATAGTTGAAGAAGGAAAGAAGAAAGGAAAGAAGAGTGAAAGAAGGAAAGAAGAAAGGAGAGTGAAGAAAGGAAAGAAAAGTGAAAGAAGGAAAGAAGAGTGGAAGAAGGAAAGAAGAGTGAACAAGAGTGAAAGAGAAAAAGAGAGTGAAAATATTGAAAAAAGGAGATAAAAATGGAGTGAAGAAGAGAAATTGAGTGTGAGATAAAGTAGACTGAGAGGGATAGAGAGAAAGATGGAGAGATGGAGAGAGAAAAAAGTAGAGAATGGAAGGTGTCTTAATGTTCCTAGTTACAGTTAAATTGAGAGGGACAGAGAAAAGGTTCCTTGGATTTGGCGCAGGTGTCAGTGGAGCACAGGTGCAAGCCAGTTTAAAGACCCTATTATGATGTTATAATGGCCCAATGTAAGTCAATGGGAAAATTTAGATTCGCATAGCATAAGTGTCCTTTACAAGACCTACGCGACAAAGTTTGAATGAAGTTTCTACGTTAAACGGTTCGGGCTGAATTAATCGCAGAAAAAGGTAAGAAGAAGAAGAAGAAGAAGAAGAAAATGCCTAGGAATAACAATACAGGGCATTTCATGCACTGTAATAATAATAAGAAGAATATAGCTGCAAGCAGCGATGGCGGTTTCCTCCTCCAGACATTGCGAACCAGGGAAAAAATTATTTTTGTGACAATTTGTCACTGTATAGAAAGATCCATGCTGCAGACTTGCCAATGGGATATTACATTTCAAATGCATTACTTTGAAGATCCTCAAGGGCCATGGCTTCAAGCTTAGAGTGAGAAGGGGTGTGGTCATCCCTACATTTCCTTAAATGTTGTGTGTGTGTGCTTGCGCGTGTCAAAGGAGACTGTCCCTGTGTGTGAGAGTGAGCGTGAGAGTGAGAGAGAGAGAGAGAGAGAGAGAGAGAGAGAGAGAGAGAGAGAGAGAGAGAGAGAGAGAGAGAGAGAGAGAGAGAGAGAGAGAGAGAGAGATAATCTGGAGCACACACGCGCGGAGAGAGAGAGAGAGAGAGAGAGAGAGAGAGAGAGAGAGAGAGAGAGAGAGAGAGAGAGAGAGAGAGAGAGATTTTTTTTTTGATTTTGAACAAACTTTTTATTGTACAACAGTTACAAGTTACCAGACAGATCCTTTCACCACCACCTATACACACACCACAGTGAAGAAATCAACACAAGCACAACAGAAAGGAAAAACAATACTAATTCTGAATTTAACAACATTTCATTTGACCACTCATTTTGCAGTTAAATACATGCGGAGGCGAGCAACCTCCTCCTCATCAAAGGCACCCTCTCTTATGTAACAGGCAACATCATTAATCAACCGAGACCGCTTTGGGAAAAAAAAACCAATGTCAACGCTTTTTTCACCTTTGGTGTTACGCAAAAAGCGACGGATCTCCGTCGCTTTGTAATACACTGGAAAACTCACCACTGAACACTCAGACCCGTCAGACCCCACAGACTCATCTTTGTTTACATCACTGTTAACCTCTGCCTGATCCACCAATTTCCTCTTCAAAGCTGGCTCTTTGAAACGTCTCTCCGTTTCCATCGCTGCTACCACATCCGACATTGCTATACCAGTCTTTTCCTCGCGAGGACCAGAAAGTTCTGTGACTGAGTCAAGGGAAAAGATCTCAGCCACCTCACCACCTGTCACAGCAGCCTCCTTCAAAGGCCGGTCATACACCACAGGTTCCGTAGCGACAGGCTCCGCCGCAACAGACCCACCCGCTGCCGGCTCACCAGCCGGAGGCGCTGGGCGGTCCGACACGACAGGGCCAGCCAAAGGGACGTCAGTCAAAAGGCAATCAGGTGCAGGTGGATCCGAAGCGGGAGAGTCAGCAGGGGTTCCTGCAGTTTCCTCCCCTTTTTCCGGACAGGCTCTCGCCAGGTGCCCTAATCCCCCACACCTGTAACACTTCATCATCGAAGTTGACGTAGCAAACACTACATACTCAAAACCCTCAACTTTAAAATTAAAACTAAGTTCGAGGTCAGTCTGTCCATTTTTCAGGACCATGTAAACCTGTCTTCTAAAAGACACCATGTGCTTAACCAGGGATGACTTGCAACCCAGGTAAATTTTCCTGATAGGGGAAACTACTTTTCCAAAGCGAGATAACTCGCGTACAATAACCTCGTCTTTAATAAAGGGAGGAACATTAGACAAAGTGATTTTCCTCGCAGGACTACTGAGAGGACGAACGGGCGTAAATTCGCCCCCAATATCAATGCCATGTTTAATGACCTCGTGGGCCTTATCGATTGAGCTCAAAAATAAAACAATTGCCTGGTTCATTCTCGAGGCAGAAACTACATTTTCGTAGCCTACTAACTTCCCCATAGCTAGACTTACATCCTCAATGCTTAACTTTAAAGACTCAATTTTAACGCCATGTCGGCGGGTTAAATATTCAAAATCCATGGTTCCCCGAGGTACCACGCACCGGTAAGCCGGTAAGCACCTCCGGGAAAAACAGCCAAATACACAAAATAAGTAGACCACCTAATGGTCAAAACTAAAGCATATATATACACAAATACACACAATACAAACACGCAAACAAAGTTAGAAGAGTGAGAACGCCACAGACGGCAAACCTGTCGCACTCACACTCAACGCGCTCCACTCAGTCGCTCAGGAGCTCACCACAAACACGTCCACTCAGTTCGAGAGAGAGAGAGAGAGAGAGAGAGAGACCTTCTACTGAAAATCACCCTAGAAATTACCCAAGCATGCATGTTTCAAATATTCACCAAAAATCCACTTTTCATCTTACAGTCAACTTTTTTTCAGATTTGTGTACTTAACATTCTCAAGTGTCTTCACATGAACTTGTGATTGAATCAGAGTATCACTTTTTGACCTGTTGATGTGTAAAGCATTATTTTAGCGTTAACAATGTATCCGATTTGCTTTATATCAATCATTTTTTTAAATATGAAGTTGCCTTTGCACATGGGAACATGTTGTAGTGTCTTCCAGTGACATATCAAGTGTGGTGTTGATTTCACAAAGATGTGCCAAGATATGACTTCACTTCCTGTTTGGCGACTTTTCAGCTGAATTTGAGTGGCTGTACCGGACAAACGGTTGTGAGGATCAAAATTCTAAAAAGTAACTTTTGTGAGGCTAGGTCTGAAGATCATCTCTGGTGATTTTGAAGAAGATTTGCCAAAAATTGTAGGAGGAGTAGGCTTTCAAAGGTTTTTGATAAAACCGGAAATAGCGGAAAATCTATATAACCGGAAATTGACGCCATGGGGTGGGTTTAATTCGTCTTGATCCAGGGAATCCAATGGTACCTCAGTTTTGAAAATCGGTCATACGTTTCAAAAGTTGCGTGGGTTACAAAAGTCCAACTTTGCCCTGTTGGTGGCGCTAGAGTGGTCTAATGAGAGCCATGAAACTTGGTGTGAATGAAGAAGGGATTGTCCTTAATGAGTGTGCCAAATTTCACAAAAAGTTACCATATGGTTCTAGGGGCTGCCATTGACTCCCATGGAACAAGAATAATACTAACAGATACAATTACCTCCTACCGGAGGAAACCTAAAGAAGAAGAAGAAGCCTAGGAATAACAATACAGGGCATTTCATGCCTGTACCTGTACCACTCTTCTTTCCTCTCTTCTTTCCTTCTTTCACTCTTCTCTCCTTTCTTCTTTCATTATTCACTCTTATTTCTTTTCTTCTTTCCTTCTTTCACTCTTCTTTCCTTTCTTCTTTCCTTCTTCCTCTCTTCTCTCGATTCTTCACACTTCTTTCCTTTCTTATTTCCTTCTTTCACTTTTCTTTCTTTTATTCTTCCTTTCTTAACTTTTGCATTTCATGCACTGGTATTTCCTTCAGGAAATGCATTTTCTAGTTCTTCTTACCTTTTTCTGCGATTAATTCAGCCCGAACCGTTTAACGTAGAAACTTCATTCAAACTTTTAGGCCGTATGGTGAACCCTGTTATCGTTTCACCCCGCTCCACAGACGGCGAACTACACAATCTTTAGCTCATAAAAAAGAACGAGTCGTGCTGAGCTACCAAAAAAAGTTCGCCGCTTACTTTCGTGTTGATTGTCGATACGTCTATGTTTTATGCAGAACTAGAGCCTTCGCAGCGTAATAAGATTTTGGTCGCGGGTGGTGGCACGGTTCGACACGTGATCGTTCTACACCAATGAGGTAGCTGCTTTTTGTAAACAGACTGGCAAGATGGCGACCACCATGGTTTGAATTTACATAACAGATAAAGAGGAACACATCCGAACATCCTCAAAATCGGGCCAAAGGGATTCTAAACAGTGTTGTATACCTAGCCACGTCCAAGAAGAACAATGAGGCAAATATATAGTGATGGGCAGATGAAGCTTTGGCGAAGCATTGAACCATTAGGCACATTGCTTCAAAAATCGGTTCATTACTTGAAGCTTCAGTAACAGCGACCTCTCCTGGTGAAGTGCCAAGGTTGCAACTAAATGAGCCCAGCTAGACAGTGGCAGGAGGTATTAAGACAATGACAATCTAGTGTACAGTGCACGCACCAAATCCCCCCCCCTCCCCCACACACACACTATGTTTGTGTGTGTGTTTGTACACACATGCACCCGTAAACAAAGATTGTGATATATACATATATTTTTGCAAATAAAGATTCATTATTTTTTGTATATTGTGTTATTGGGGAGAGTGGGGAAAGGATGTGCTTGGGGATTCGGATGTGCTGGGAAAATATGGCACAGGTTGGGTGTGCTTGTGTAACAACAAGTTATGGTCGATAGGGAACAGTCAGGGAAGTTTTTATGCTTTGAAGGCGCCTCTATTCGGACTCTTGCTAGTTGGTGGCGGCACCTGACTGGTCCGTGTGATGCGCTATGAACCACTCAGCTGGTTCATTCAGAGAATGAAGCAGTTGCTGGTTCGCACGTCATATGTCACGTGATTTTTCCGTACCAAAGCAACCTTCGAAGCAGTGGTTTGATGGTTGGTGTACCTTATGGTTTGAATCACGTTCCGGCGCTTCAGTGTCAGACTGCCATCACTACAAATATACGATGATATTATGTTTATGTTAAGTCATTTAAATCAAGTTTGAAATACATGAGAATACGCCTGACTGAGGATCTAACATGGACCGTGAACACCCAGCAAACAGTGGGGTGTACTACGAATCTCGTTACAGATAGCCGGGCTATCTAGACATAGTGAGGCTTGCTAAAACCTTAACTGGGGCTATAAGTTAAGTGGTACTACGACCGCAGCTATGAGATATATTTGTCAAACTGGGTTTGGATAGGTGGAGCTTCCCCTGTAACATATGACAGAATCTTACACGTGAGATCGCTTGTTCAGTAGGCGGTGTTTTCACACGATTTGAGTTTTACTTAGCACAAAATCTCCTCCCGACCAGGTTTACTTGCTAGCATAAGATACCATGGTGATGTAGCGACGCAAAAGAGAACAACGTTCGTGGTACTGCATACCTATCTCTCTAATCGAGTTTCGTAGTACACCCCACAGCTGTGGATAGTGTCCTGACGGCATAATCACTGGCCATTGACTTTTCAAAACACTGAGGTCAGGCAAAAAGCTTAACACCAAACAAAATGTCACTACATGCTTTACGTTAGTATTTCTATGTATGTGACAAATAAACCTCCTTCCTTGTATCAATAAAAGGCAGCATTGTAGCCTACTTAAACCAATGACCATTTGTTAATTCAGTCATTCATTCATTCTTCCACAAATGAATACAACACTGATCAACCATATAAACAATCTTTATGAAAAATATGAAAACAGTACAAAACAGAATTAAAGAATAACAGATTAAGGACACTCAGTCCTCACTGTCAGTGTCAGGACAGCTATCAAGTTCCTCACTTTCTTTCGAATTGGCACAATAACTATAATGACATAAATCTGTGCAACACAGTCCTGCAGAAAAGCAAAGATCAGTTCAGAAGTGTTGCGTTTGGCGGGGATGTGGAACACTAGCTGTGGAAAATCACGGCTGAGTCTCTTCTTCAATACATCCTGTCTGCAACACAACAAATCAACAACAAAAAAAAGAGTCATATGAGTACCAGCAAAGGGGGGCTTCATGTTGTGGCTGATATACAATAGCCACCTTCGCAAATTAACTCAGAGTGAATAAAATAATATTGGTGGAGTTTACTTGCTATGCAACAGATATATAATACCAAGTATTCCCAAGAGAAGCACATACTGTAACAAACATCACACTATCAAGAACACTGGCATCCTCCTTATTGCAAAATAATACATGTACAGTATGTGCACACAAGGTCAATAAATGGGGGGGGGGGGGGGGGTTATGGGGGAATGGGCTTACTCAGAAGCGGTGTGCTAACCAGACAGGCCATCAGGCTGAGGAGTCACATTTCTGAACAGGTATTCAGTGTCATATTAACATCAGGCATGCTTTGACATCCATATAAACATACACACTACCCTATTAAAGTCAGATTGTGATTCAGTCAATATCAAAAACCTAAAACACTGGAGGGGAGGGGTGTAATGTAATTTCACACCCAGACACATGCACAACACATTATGGCAATTCACACATGCATTCATATTAGAATTGGACAAATACAATGATTGTGCAGCAGTGTAGGCTAGATAGTCATTCAACTTCTCCAAACATCTGTGTGTGTGTGTGTGTGTGTGTGTTTTGGGGGATGGGATGCATTCACATAGACTACCTACTGTTAGTGTGTGTTGGGGGTGAGGGTGAAACAGTCTTACCTGCTGTTAAAGTCTGTGTTTTTGACAAAGCTTCTTTTGGACGTCTGCCACTCGCGACGATGAATTTGCTGTCTTTCTGGCAAATTATACAGATGGCAGGTAGGACGGGGCCAGACCTTGATCTGGATCGAAGTTTCCTAGGTTTCGATAGGTATTCCACCTTACGTTGGTGAAATTATGTGTTTCCTCATGCTTAACAGAAGATATATGCATGTAACACATCTTGCGTTTCGAAGATATCTTTTGTTTTACATTTTCTGTCGAGATTTTTTCTTCTTCGGCGAATACGATGGCTGCCATGCCGCTTCTGTTTACTCGAGCTCAGCTGACATACTAGCTATCTGATTCGTTCCTTCTGATGACGTCTGAACCGTGGCACCTCTCGAGGCGAAAAGTATTATTACGCCTGCCGAATATGTACATACGCCTCGGAGACACTAGTTCTTCATTAAACGTTGTGAATTTGAATAGCCTTGCATTGCGAAAAACGGCGAACTTTTTTTAAAATCCTTAAAGGTGCATTAAGGATTAATAGCTATTCGCTAAAGGTATGCTAGCAGCTAAAACTAACGAAATCTCTTGAAATATGCTGACTTTGACATTATGACAAACTAATTACTCAACGACTGTCCTTACACAGTCTAACATCAATCATGTGCAACACAAGACTAAGCAAGACGGCAAATAAGCTACTTACTAGATCGGCCGAAGGTAATCAAAGTCAGGTCGGCGGGCATCGGCAGGCAAAACTACAGAAGGCAGTTATATGCCTATCGACCCTGCTATGCCATTGACACGGACGCAATTCTCCATATTAAAAGTCATTGTAGCGACCCAATTTTTTTTAAGCTGTTATTTTAAGGTTAAACTGCTTATCCTAACCCTAATCCTGAAGCATAATTGTTGCATATTGTGCCTTTAACATAACTCATTCTTTTTTATGAACTGAAGTTCGCTTAGTTCGGAGCCTGTGGAGCGAAGTTAGGTTTCTAAAGCACTTTTCGAGGATCACCTTACGGCCTATTTGTCGCGTAGGTCTTGTAAAGGACACTTATGCTATGTATTTTTCACTTTTCTAAACTTTATACTTTTTAAGATATTAAATAAAAACGAATCTAAATTTTCCCATTGACTTACATTGGGCCATTATGACATCATAGGGTGTCTTTAATAGGGTCTTTAAACTGGCTTGCACCTGTGCTTCACTGACACCTGCGCCAAATCAAAGGAACCTCTTCTCTGTCCCTCTCAATTTAACTGTAACTAGGAACATTAAGACACCTTCCATTCTCTACTTTTTTTTCTCTCCATCTCTCCATCTTTTTCTCTATCCCTCTCAGTCTACTTTCTCTCACACTCAATCTCTCTTCTTCACTCCATTTTTATCTCCTTTTTTCAATATTTTCACTCTCTTTTTCTCTTTCACTCTTGTGCACTCTTCTTTCCTTCTTCCACTCTTCTTTCCTTCTTCCACTCTTCTTTCCTTCTTTCACTTTTCTTTCCTTTCTTCACTCTCCTTTCTTATTTCCTTCTTTCACTCTTCTTTCCTTTCTTCTTTCCTTCTTCAACTATTATTTCCTTCTTTCACTCTTCTTTCCTTTCTTCACTCTTCTTTCTTTTCTTCTTCCACTCTTCTTTCTTTTCTTCTTTCCTTCTTTCACTCTTCTTTCCTTCATCCTCTCTTCTCTCCTTTCTTCACTCTTCTTTCCTTTCTTCTTTCCTTCTTCCACTCTTCTTACTGTCTTCTTTCCTTCTTTCACTCTTCTTTCTTTTCTTCTTCCTTTCCTAACTTTTGCATTTCATGCACTGGTATTTCCTTCAGGAAATGCATTTTCTAGTTCTATATGTCTATGGGTGGAACAGTGAGTTGAGGACGTCAATGTATTTGATGACGATAGTAGACTTGTT
Source organism: Sprattus sprattus (assembly GCF_963457725.1). Taxonomy (NCBI): domain Eukaryota; kingdom Metazoa; phylum Chordata; class Actinopteri; order Clupeiformes; family Clupeidae; genus Sprattus; species Sprattus sprattus. Next base: position 43,826,436 of record NC_137922.1, on the reverse strand, counting down.
GCCTTTGTAATTGGCCAATTTTCGCTTAGATCCCACCCTCTCATAACGTCGGTTGGATTGGGTATTTGTCATTCAGAGCATGTTTTTTTTTATTCGCCAAACCGCCATTCCCATCCGCTTGTGTTCGTTTGGCTCGTTTACGGAGTGGACGTAGCATTGTCAGGCGAAGGCCTCAGCATACTTTGAAAAGAACATAGCTACATTTTTACCTAGGTTATAGTCAAGTGGGTAGTGCGGCTGTTTTTTTTCAATCTGTTGTCATTTAAAACGGTTTTAATTAATTATTTTAACTTTCAAAACCTCATCAACAGCGGAACATGCCAAGAGGTGGTAAGTCATGCGCCTCTTCACATAGCTGGCTAGCCTGGTAGCTAGCGAGCTAGCCTTGCTAAGGCTAGTTAGCCAATTTAACATCAACTTACATTACTTTCACGATTGAATTTAGCAGCTGCTTTTAAAATGCGTGTTAGCTACCCAGCTAACGTTGGTAGTTTAGCCGGTCAGGTTATGTCTCTAAATCATTGTGGAACAGAGCTATAGTTGACATGTGAATGTCCTTATTCAAGGTTTGTCATGTCGAAAACGTGATAGATGCTATTTAGCTTTGTGTTAATAATTCAGCTAATGTTTGATACGTTTTCATAGATGGTTAGCATTTTAGCTAGGTGTCATTAGCGTTCAGGACGCCATGCTGTGAACCTGCTCGTTAACGTCATTGTTGCTAGCGCAGCTTGCTAAGTTTTCACCGGCCCACTTTCACATATGGTCACATCGATACTTTACCGTGCGTTGCCTTAATCAATGACGTTGCCCTGAGTTTTCCACGCTCAGTTTGTACGCAGTGCTGCTGTTACCTGAAATGAAAACCGAATGTTACGAATATGTGAACATATTTGCCTTGTTGGTGTTCACAACATGAGTAATCGACTGGTCATTGTTTTTCAGGTAAAAAGGGCCACAAAGGCCGTGGGAAACAATTCAGTAATCCCGAGGAGATTGACCGACAGATGAGGGTGCAGAGAGAGAAGGTAAATTGATTAAGTTAAGTAACAGTAATCCAAAACGGAGAGCTGACTTGCTGCTTGATGTTGTTTAGTCATGGTCGGTTGACGTAAACCTGACGTTATGTTCCATATCTGGACACTGAACTGAATAATGTTTGTGCAGGAGGCAAATGAAGGAATAGAAAAAGAAAGTGGCTCAGATTCTGAAGAGGAGACTAGCAGCAGTGATGACGACACTCAGGTAAATATCTTGCCATTTCATCTACATTTAAAGTGTTCAAAGTGTCGGAGTAATTGCTCTCATGGAATTTCAACCCTGATCTATCAGTCTGCAGTTGAATTACATATGGACTTAATGTGCATGTATCGTTTCATATACCTCTAACCTGATAGGGAAAGAGAAAAGGAGTGGAGGGTCTGATTGAGATAGAGAATCCCAATCGTGCGTCTCAGAAGAGCAAGAAGGTGACTGAAGTGGATGTCGCTGCACCAAGGGAACTCTCACGTCGTGAGAGGTCAGTGCTTCATTTTGCCCACCTTGTGGGTTTTCTGCTGCTCAGTTGATGACGCCACTCTACTATGATCCAGCGGTAACTCAAGGAGGATACTAGGTTACAAAGATGTGTGACTGAGTTTAATTTTGTCATTAGTCGGCTACTGAATAAGTATTGATTAGGATAAAGGAGCACAACCTCGTATGTGTGTGTGACCGGATGTTACTGTGTTCCAGGGAGGAGATTGAGAAGCAGCAAGCCAAAGAACGCTACATGAAGCTGCATCTTGAGGGGAAGACCGATCAGGCAAGAGCTGACCTTGCCAGGTTAGCCATCATCAAAAAACAGAGAGAGGATGCAGCCAAGAAGAGGGAGGATCAGAAGAAAGGTGAGAAGACAAGAAGCATCTTGGCATCAACAGCCTCTTTTGACTTCAAAGAGTTAGGAATATATTAGACTCAAACTAGCCAAGCTTTCTTCTTCTGAGTTCTATTGGGAAGCCTTTAGATGGCTGTGTACATTTAATATAATTTTTTTAGCAAAATACCAAAAGTTGTCTGCTGTTGGTTATGACCCACCTTACATTTTCTGTACTTTTGTTCAATTTCAGTAAAAGAAGATCAAGACACAAAGTCCAAGCGCTAGCCCCGTCAGCAAAACGGGCTGGACTGCTCTACGGGGAAGGGAAAGGGGGGGAGGGAACCAGTATCTAAGGAGGGAGACAGCTCAGGGTTGCCCACACATTCTTACCCCTTGTAGCCCCTCCACCTGTGTGCAGAGTGGCTTGGGCGAAAGGGGAGAGGGGGTGAGGGTGGTCTCTTTTTCAGAAGTCCTGAAGGGTGTGAGGAGTCAGGCTTGGATCACGTGTCGTGCTGGACGTGTTGATGAACGGTCAGTGGGATGGTAACGCCATTCTGCCCTGTGGCCGATTCTAAAGGTGCCCTCATGTTGATCTTGCCCTGACTCTTTACTGTGTCCTGATTCTTATGCTGCTGGGAGTTCATCCTTGATTTTTAATTGTTTTCTTTTTCACGACACAGAAGCTGTTTACGTCAGGTTGAGACAGGGACATCTTACAAGGCTGGGTATCAACAGGGCAACACTATAGCATAATATGAGCACGTGCAACAAGTTACCGCTTCCTGTCCTGTGCTGGCCTTTTACATCCACCTCATGTGTCTTGTCTCCGTATCAATGCATAAGATCGCCATTCTGAAAGGTTACATTGATAGTGAGAGGACCGTAAACGCACTAACAACTCTGATGGCATGCAATGCTCATCTGCAACTAGTTTTCTTCAGGGTGCTTCATTTTTACCAAATAAAACAGAAATGTACTTACTTATTATTATTATTATTTTTTCATTTAATTTCAGTGAGATACCATTCATAAAGGGTAACTGGAGTAGTAGAGGCCTTTCGGCTACTATCAAGTGTAGAGGCAGAGTGTGAGTGATGCTTAGTCTGAGCTATGGAGTAGCTCTAGAGTCTGCAGACTCGTCACTGTATTGTCTAAGGGAGGTCCCAGTTCTTAGTTCAGTAATGTGCCATCAATGACCATTGGGGTGTGGATGATTGGATTCGGTTAAGAATATATATGGTGAGCACAGTGAAATGAGACATCTTAATTGAAAGTAATTCATGAAGTGTTAAATGAGAAAAGCGGAGCTGTAAAAACAGGTTTTGTGTGGTGATTCCCCCAAGACAAATGAGCTAACCGGGGACTTGAGTGGGCTATTCTGATTGGACAGGTGTGTTGTGTTCCTGTCCTTAGGAGTCATGGGAAATGTCAACAGACACACACGTGGCACTTCACACAAATAACAGCACTGAGGCAACAGACACTCTTATTTACCTCATCATTTCCCCAAAGCAGACTTGGGCATTCCTTACCCCGGAGAGCCAGAGAGATGGACATCATTACATCCTTTGTCAATTAACCCGTAAGCAAGGCTCTGTTTGTGTGGCTGTCTAGTAGCTGCCCTTAGGCATTACTTCTGGTCAGGGTTCACAAGAACCTATTGCACGATGGTGGTTCAGGTATACAACAATTAGCCTGTATGCCATTGTAAACAGGATAAAAGTTAAAGGCACTTCATCCAGTTCCTGTCGTGCATTCCCCTTGTTGCTTTGTTGTCATGTGCTCGCCTGGAAATGGGACCTTTATTTTTGTTTTGTTGCCTTTCAGAGTCTCTGAGGACCAATTAACTGTCTCTACCCTTGTCATTAACATCCTATGCTTATGCCTGTACATTAGGAGGGACCTTAAATGCCTTGAACAATGAGGAAGCAATATTCCCTTAATCTAACATACGTCATTACATTGGAAAATATACATATATATACAGGACAAAGTGTTATAAAGAACATTTTTAAAGAACTCAAGGACTGAATTGTATACTAGAACTGTTGGGACTGGTAGGAATTGTACTTTTTTTGGTCAACTTGTTGTATAGAAATAAATCCATGGACTCATTATAAGTCATCCCGTGTGTTTTTCTTTCTCCCTCATTTGTTTTGTTGGTTTAGTCTTTTTCACAAAATTTCTGTTTTCTATTTCTGTACCACCTGCACACAGGTGAACCTCGTGGAGGAGCCTCTGAAGCCTAACCCAACTGGCTTCTGAGCTGTTTCCATTGCTTGAGAAGGTTGACAGTCAATAATAATAATAATGAATCACATTTAGGCTAGCTTTACACGACAACGATCTGAACACAAACCGCAAAAGTGGCGTTGCGTTCCCACTTTTTATTTCGCGTTTAGACGAGCGACTTTGGGTGGAAATCTGCATGCACACGGGGACGCAAAAATGTGTGAAACTTGATGTAGTATGCATGCCAGGTGGCTAGGTGGTACTGTGAAGCACTGTCATACAACAACACCAAGAGCGCGCGCATGCGTTGAAACGTCCTTCTACTTCTCTCCTTAGCGCGAAATCGAAATTCGGAAAACCAAAGCATGGCAGCAATCCGACATGTTAATTTCCTGTATGTGTGGCCATTAAAATAATGTTGAATCTGACGTTTGTTGGTGTTTGGATGTACTGCACATGGGTATGACGTCAACGCGTAGGCAAGGATAGCCAGCGTGAGCAGCTCAGAGCACACTTTTGCGTTTTCAACCCTTTAGACGGGAACGTGACGGTGGAGCGTTTTTAAGATTTCCACTCTGGAGGGTGGGTTCATTTCTTTGCGTTTTCAAGCCCCAAAAACGCTGTCGCCGTCTAAACGAAAGGCACATCTGATAAAATATTTTGTCGTTTTCACCCGGGAGCGTTGTCGTGTAAAGCCACCCTTATATAGCGCTTTTCACAGTTCTCAAAGATGCTTAAAGTCAAAGCAATCCTGTAAGGTGAACCCGTGAGTGGAATGATGATGCAAATTGCTCAATATAATGGAGTTTCCACTGATGTAGTAGACTTACTGTCAAAGATGTGAATAGAATTTTTTGCTGTCAGACTTACCCCACTGGATTTTCCTCAGAACATTCTATACTAAAACTTGTATCACGATTAACATCAAATTGATTATGTGGTGGTAACATCTTTTTCACAGCACTGTTCTACCACTTCAGGCAATTTGACCCTGTTTTAATGCGTTAAACTGGTATTAACAGAAGTATATAGCATAGTGCCTTTCAGTACTGTTCCTTTGCTTTGTCAATTATTTCAGCAATCCAGGGTGAGCCAGTTGGCCGAATACCTAATTACACAATAGAAATGTCACACATGGATAAACAAGCAGTTAATTCAAAAATCTTCCCTCTGCTCTGTCTATCCTTTCTACTGAGGCCCAGAAGCTTTGACGTGTATCTCTGACAGGGTTTTTCCCATACCACACCCAGCTATCTTCAGACACCTTCAGGGCTTCTTTTGAACTTTGGTGTTTCCGACAGGCCTGCCTCTACCTTTAACCCCACACTGTAATACAAAAGTTTGAGCTCTAGTTAGCTGAAAGGCCTGCTATCTTTTGACCCATAGGGTTATCATATTTCTGTTCAGCGTGACAAGATACCCCATGTGGTTGCCAAACACGGTAAAATATCTTTTATGACATTTTTATGATTGTAACACTTGATCACCCTGAAATAATTTCTCACTGA
>NC_137922.1:43793338-43815838 GCF_963457725.1 Sprattus sprattus | reverse complement strand
ACACACACACACACACACACACGCACACACGCACACACACACACACACACACACACACACGCACACACACACAAACACACACAGGTCACAGACCAGCACAGGCGCCCAGGCTAAGCAGGATGGACTGAGGGAGGACGTGGAGGAGGCTTGGAGGAAGTTGGAGAGTATCAAGGTCAGTTCATCATTAGTGTCACAGACCTACTGCATATGACCCTATGCCATATCTATTCAGGCTGTGTTTCAGCTGTGGTCTGTAAGTTTATACTAATGCACAAGTGGTGTTATGTGTTATGGTTTTTTCTTAACCTCCCCTTACAGGACAGCTACTCTGCAGACCTCTACCTCTACCGAACCAGAGAGGATGACTACGCAAACTACTTCACACGGGTAAGCTTCCTGTTCCTAAATGTTTTCTCTGTTTTTGTTTGTGTGGCATTGTGTACATACATATATGTCTGTCTGTGTGTGTATATGTTTATCCATACAGACTGTCTATATGGATGTAAGATTGTCTATTCATATATGTGTGTATGTTTCACATGAGGCATGTTTCTGTCAGTTACTAGAGCTCCAGGCTGAGTACCATGAGACATCACTTGACTTCCTGAAAGATAAAATAACTGCAGTCAAGGAAAACCCCAGCGAGCCCGGTAGGTTTTTTTTAAGTCTATGCAACATATGCATTTGTGTATATCTATATTTTTGTCTGTATCTACATTTTTAAAAATGGTCTAGCGATTCATTCATTCATTAGCACATTTATTCTTTGATTTATTTCATTCACACAGACTCTCCGCGGTGGCCGTCCTCGAGGAAGGTTTATGGAGAGGCGCTTCTCACGCATCTGAAGAGCTGCGAGCGAGACATAGCTACACCCATCCAGGAGTGTGTGGAGATGCTGCTGCAGAAAGGTGTGAAAGAGGAGGTGAGGACACACACACAGGCACACACACACACACACACACACACACACACACACACACACACACACACCAACAGACACACATGCACCCATGCACACACACACAAACACAAACAGACACACACACAGACACAAGCACACACATAAACAGAGACACACACACACACACACACACACACACACAAACACAAGCACAGACACACAAAACATGTGTGCATTCTGTATACAAACACAGACACACAGACACACAGACACACAGACAGACAGACACGCACACACACACACACACACACACACACACACACAAACACACACACATACACAAAAACACGTGTGCATTCTGTATATAAAGACACACACACAATCCGTGTAAAAGCACACCCGCCCAGACACACATTGAAATCACACTGTCTCCATGTCCTCCTCAGGGTCTGTTCCGGTTGGCAGCTGCTGCCTCTGTGGTAAAGAAGCTGAAGAATAGTCTGGATGCAGGGATGGTGGACCACAGCGAGTTCAACACAGACCCTAATGCTGTAGCAGGTCTGACAGGAGGGGGGGGGGGGGGGGGGGGGGGGACAGATGGACAGACAAACTGATAGATGGACAGAAAGTGAGCTAGATAGATAGGATGGACGAACAGACAAAGGGATAGATAGATAGGTACTGCAATAACTTAGGAAATACGTGGTTGGAGGAAAGACAATGACTTAAGGATAGAGAGTGAAAGAGGGTAAAAGAATGAGTTGACACATGACCACTTGTGATGTATAGTGTTGACACATGACCACTTGTGATATTTTCTGTTCAGTCTAAGTGGGTTTATAAATAGCTTTGTTTCAATGATCAGTTAAGTGGTCTGGTAATTTTAGTTTAGACCAAGGCCTCAGTGAAGGTAGATAGAACTGTAAGTGCTCAGCACACCAAGAAGACAACGCAGAAGACAGTAGACAACAGAAACAGTAACACAACACAGCCATAAAACTAAGATGTTGTGTTTGGCCGTGATATCACTGCAATAACAATATCTACAGTATACATGTTAGGCTGACCATGAAATGTCATATTAATTGTGATTGTTCCGTGTGACATTGCAAGTGAGACACAATATTCAGAGGCAAATGCTATTCACAGTTCTCTGACCGTTTGCATTTGACTGTTTTTTTTTTTTTTGCTTTCACTACTACTACTGCTGAACTTTTTGTTGCCATACATGTGTCATTCAATGACACACCAAAGACTGTATCCAAACAAAGGTGTTGAGTGTAGTACTTTTTGTTTGAAAGTGTTTTAACTTTCTTGGAATTTCCTTCTCTCAGGGGCTTTGAAGTCTTACCTCCGAGAGCTTCCTGAACCACTAATGACCTTTGAACTGTATGAGGATTGGTTCAAAGCTGCAGAGTAAGTTCAATAGTAGATGAAAGCTTCATATGTTACTATGGAAATATTACAGAAGATAATTTTTTTGTACCTCTCTGGTTACCATTTAGGGAGAAGGAGCTGTCTGACAAGCTAGAAAAGTTCAAAGATGTACTGAAAAAACTGCCGTCAGAAAACTACAACAACCTTCGGTCAGTAGTCCTCACTATTATGTTGTTCTGTATTTTTTTTGGCATATCTGTAGCTAATATACTAATATGCTGCTGTTTTGTTTTCACAGATACCTTGTTCAATTTTTAACCTGTCTGTCTGAGTACCAGGCGCTGAACAAAATGACACCCAGCAACATTGCCATAGTACTGGGGCCTAACCTTCTCTGGCCTAAAATTGAGGGGTTAGTTTTTGACCATTTGCCCATTTGTGAATGAAAATCGTTCCCTGCAACAGTACTGAAGCTTCAATATTGACAAGAAATGTCTGAAAAGTAGAGAAATATTATCTGTTATGGTTGCTTTGGACTGAGTGACTCATAAAAGCTCAATGTTGGATAAAAGTTCTTCAAAATGCCAGTCAACATAAGAATTCAGCTACTTGGCTCTGTAAAGCACAGACAGAAAAGAAAGGGAGAAGCAGAGAAGTTTTCAAATGCCCGATTGTGTGTTTTAGGCATAACTAATTAAATATTGAATTTGATTGATTTGGGATTAATTTGAAGCATTGCTTCAGCTATTGAGCAATTATTGTTCAACACTTCTCTGTTCATGTCAAAGGGAACACTCTCTGTTGGACATGGCCTCTGCCTCCTCAGTCCAGGTTGTCATGGTGATAGAACCCCTTATCCAGTATTCCAAGAGCCTTTTCCCTGAAGGTAGGAGAGCGGTTGTGTCTACATGCCTTGAAATATAACAAATTGTCCATGTGCCTTTTATTTGTTGGTGTGATGTGCATGTTTGTGTGTTTACCGGTTTTTAATTTACAAATGTGTTTGTTCAGAGTTATATGTTTTAAAACACACCCATCTCTGGACCTGCTTTTAAGAACCAGAGTTTGAGGTCCCTGACCCTCCTCCCAGTCCAGGCCTGACTTCTGCAGAGGGCAGTTCCTCAGAGGGAGCCCCCCCATCCTCCCCCCCACCTTTACATCCCAATTTGTCCAAAACTGACAGGTACGTGATTAGATCAGACCAAATGAAAGCATTTTTACTATAGAATTGAAAACACTTTGGTAGGGAAGAATGCGTCTGATGTAGATGTATCTGTGCTTGTGTAGATAAACGTATAGCGTCATATAGTGACTGGTTCATCAGTTACACGTTTCTGTCCTGCTCAGTTCTGGTGAAGCACAGCCGGGTGGGCTTCGGCCATTACAGAAGTCTGACTCTGTGAATCGGGGAACAATATCATGGGAGTCCTCACCTTCAGACCCTGCTGTGGAAATGGTGGTGCCCAGTTTGGGCGGCCAAACCCCTAACCAGGGTCCCACTCCTGCCCCTCGTTCCCTCTTCCCTCAGGCTGAGGTGAAGGAGCTGAGCCCGGAAGATACCATCACCGAGTTGCCCCCCAGGCTGAATATCTCTAGTCCTTTTAAACGTGAGTGGATATTAAACCTGCTCCTCTACTGTCTATCACTGTCATGAAGTCTTATGCTTGAGAAAGAAGTCCTGGCCTAATTTTGCCTTAATCATGCATCTAACTAAGGGGGGGAGGCACTGTGACGCCCCATTTGCGGGCTTCATTTACGGCCTGCTGCCGTTCTCCTGATCCTCTCCCCACATCTTCTCTGCCTTCTCTTCCTGTCCACAACCCTTCACTGTCCTGACCAAATAAAGGCATAAAAGCCCAAAATAAATCTTAAAAAAAAATAAAAAAATCATGCATCCAACTAACTGATTTTCAGCCTGTGAGTTGAACTAATCTGTACATTCATAGGACTTCACTTTCTCAGACTGGACTTCCCCCTTTCCCAGCCCTATTACCATGGTTACCCAGTACCATCTGCAGAGCTCCGGTCCATACATTTTCTACCATTATGTTTGCCACCCAATACTACACAAAGTTCCTCTGTTGAATATATTTGAGTAACAACAGAGTTGTTCCTCTATTAACCATGGGTTTACACAGTATATATTACCCTATACCCAGTGTGTCAGCGCAAGTTCTTGTAGTGCTGGACTAACCTGAATGTCATACATATTTCCTCTCCACAGCACGGCGATCATTCATGCAACACAAGGCCCCCAACTCCTCCAACCTACCACTGGGGGCGCACAAACCCAAGACTCCTGCGCCTCCCAACATCCCTAATGTCTCTAACATTCTTCAAACCAAGCCTTCTTCGGCCTCTTCTGTTCCTATATACACATCTGTGGCCTCTTCTACCACTGCTGTCAGTCCTCCGCCCCCACCTGGTGCTCAATCTAACACACCTCAAGCCCCGGTCAAGCCTCAGGCCCCGGTCAAACCTCAAGTTCCTATCCAGAAGAAAACGATTGTTAAGAAGGGGGCGGTCCGAGCCCCGAAACACGCGCCTCCGCCGCCCCCACCAACAGTACCCAAAGCGCTGCCATCTGCGGCCCAGTGAGGGTGATTGGTCCACTGAGAGCAGTGTAGCTATTGAATGAGTTCTAGCCGCATCCTGTGGAGCTCTCCAAAATATCTGGTGGTCTGACCGGAGATGATAACGCCTAGTCTCAAAGGTCAGTGAGGCTTGTCTTGAACTAGAATTGTCACATGGTAAGGTTTTCATTCTAAAGATTTACTCTGTGTTGTCTAGTGCAATTGTCCATTAAGATGTTAGTTTTATAGTAGAGCAGCCATAGAAGGTGCGTTTGTACACCTGGCTCCATCAAGTCTTTTCTGACTTAAGTCATCTAAAGAAGGGTATGCTTCAAAAAGCAAGTGAAAATTATGCATATTGTTTTTAGGACATTGAATGTCTCCTTAATATGCTCCCTCTGGTGGGCTTTGTGTTAACTGCATCAGGCTGTGCCGTTGAAGCAACACAAACATGTACATATAGTGATTCTTTAAGCTTATTGAAAACTTTTATTTTTATCGTATTTTGTATTTTTTTTCTTACAAAATGGTCATTTACAAGGGTTGACCACATATATACCACACATGGTATACTTGGCTGTACATGTTTGCACATACATGTATTTTATTAAGCATATAAGAGGACTGGAGAGGTCTTCCTCTATCGTGTATAAAATTGCATAATAAAAATTGCTGGTAATCAAACCAGCTACATACTTAAGCTTTTGTGTTGTCACACTATACTTTAAGGATCTTTATTGTAATTTTAAACAATAGCTCTGGTGAAATGTAGATTATTTGTGTACATGTGCATTTTCATTACTTGCTAACAAACAGAATATAAAAACAAAAAACATCTCCTCAGAAATCACATTCAAGTCACGTCTCAAAATGAATCGGTCACAGGACATCTTGAGGATCCTGAAGCATCCACTCTCCAGATGAGTCATTAAGGAGTTTTGTCCCATGAAACAGGAACAATAATAAAAACCTTTTTTGGAGTTTTGATCGAACAGATCAAAACCATGATTACAGTGAGAGGCTCAGAAGAAGTATGGCTATTAATATCCCTCCCACAAATGTTCTAGATACATTAGTTTCGATCTAGTGTCTTATTTGAATAGCAGAGTGAGGCAGTATCTCTTGCAATAGTCAAATACTATCGTGTTTATCACTTGTGCATTCAGCATAATAAAAGTGTACATTCAATACAAATATGGACACAGTTGACTGGTGTAGTGTTTGGACAGAGTGTTTGTAGTTTTTGGAAAGAGTGTCAAACCGTCATCATAACTGTCCTGAGTGTGAGTAATTTGTGCACAGAATGTCCACCAGGTCAAACTGCTGGCTCAATAGATAAGCCTGATAAGTGATGACCATAGATTCTCCTTCCACTGCATACAGTGCAGTACTGGGGGGTAACATGATAGTCTACAAAATGATGCTACCATAAGCTGACAACTTGGTTGTTTCTGACTCCAATATAGCATTTAGTAGGGATCAATGAGTAGACCAATTACTTTCCTCCTCAGACCATAATTGAGTTGAAATTCAATTAGATTTTTTTAAAACGTAATAAAGGGTGTCAGTAGAAAACAGGTTATTTTCTAAAACTCTTAACTGGATGCATGTGCTGGTGTCCATCTCCAGTTTGAACCCTTTCTGGATTCTAGACTTTGATCTCCTCTTCCTCGTCCTGGAAGGGGTACGGCGCCCTCATTTGGGCTGGCCTGGTTGAGTCCACGAGGGGGTCGCTGTGGTGGAAACCTGACCCGGTTCCGGACCTACCGCTGCCGTAGTGACGTGCCAGCACATCAGTGGCCCTCTGGAAATTCTCGGCCTCCATCCCCTGGTTGTGGTGCCTGCTGCCGCTGCTGGTGCTGGTGATGCTGCCCCTACCGCTGCTCCCAGCCCCCAGCAGAGGTCTGTCTGTGGAGGACCCTCGGAGAGACTCGTCCTCCCCCCAGTCCAGTCCGTACAGGGCCTTGCTTCCGCTGTAGTCCTCCCTCAGGAGGGAGTCCACCAAAGACACGGTGGCTGAGTCCACCTCCATGCGGTTGTGGTGGGAGTGGCCGTTGGTGGGGGCCGTGACCGGCAGGGTGTAGGGAAGGTCGGGCTCCTCCTCATCATCAGGGACAGCATTGTCATGCTCTCGTTGGCTGTTAGGGCTGTCAATCAGGCTGAATACCTCACTCATGAGGGAGGGGCCCAGGTCCAGGGTGAAGGAGGTGAGCGAGCCGGAGAAGGAGAGGGAGTCGAAGTCGTAGCCAGAACCTGAGGCGGGAGGAGAGAGGACTGGCAGGTCGGACAGGGAGCCCCGCGAGGTGTCCGGGGAGCAGGTGGAGGAGGCACCCTGCTGCTGACGCTCCGAGCGGGAGAGGCGAGGCAGCGTGACGAATCCAGACTCCACACCTGCAGAGGCAGCATTGAGGACGACATTGAGAGGGTGCAGAGGAACTTAAAGGTGCAATACATTGTCGGAACACAAAAACTTAACACAACAGACGACCCCAGATCAAAATCTGAAGGTACGATAACTACTGCATTTTCTTCCCTTCAGAATGATATCATTGTTACATTTAGGCATACTTGTTTTCTAGACAACAAGAACTACACACTGTACCTTCAAAAATTATTTTTTTGAAGATGGCCATGTAGTCAGGTGAGAGGTACTTTCTCTCTGAGTCATGTGGGCTTTGCATTATACTGAAAATGATCACTTCTTATTTGCATGAAATGCAGAAACATGAATGACGTTCACTTTTACATAGGATTCTTATTACTTGTCCGTAAATCCAATGTTTAAACTATTTCCTTTCCCACACCTCCCCACCAGGTGGTGTCAGTGTAACCCAAGCAGTTGAACTACCAGTCTTTGGGGGCTGGAAATAATTTTGTCTGCTACAGTTTGCCAAACTTCTCTACAAGAAAATGTGTAAATGTGTAATTAATGTCCTATATCTAAACCAATAAATGATTTGTAGCACGTTAAAGGTATTTCTTTCAGTTACAATCACTTTCTTAAACATGTTGGCAGTAAGCTGCAGTCCTGTAAAGTGAGTTTACAACTCAAACTCCTGTAGAGTGCCCAAATTAAGATAATTACTCTAGGAATTCACAGAGCTCTGTTAACCTACTCACACATGTTATATGCATCTAATCTGTCCTTTTTTTAGTCTCTCATTCTCTTTCCCATGCACTGTTTGCAGTGGCCCCTTGCCATGATCTGTTTCACAGTTTCAGCTGCAGCCTGTTCCTCCTAACCCAGGCTATAGGCACAGGATTTATGACACCGTGGACGGATAATTTGACAAAACTCGATGAAAGACACAAAGGAGTATTTTTAGCGCAGGGGGAGAAAGGCTTCTATCCAAGCAAAGTTCTTATGATTAAGTGTGAAGCCACGACGGATGTCTAATTAATCAGCTAGGCCGAGAGTAAGATGGATTCTCATAAAAATAGCAGAGTGAATCACAGGATCTATATTTCAACACCACACCCCACAGCTCGACACCGGATAACAAAGGTGGAGACCAGGGGAACTTAAGTCACACGCACCCGGGAATGAACCCACATACAGACTGCACGTCCAAACAGGCACACATACATAGATCCAGAGACACAACTACACACTGTCTACATCTATTTGAGACTAACTCTCAGACTCTAACTCACTCTCTGTCACACACACACACACACACAAACACAGACAGACACACACCAACAAAAACCTCTTCAAAAACACTGGCGAAAAAAGTTATGTTGATGAAGAAGTGAGGAATTTCTGTGAGACAGACATTTAGAATTAGTCATGAGAGGTGACGTCTCAGTGTTGTTATCTGCGGGTTTGAGGAAGGTCATCTGTGTCGTGGGTTTCTCTAACGCTACCCAAAACTGTGGCTGCATGCTGGCTATATATGGACATGTCTCTGTCTCTTCACTTTGAAGGCAGGTCAGCTTTGTATGTATCTGTATGTATTTGTTATCTTCACGCGGATCACACCACAGAAGTTATTTATGCTGACAGACACAGTCTGAGTACATTCGTGTTACTGATACAGGCTTTTTGGTGTTTGCCACATTAAAGCCAGAAAATGGAGATAAACAGGAGACTCAAAGACACAACACATTTTGACTCAGAACAGATACCTCTACAGAAACAGTACACATCGTGTTGTGGGACTTTAGGTCAAATTGTCTGAATCTTTCTTGATAGAGTACTGAAGTAAGTTCACATGGAATGTGGAAATATACACAAAACTGTGTTGAAACAACACTATGCAGCAACTTTCCACTTTTTCGCACATGTTTTTACAGGCAATACATTTCAGCATATTCATTTTTGATGATATATGGTGGAGGATATTAGGACAGATAAACACACCCGTTGTTCCCAGACTATGCACTATGTAGTTCTGTTGTCTGGGACAGAGAACCAACTTAAAAAAAAAAAAATTCACACCATGACATCATCACCAAAAGACAGCAGTTAGCATGCTAGCAAGCTTTAACAGTACCAACTGTGCTGTTGTTGGTGTTTGAATGGTTTTTGCCTCTTAGGTAGTTAGCCCACTAGTTTTAGACCAAAGCTCCTGACTGCTACTTTTTGTGTTGTGTATTAAAACCAGCCCCACTGACGGCTAACATGCAAGACTCTGTTTAAAACACAGAACAGCTTCAGCTGATTTCATCCCCTCAACCAAGAAGTGAAGGACTTGGGACTGAAATCAGTTGGCTCAGCATCTGATTGACATAAACACCTGCTTGCTGCTGGCTGTCAGTTGGGAATGGCTCGACATGAGTGTGACCTACTACTGCTACTTGTGTGACATACCGTAGGAGTAGCCAGAGTCCACGCCTGACTTAGGCGAACAGGGGAACAGCGTCTTTACGAGGCACCCATTAGGCGAGTCCACATCCAACCTGGGCAGGGAGATGGCGTTCTTAATGATTGGCGAGACAGCTGGTGGTGAGGGGGACAGGTCCTTGGCCGCTGTGGACGGTCCCTGTGGCCTGTCGGGGGTCTTGCGGACTTGGCGCAGCGTGCGCGTGAAGAAGCCCTCGCTCTTGCCTGGTGTTGGGGGGGCGGTGGCGGCCGCGGTATCGCCGCCCTCGCCATTGGCCCCCGAGCCCCCATGGTTGCTGAGGAAGGAGGTGTCGCCGAACACGTCTCCCCGGCGGCCTACGTGCATGGTGTGGCGGAAGTCGCCGAGTGGCGGGCTGATCATGTCCGCCGTAAGCTCACCCTTGAACTTACGCTTCCCGCCAGAGTTGGACACCAGGCCCTTCAGGCCAGAGAGCTTCCCCAGGTTCATGCTGCTGGTGATTACAACCGACTTCACTAACAAAAAAATCCTTTATGAAGGGTCTGAAAAGTTGACTCTTTCAGCAAAAAAAGTTCCTTCAAAGTATTTCAAAGGCACTGGTCCAAAACTTCAGTATTCCTCAGGAGGCCTCTCCTATGCAGTTGTTCCAAAAGAGGAGACCTGAATGTGGCAGGACTGTGTCCCTCGTTTACCTCAGTGAAACCGCTCAGTGATATTACAGTGCTGTTTCAGTTGTAGTTCTCCTACTGACGTTTTTCTGTGCTATTCATACCACTAAAGTACCATTTCTGGCACTGCTTGTTGTCCATATCCAGAAGGCCTCTGTCAAGAGAAATTGGAGTTGAAAATATGCATGTCCCTGGTTGCTGGAAACCTACAGCGGGTATGTGGTCAGGGCTGCCGGGCTCCAAAGTTGCTCTGGGTTTCTGGTTTATAAAACATCAGTTTAGAAATAAATGTAGCTCCAGATGGAGATAGCCCTGCAGTCAATGCCTGCAACCATTTAGCTCCTCTTTACAGAGACAGAAAGATTTCTCTCTATTCGCTTATTAAGAACACACAATTAAACAAGCACCCATATGCTGCTATTGGCAGTGAGCTTTAGCTGTGCTCACATTGATTGATTTGGGAGTACACTTTCTCTGGGCAAAGTCCACTGCTCTAAAAATGTCTGTAATTAAATTCCACTGACTCCTCTGCCAATGACCCCTAAAATAGCCAACAGACAAATCTCCAATCCGGTCTCCCTCACAAAAGAACTACAAAGGAACTCCAGTGCTTCCCTTTCCTGGATTAGACCATAATTAAGAGCACCTCCAGAAATGGGTACAGTTCCTTCCTCAGGAAAAACAAACTATGTATTTTATTATAAAACAAAACACTACCAAGTGCTCCTCATGGGCCTAAGCCCACTAAGTTAAACCAACAGTTCAATGTTTTCAAACAATTACAATTCTTTTCAGTGGAAGTACCTTTTTTTTTAAATTTTTTTTACTTAAACTGCCTGTGACATTTGCTGTGACAAGATAAGAAGTGCACTAAGAAGGGCCCTTTATTGTTAAACATAACTTGTTAACTTAACACAGCCAACACAGACACCATTTACTTTCTATTTGTTATTGTAAGGCTGCAGAGTGATGGATATCGTTCCTTAAATATTTTGACAAAGTAGCACACATTTATGAGCTGTCGTCGCTTTAAAAAGCTTTTTACCATGAACGTCCGTCCTGGCTTACTAGCATGGCTTCTTTAATGAATCATTATGTGGAGTCTCCGTGGGATCGCGTCATATATAAGGCAGCCTCATAATTTGCACCCGACCACCCTTGCTCTGCCCGGCCTTTGATTTCCTCTTACACTCCTTTTTTAGCTCCACCGTGAGTCAGTTCAGTGGTAGGTCTGGTGCCAGAGACACAGATCTCAAGCCACAGCTGGGAGCTTGCACCAGACCCTGGTGACAGCAGCGGCCGCAGGGTTTGATCTGCCTCGCTTCCCGAAAGTCGTCATTCATCCAGAACCTGCTGGCATCTCTCCCACGACCCAGGTCTCATGCGCTTCGCATGCACAGACCTCAGGCAGACTGCAAGTCTAGAGTTCTGTGATGAAACTGCTCCCCAGTGTCACCAGCCAAAACAACTCCTCACAAATGCCAAACTCCTTACTTTCTTAGTGTCTCACAGGCTTACTGAGTGGGTCAAAGGAGGTGAGGAAAAAGCCTCTGACAGTGACACCTCCTTAATTTTCTGTCTTGAGTGGTTCTCCCTTAGAATCTCCCTTAGAGTCGCCGGCCTCTCACCCTTGTGCCATATCGTGCTACAGCAGACCTTCTCTGACCAGATGAGCTCCTACAACAGGGCCGCCCCTTTATCCTCATACACAGTAAACACACACAGCAAACCCCACCCCCCCCACACACAGCTTCTCTCTGGCCTGCTCCCCTCCTGGTCCTTTGTTGTCAGAGTTAAGCAAATCCAGTCGGCCACTCGGCAGGCATTGCAAAGAGGATGGGAGTTTAAGCAGGGTGGAAAAAAAAGCAGCTAAGTCTTTAAAAGGCAATAAATTAAATGAAATAATCTGGATGACAGTCTGGGTCTTGAGAAGTACAAAAAATGCAGATGCTCTTCTGGGATTGGCCTCGTCCTGGATTAGCCTCTAATCTCAGAGTTCCCCCTCATGTGGAGCCCCCCACCAATTCCCTGTTCCCGGCACTTCCTCCTCAGTCCACTAGGGTGGTTGGCTGCATCGGCTGGTAGAGATTCTTCAACTGCTGACTGCTGAAGGAGAAACAGAGAGAAGAAAGAAAGGGGGGAAAAGAGAGAGGGAGAGAAAAAGGGGGGAAAGAAAGGGATAGCAAGAGGCAGACAGACAGAGAGAGAGAGGGAGGGAGGAATAGAGAGAAACGATGAGAAGGGGGAGTCATGAAACGTAAACCCACATAACACTTTTTGGAGATGTGCTTGGAATGTCACCCCGGGTGAACCCTTGGCAAACCCTGGCTGAAGTGGACCTTTGTTGACAGAAACTCTAAAACATACTGAAAGTACACATCATGCACAATGTGTGTGTGTGTTTGTGAGAGAGCTCAGACCGCTTGGCGCAGCTCGCTGGCGACTCTTGTACATCCTTAATACATCGATCAGACCAGGCCTGCTGTGTGTTTTGCATAGGCCTGGGGACAAGATGATCTCTAAAGCCCCCCCCCCCCCCCCCCGCCCAGGAACAGATCTCTGAATGGCATCCCCAACCAAGCCTCCACACCCCTCCACCCCAACACAGAGATTGTTGATTGGCCATTTGTGCATGGCAATGCATACAACAACCTTTGTTCAATTTGCTCACGGCTCTTCTCTCTATCACATTATTTAAACATAGACCTCTTTGCATCTTTACCCTTTGACCCCCCGATCAGAGTCAAGTCAAGTCAAGTCTTTTTATTGTCAACACGGAGTCAAAGATGTCTTTCCCTGGGAGAGCTACAGAGAAGACGCCATGCCCAGAGGAGCCAGGGGTGCAACTGCCCAGTGTCAGGGGGGTATGCAGCAACAATTTTGCATTTTTCAGCAGCTACATATAGAAAATACCCCAAACATTTTTATTTGTATTTATTTTTACCATCGCTTTTGCGCCCCCATGGTGCGGCACCCCTATGCGCCACATACAGCGCATACCCACTTTTTGCGCCACTGAGAGGAGCAGTAGATGTTCATGTGAGCCCATGAATCAGCAGTTTAATAGCATCCTTGTGTGGGTGTCTGTGTGTGTGTGTGTCTTTGTGTGTGTGTACAAGTGTATGTGTGTTTGTGAGTGTATGTGTGTTTGTGAGTTTGTACGAGTGTATGTGTATCTGTGTGTGTGTGTGTGTGTGTGTGTGTGTGTGAGGGCCTTCCTCAAAAGGATAGCACCAGGCTTTCTCCACCACAGGCAACCTTGTGGTCTGAGTCCACAGCCCAGATTGGAAACAGGTTTAGGGGCCTTGGTTCCTCCACTAGGATGCCAACCTGGATGAGATGGGGTGGAGAACGTGCCCCCCCCCCCCCCCCCCCCCCCCCCCCCCCACACCCCCCAGTCAGTTTAATATAGTTTCCTGTTTACAGGAATTTGGTCGCTTCCAGCTGCACATTCTGATGATGTCATAGTGGCGTCCAGGTCAAATGCTTACACAGACAAGGGCTTACTTTATTAGTCTCTTGCAGTGTCTGCCATGGCTTCCATTTTCAATCCACCCTTCTTTTTCCATCCCCTATAATCCCAGTGCTTTTTTGAGGGGAAAAAAAGAAACTCCCACCATCTCCCCCCTATATGCTACTGTTTAACTGGGTTAACCAGGTGAGCAAACACACAAGATAAGGCTTTGCATTTTTTCATTCCTCTCCATGGCTTTGCTTCAAAAGCTACAATCCTCCAAGAGAATAAGAGCTCAAATACAGCAAAGCTGAGAAAACATTTTGACAAGTTTACATTTACACAGTCTTACGCACGACCTGAGCAATTGTCTTCAAGTCAGTGGCTTCTCTAAAGCATTTGTGTGTTTCAGTTAGGTCAATGAGTTTGGTCAATAAGTAAGAGGACTTTGAAAGAGGGGTGTTGAGGGGATGGGTCATGACCATTTGGTGATGACAAGGCTTGATGAACGTGGCACCTATGGTTGTTCATGTGAGGTAGGGACTGCCACCCAAGCAGTTTACACATCAGGCGTGAAAATAAATGGCGCTACAGAACAACTTTCACATCATTCCTCACACCTTAAGTACACTAAAGTGAACTGTACCTTCCATATCCCAAGGCTATGACGAACAGAGGGACACTGTTGTAGGCAGTGGCGCACCGTAAAGGCTTTGGTGCAGGCACTTGATCATCATATTTAAAAATGATAACAGACAAGTATAATTTAGCAATCCGTTTCTCACTCTCTCTCTCTCTTTCTATCAATCTATAGGCCTATGTATCTTCAAAGGTTGGAATAGCACTTTCAGGAATTAGATAATAAATGAACTTTAGAGAAACTCTACTGATTAGACCAAGGGAATGTTACAATAACTCTTCTAAATTATCTCTGCTCTCTTTCCTTCATCTCGTTTAATCATTGATACGCCGTGCACTGGGCGATGCTGTGTGGTTCACTTAAATCCCGCTCTATCAGTGCGAAGGCTATGCTGTGTGGTTCAACTGAAACCAGCTTGAGACAGCGTTAAAATCGATTGACAGGTAAATTTGCCTAAAAAACACACTGCTGTCATTTCTACATCTACATTTAAACCAGTAGCTACATCTAAACGACATTTGTCACGGATATAACGCATTACACTTAAAGATCTTAACTTCACACAGTAAGGATGCAAGAAGTGGCATGGTGAACCTCAGCCAACTAAATATACTGCAAGCGCGCAGATTGAATTTCATGCAAACTGATACGAATGAACGCACGGTCATGCCCTCGCCTCCACAAAAACACTTGTAAATTGTAAACCTTAATTTCTTTTATCACTATAGAATGGTTTCCAGAAATGCAGCTTCATAAATGCATTTGAATAAATATGTAACATTACAAACCACATTTGGAGAAGGTTCCCAATGTGCCCTTTCTGATCACCCAAGTTTAGCATGACAGAAATAGGCTAACTGTATGTTAATTATTTGTAGCAATAATAATACATTTCTACTCACCAATTGTGTAGTTTGATTCTGGTCAAATAATCCAGGACAGTATTTCATATAGTTCCGCTACAAACAATGTTCGAACGAGTCTACACACTTCACAACATTACCAGATACTTTTTTGAGCGCTCTGCCCGGAGTAGACTACTGAGAAAAGTCAGAGCAAACCGCCGCTACAACAGCGGACTACAGACAGCAGGAGAGCGAGTTTGGGAAGACGCCGTGCTGGGGCGGGGTCCTTGAATGAATGACTATGGAGTCAGCAAATCAGCGGCCACGTTCCCGTCCTTTGTCCAATTAGGGGAACATGCGAAGAAAGGTACTTCGATCACTGAAATTCTGCTCGTGTGGGCTGTGGATCATATTATGTGGAACGGTAAATCTCAGAACTTTTACTTTCGCATAGGCCTACCTGACTGCGCGTAAAAATGATCTATAGAGATGGAGATTATTCTATATCAATGTATACATCTGTGTAAACTCTGATAGTCTTTCGAGGACCTCTATGCTTTTCTTCAATCCAACATTACTGGACTATGGATAAATGTCCTGCACTGCTCAAGTTATTTTACTATTACGTCTAATTCCCTCTCTGAATAAAATCACTGATGTGAGAAGTGACAAATGGGCAAAGCACATGGGTCATGTGATTATGAGTATGTGGTCAGAACCAGAAGTGGTTATCAGCTCATATGGGTTGTGGTGGTTGGCAGGAGACACCATGAAGAGGCATACAGAGAGAGAGGCCCAGCGCGTAAGGTATGATGAGTGGCAACAGCTCCCTTGCTGCACATTTCAACAGGATACGTCCTTATCAGCTGGAACGCAGCAGTATCCTCACTGGAACCTCAAAGCCTTTCAGTCTGCAGGCAAGCTGTTCAGAGTCCCATGTGGCCCCCGTCCTCAGTTTTTTTCATGCAGGGTTGTAAAACATGATGACAGTCTCTTTTTTTGCTCACTCATAGTAGAACCTCAAGACCCTCTTTAAACTTTCATCTGCGTCGTTAACAGATAAGTATCTGCTTGTTCGTTGCAGGCCTTTCGTAGACCTTCTCTTTGTGTCTGTAAACACGACCCGCTTCCAGAGGACAGCATGGGTAAGATCTGTGTTTTGTTTTCAGCGCTCTGTCACCTCCCCTACAGATGGGGTTTTAACGGACTGGTATGAGGTGTTGGCGCTCTGAGTGCCCTCACACAGTCAATAACTCCATCTGTTTGTGGCCCAAGGGTGATCTTGCTGCTGCTGAAAATCTAAAAAAATTGATGGCAGACCTGCCGTGTGATGTTGAGAGCCAAATGTGGATATGGATTGCTATTCATTGCCACTTTGTCACGCACAGGATTTAGGGTGGTTGTTGCTCCATTTGTGGTACGCATTTGAGCAGGATTTTTACAACAAATGAGAGAGTACCAAAGAGAATATAGTCCATATAGACTTTGGCAAGGTCAAGCATTTAATGACTTATCAAGTTTTTACTGGGAATATCCGACACTACTAGGCCTATACACGATTCATTTATCCAACCATCTCTTTGTGTTATTTTCTGCCTCTTTTTCTCACAGACGTCTCCACCACCCTTTCAAATGCCCTCCTCGGCTCCTTCCCCAAGGTAAACAGTGTTCTACTGAAGCATGCCAGCTATTTGTTCAGGAAAAGCACTCTGTTTTTGGACACTGTTCAGAAGTTGGTCCCCAAAGGGGAGGCAAGATTACAATTTTAGTCCTCCCCCTTTCCCTCCCTCTCCCTGGTTCTCTTTCAATGTCAGTCTCTGCCTCGTTTTCTACCTCCTTCTTTTTCTTCTTATTCTTATTCTCATTCTCTGGCTCTCTCATTCTCTCACAAGTCCTCACCAGTGCTGTAGAAAAATGATATTGCTTTTGAGATCTGCTGTGCTGTGTAGCCCTGAACTGAATCATGATTGTCCCACACGGTATTGTGACATTGTTTAAACTAGGATTTGACTTGACTTGATAGTTGCCTGTATACCAGCTGTGTCCTCATAATGTGAAAAAAAGTAAAACAGCAAAAAATAAATATAAGATCAGCAACTTGCCTTTGGCAACTGGAGCTCTTGGAAAACATTTTTTCGAGGCCAAATATTATGAAACGAAAACGACACATGCCTCAGAGGAATCAATCTCTTCACTGTCAAATAACAATAGAAAAGTCTTCAGGATTCAGGATGCATGTCACCTCTCCGTCTCCCCTCACCCCTCAGCCAGGGGAACCCGCTCTGGGCCAGAATATGGTCCACCGGGGAGGGTGACTCTCTAGCACGGCATTTTTAGCTTATCATGGCAATGTTTACTAAGCCTACGCGTGATTGATGTCCTAAGGCCGACCTTGCTCCAAGGAGTCAACATCTCTTGCAAATGCTTTGACAGCAAACAGTGGGTGTAGAGACCCAGAGAGCTGTGTTCCACATTAAACGGTTCAGAATGGCTTGGTTATTTTCACTGAGATCTGTCAAGCTCCACTGGAGAGAAGATACATTAAACTACATTACCAAGCTCCGTAGCTCCAGCGGCTCTGGTAACTTTGATACACTTTGTCTCTGGCAGAGCAGAAGTGTTGATTTGATTTAGAGGCTTTTAAAGAGATGTTTCCATTACGTTCAATTCCATTTTATTTGTCTCTCTCTCTTCCTGGGTGTTCTCTTCATCTTTGATTCACAACAGTGTTGAGGCTTTTACGGTGAGAAGACAGATATCTCTCATTCTCTTTCTCTCTCTGTTTCTCTTTCTCTGTTCCTCTCCCTCTCTGCCTCAGCCTTGTATTTGTGTCCTTCACACAGAGATACCAGTACTTAGACACAATAATCTAATGCTACGTACGGTGCTTGTTTGCTAGCAAAGTCATTGCATCTAATGATGGGTGACCTCCATGCAAGACCCATTTCCCATTCCCTCTCTTTCTCTCTCTCTCTCTCTGCCCCCCCCTCTCTTTCTCTCTCATTGTCTCTCTCTCTGTCCCCCCCCTCTCTCTCACTGTCTATCTCTCTGCCCCTCTCTCTCTCTGTCTCCCTCTCTCTCTCTTTCTCTCTCTGTCTCTTTCTCTCTCTCTCTCTCTCTCTCTCTCTGTATCTCTCTCTCTCCCCCGCGTTTCTACTACTCTGTTTCATAGCACTACGCCAAAAGCAGCAGCTTGGCTGAGAAGACGGATTTGGTCAAGAGTACAACCTTGAACAACTTGAGCTCAATGAAGCCTGCTGCTTTGCTTAAGGACAGTTGCCTTTGATGGGCCTGTAATGGCCAATGCATGCTGGGATGAGAAACAGCACTGTGCTCATAATATCTTTCATATGGTAAAAGCTGTAGCCTGTGTCTTTTATGGCCTAACTGGTTTGCCAGTATACGTGTTTATGAGCCAAACGGCAGGATACAAATGGTGTGTCCAGTTTGAAAGTTTTAGGCTGCTGCTCAACCTGTCCCACATCATCCCACACTTGGTCTCTTTGCATCTGGACACCCTATGTGCGTTCCGTGATGAGGGAGTAATTACAGTGACCAGCGGAGAAACAAGAGGGAGGTGCAGAGGGGCACCTCAGGGGCTACAGTGGGTACACCGGCTCGTGAATATTGGCCAGAAACATAGTGCTGGCATACAGCTGCGGAAAAAATTAACCCCTTGGTGCCGCCCCGTGTTAATATCGTTCTTATTCGAACGATGACGTTTTGGTGCCATGACAACGGAAAATAACATATTTTTGCAAAAAAAATTTTTTTTACAAAACCTCAAGACCCATCCAATCATATTGCATGCTTTTAAAATCCATTTTATTGATTGGCTAGTCCCACAGAGCTCGTCAAATCAAGCTACGCGAGTGACGTGAATGAGGTTAGAAAAAACAAACATGGCGTCCGCGAGTATGCGACACCTCAGAGAGAAACAGCAATTTTCAGCACAAGAAGAAGCAGCATTTCTAATGAATGATGAGTGGCCAAGAAACTAATGTACACAGTGGTCCTGGATGGATTTCTAGTGGAGAAAAAGTTTGAACTTTTACCGAGGATTGGAAGGAGAAACCGCCGGAGAAAAGTACTCCGACTGCGTTTCTATCACAAGGTACGTTTCATCATACACACACCAAACAAGTAGTCACTGAAATGCATGCTAGCTTTCCTCATTTGTTTCTCTGAGTAAATAATTAACTTTATCAAACCTTTGTATTTAGTATTGTGTTCGGCTATCAATTTGGCTAGATTTATAAGACATTTGTGAGGGCGAACATTCACATGTTTCGTTTACCGCAAAGTACCGCTTACGCAAACGCACCTTGTACTAATAGCAAACAACATGTTACTGGGTTTACATTTTAGCATTTGAAAGGCATAAGCAAGCAGGGACTAACCCTTGGGAGAAAAGATAAAGCAGTATTTATTTTCCTTTCAATATGTTTTTCTTACCTAATTCATGAAAAAAATGTGACTTACTTATGGTTTTAGTGTAGTTCTGTCAATATTTCGTTGTTGATTTGAGACCTCAAGGTTTTGTGTGCTTGTTATTTCAGCCCTGTACAATAATTACTAATAACTTGTATATATATATATATGTGTGTGTGTGTGTGTGTGTGTGTGTGTGTGTGTGTGTGTAAATGAAGAATAGAAAAATTAACTGTTCCTTTTTCTGATCTGACTTGATTTTCAGCTTAGGTAATGGAATATTAGCCACGAGGAGAGAAGCGATGATGGTGCTCCTGAAAATCCGCCAGCCAACCCAAGACCAGCGAGAGGGAGAGGTGTGAGACCAAGAGGGAAAGGGCCAAGAGGCCTACAAGCCAGGATAGTTGGACCTTTTTAATATATTGACAAATTCCAGATCTGGGCTTTCTCTTTCAATGGACACATTTTGAAAGGGCTGATGCAGAGCTTTGCAGCGCTCTTTGAAATGGTCAAGGAAAGTTCTGACTTCTCTGAGCTTATCATTTCCATCCTAAGCACTGGGGTCTACTACATGTAACATGGCCATAAGGGCTTTGAGGGTGAATGTTTGGCACCCTGTAGCCAGGCCAGGTGAGTTGACTATGCTCTCTGGTTGCTACAAATTACGTCAGATGTGGGATGGCTTCCCGTGAGGTCATCTGAGGCGTGGCCGTAAAACTGTATGAGGGACCCCCAGGTAGGTTGACACCTGTGTTAGGGGCCCCGTAGATGGGTAAAGCACATGTCTGTGTGTGTATGGGGGTGGGGGGGGGGCACTCTTGATGGTAGAAGTACTCTTGGTGGATGCGCGAGGAATGCCTATGTACATGAAGCGCAAGGGTGCACTTCCCGAAGTGGAGGGCAGTGTGACGGAGTGCTGCACTACAGATGAGTATAGTGCTCTGACTGCCACACTATGGAGCCTGGCTCATTGGTATGGCAGTCAGAGTGCATGTTGGCACCCTGTAGATCCAGGTTCAAATCGATGTGTGGGGTGATGCAATCTCCCATATTTGATCACACTGAATTATACTGGAATTTTGAAATGTACATAATGTGGAGGACGCCAGATATTGGGCTGTAACATTTGAGGTTTTGCTCAGATCAAGCTGAAATTTTAGAGTGATATGGCTGATTGATTATGCTTTGATTTGACGTTGAAATTTTTTAATAAAAATGTATACTTTGCTCTTCAGATGAGAAATTGTACATAATTTATGCGCATAATTAATACAACATTTGCATAAATGCTATTTTTAATAAACAAATATATTTTAAAAATGAAAAAACTGTGTGCTGTGTTGTACTCCATACTTTTAGCTTTAAAATGATGTATCACACATTAATATATGTTACAAACTGTTCTTACACCACTGCTTTAATTGAAAGCACCCTAAATCGGTCATTTTAGGTGCTGGCAACAAAGGGTTAAGAGACCACTTCAAAATTATCAGTTTCTCTGGTTTTACTATTTATTGGTATGTGTTAAAGTAAAATGTACATTTTAGTTTTATTCTATAACCTACTGGCAACATTCCTACCAAATTTCAAATAAAAATATTGTCATTTAGATCATTTATTTGCAGAAAAATGACAATTGGTCAAAATAGCAAAAAAGATGCAGTGTCTTCAGATCTTGAATAATGCAAAGAAAACAAGCTCATATTCATTTTTAAACTACACAATACTAATGCTTTAACTTAGGAAGAGTTCAGAAATCAATATTTGGTGGAATAACCTTGATTTAAAATCACAACTTTCATGTGTCTTGGCATGCTCTCCACCAGTCTTTCACATTGCCGTTGGGTGACTTTATGCTACTCCTGGCGCAAGAATTCAAGCAGCTCGGCTTCTTTTCATGGCTTGTGACCATCCATCTTCCTCTTGATCACATTTCAGAGTTTTTTTTATGGGATTCAGGTCTCGAAATTGGGCTGGCCATGACAGGGTCCTGATCTGGTGATACTCCATCCACACCTTTACTGGCCTGGCTGTGTGGCATGGAGCATTGCCCTGCTGGAAAAAACACTTCTCAGAGTTGGGGAACATTGTCAGAGCAAAAGGAAGCAAGTTTTTCTTCCGGGACAACGTTGTACTTTGCCTGGCTGAGGTTTGTAAAAGACCATAAGGATTGAACCAAAGCCGACTGGAGGGTCTCCTAGTTCGTCTTCTCTGATGAGTCCAATTTCACAGTAGGTGCAAGACTCTGTGGCTTGTAGGCCTCTCCAGGTCTCCGTCTAACCATCAGAGGACCATGTGTTGGGCAAAGCTGAAAATTGGACTCATCAGAGAAGACGAACTAGGAGACCCTCCAGTCCGCTTTGGTTCAATCCATATGGTCTTTTACAAACCTCAGCCAGGCAAAGTCTTTCTGTGCTGTTTGTGGCTGTGTTGGAGGAGTGGTGCTAAGTAAGCAGAGACATGGGTAGCTGAAAAGGGTAGAAAGGCTGTGAGGCTGCTAAACCAGGATGAATATTTCCCAGACAGAAAAAGAGGGATGTCTTTCCAGGAAAAGTTTTAAACGTTTTTTTTTTGTTTTTTTCAAAGCTTACCAGATTTTCACCCCCTCTTTCTTTGTCCTCTCTCCCTGTCTGGGGTTCGTTGGACAGCGTTTGACTTTAGTAGAAAGGTATTAAAGAGTCAGTCCATCATTCGGTTTTGCAAAAGGTTGTTGTATCCGTGCTGAATAGCCAATCAAATTACACCTTTCCCTTCCAGACTCCTGAAGCTCGGTATTGATTGGTTGGGATTGTCCAAGCCTTTA
>NC_137922.1:43770838-43790838 GCF_963457725.1 Sprattus sprattus | reverse complement strand
CTGCAGCACTGGGAACACCAGGGTGAAGGAGTGTCTCTGTGTTCATGTCTGGGGTAAGGGTTAACGTGCGTGTGTATGTGTGTATGACAGAGTGAGTGTCTGGGATGACGGTGTGTCTGTATGGATGATGTCTGCATGCGTGGGTGCATTCTTTTGTTTGCACAATGTGTGTGTGTGTGTGTGTGTGTGTGTGTGTTTGTTTGTGTGTGTGTGTGAGTGTGTGTGTGTGTGTGTGTGTGTGTGTGTGTGTGTGTGTGTGTGGATGTGTGAGTGTGGGTGTGGGTGTGGGTGTGGGTGTGTCTGTGTGCGTGTGTGCGTGTGTGCGTGTGTGTGTGTGTGTGTGTGTGTGTGTGTGTGTGTGTGTGTGTGTGTGTGTGTGTGTGTGTGTGTGTGTGTGTGTGTGTGTGAGTGTGGGTGTGGGTGTGTGAGTGTGGGTGTGGGTGTGTCTGTGTGCGTGTGTGCGTGTGTGTGTGTGTGTGTGTGTGTGTGTGTGTGTGTGTGTTTGTGTGTGTGTGTGTGTGTGCATGCGCCTGTGCAAGTGTGAAATGTCAGAGAGTGACCTCAGACTTTGCTGTCTGACCTTGTGAATGTCTGGTCAGCACACCATGCCTGGCTTCACTCACGCTGAAAACATGCTCTCTCTCTCTTCCTTTGTATCCATCTCTCCCTTGCTCTCTCTCTAACCCTTTGTATCCATCTCTCCCTTTCTCTCTCTCTCTCTCTCTCTCTCTCTCTATCTTTCTCTTATTGCCATTCGGTAACATGGTTTTTACGTGGGCCAGTCACACATTTATAGAAAAACAATCTCCCCCACAGAGCAAAGATAAATACAGGGGCTGCTTATGACCCAGTCATCAATTTTAACTGTCACTACGTCTCTGAAACTAGCAATTCTGGCATTCCGGATTGAAAATAATATATGAATACCATTTCATCTATTTCAGTGTGTTTGTATATGTTGGTTTGCTCATATCTTCTTGTATTTCACACCAACTATGCAGCAGAAAGTGGTACTAGTCGTGCACACTTAGTAATTATGCACTACTCTCAACCTGAAGTACACATAAAGAAGCCGTTAGCACGGCGAGAGAAAATTATAAATCACTGACTTTCTCAAAAAAAGTGGACTAAGATGCTTCCCGCAATGGGAGACTTGTGTATGTATTCATGCTGTTGGCTGTGGGATGCGGTCTTTTAGCTGTTGCTACATTTGTATGCTTGTAAATCAGAAAAGGAGTCTTGCTAACCTGGAGAGAGACGGAAGCATTTTTGAATCTGCTTCTAAGTGTCCAATTAGTGTCCAATACAGAAACATGGCCGCAACTCTGTTCTTTCATTGCAATGGTTAAGTCAGTGGTTTAACCAGGGGACAAACGTCCATATACAACACATAGACAATCAGAGTCACAGGGCAATGGATAAAGAAAACATAAAATAAGGAAATGCACACAAACACAAACACACACACACACACACACACACACACACACGCGCACACACACACACACACACACACACACACACACACACACATACACACACACACACACACGCACACACGCACACGCACACACACATAACCCCCCCCCCCCCCACACACACACACACACGCACAAACACTGACACCCCCCCCCCCCCACACACACACACAAACACACACACTGTTGTGGGATTGCAAGGGAGAGAGTGCTGAGCACCAGGCTGGAGGTTGTGGCTGAAATGCCAGTGCTGCTGCTGCTGCGGCTGCGTAGCGGCCCATTGGCCTGAGCCCAAACCGCCACGCCAGAACATTCCATGGTTAGGGTCGAGAGAGAGAGAGACATACAGAGAGGAGAGGAGAGGAGAGGAGAGGAGACTCAGGACTCCTTATAGAGCCATGCTGTTTAAGCCTCTGCCGTTGTGGAGTAACTTTGTGGGAAGGGTGGAATGAGACGTGTTTGCATCTCCTCTCTGGCTCCTGCCCGCAGACACATGTTATTTATTGGTCACAGTTTGGACTTAGAGTCGTGTCTCTGTCCACTCCTCTGCAACCACATGCCACTTCTTTTTTTGGTTAACTGCCAGGGCCCCTCATAGAAGCACAGAGGAAAACAAAAACACTGCGGGCCACAGCTCGTAATGCCACAGACAATTTACGTTTTCGGCTCGATTATTTCTCTGAGAATGTTCACGTCTGAGACGGGCTCATGAGACCACACATTTGGAGCATGGCAAAAGGCTGGAGTAAGACCTACACGTGTGTTCAGGGCTGTCTTTCCTCCCTGCCTCGCACTGTTCTGTTTCCACACTCACACAGACACGCAGCACGCTCTCTCTTAAGTAGGGCCATCATCAGACACCTCTCAGTCTAACACTGAGGATAGTGCCATCCTCGTGTGTGAGTGAGAAAGAGGTGTAACTGGCGGTGTGTGTGTGTTCTCTTGTACGTGAGTGAGGAAGGTGTGATAATGGACACACACAGAGGTAAATGTGCGTGTGTGTGTGTTTGTCTGTAAGTGAGTGTCTGTATGTGTGTGTGTGTGTAACTGAGTCTGTTCGTGTGTGTAAGTGAGTGTGTGTGTATGTGACTGTGTTTGCATGTGTGTGAGTGAGTGTGTGTGTGTGTGTGTGTGTGTGTGTGTGTAAGTTAATGTGTGTGTGTGTATGTGTGTGTTTGTAGGCATATGTGAGTGTAAATGGTGTGCCTCCATTGCAGTCTCCTGGCTGGGCCGTGACTGTGGATAGGGAGGCTGGCTGGGACTGAGGCGAGGAGACTACACACGCAGAGGTTTTATTGCCTAAGAAAACACAAGCTCTCCAGAACCTCCTCCCAATGCACCCACCAATTCAGCTGTTAATTTCACTGGGTTTTAAAGGGAGATTTCACAGACCCCCATGTTTTTTGCTCACTCTTTCTCTCTCTCTCTCTCTCTCTCCCTTGCAGTCCTGTTTCCTATGTCTAGAAGCCTCACAAATGTGTCTCTACTGTGGGTTGCTCCACCACAAATAGTTTTTTTTAATCAAACTATTAATCACAACTCTCATTCATTTATTTGAAATTACCTCTCTTTAGTCTCTCTTGAGTGTGTTGTACTATTTCTCTCTCTCTCCTGTTGTACTATTTATCTCTCCTTCTCCTAGGGTTCCCTCAAGGATACAACTTGGAGAGATGGATTATTCAAGCTGTTACCACATAAAAGTGTTCTGTCCATCTTAAATGTGGTTCCTTGGGAACCTTGATACAAGACTGCTGAGCAGTAACAAAAATGATGTGTAATTGCTTGGATGGTAATGCTTTTAAAATTGAGCCCCATTAAAAATGAAGAGAAAAAATAATTAAAAAGTAATTCAGAATGTCTGGAAGTACTCTCATGTAATTCTATTTCTGGGGTTTTGAATTCTATGGAAAACCCCAGTGATGGGAAGCAAAGATTGTGTCTGAAAACCTCGCCAAGTTGAGTAGATGAAATCTTTGCATTTCCATGTCCAGAACACAGCAGCCATCACAGCGTGTGGTTTGTTTTCGAGACCAGTGGGAAAAGGACATTTCAATTCCTCAAAGAACCATACGCATGCAAATAACTACTTTTTTGGTTGATGAAATATTCCACTCTGGCTTTGGATATCTTATTCTCTTTGAAGTGCATGTGTTGTCTTGCCTTCTAGAATCCCCTTTTGCAGTTATCAACTTCCAGCAGATTAAGCTCTTTTGACGTCACAGACCAAACTATACATATATGGGTCTTTGTTATGCAGTTCCTGTAAAGGTCACAGGCTTATACTTTATCTCACAAACGTCAGGGATAAAAATATATCCTTGGGTCTGATTTATGATTTTATCCTTATTTGGTTAAACAAACAGTAGTTTAAATGGCCCTCATATACCTTTATCTAAAAAAAAAAAGGTGTGACAACAAATCATTCACAACAAATTACATATTCCAAAAACATCTCTGCGTATTTTAGACTTCTCTGAGGTTTAACTGAGCCAAGCAGCTCTCAGGCGGTGGGCCAGGTTGCCATCTTTGCAGCCCATGGCATCCCAGAACCCTCTCTGTCCGAGCTGGTATTTCCTGTGGCTTGGCCCGGGGAATGGTGGAGACATTCCTGAGCAAAGGCACCTTTTACTTCCTGTCTGAATTTACACCTCTCTGAAAGGGAGGTTTCCTGCCTGTGCAGACCCCTTCCTTACCAGTCCAAGTGCGCAAAGCAATGTCTTTTTCTAAGAAGCATTCAGTCTCTTTTGTTCTGACTGCTAAGGTTAGTTATAGCAGTTATGCCCTTGTGATTTTTGAAAATTCAACTTCATAGATTATAACCATAAAGCAGCTATATTTTTTGTACAATGTTTCTAGCATTCAACTTTTTCCACATACCTACTCCACTGACATGGGGGGCTGTCCATTGGCATGTGTGATGTGACTTTTACACACCAGTTCACACAAATGGCTTTGACCATGCATTAAGCCCAGACACACACCCTTTCTTTCAGCCTGCATGTGCCAAAGCCTCTCAAAGGACGACAATGATGACATCTGTGACTATGACTGGAATGGTGTCTCTGCACTGTGTGGTATGTGTGGGGTAGGGGGCAGGGTGGGGGGTGGGTGGTGGTTTGTTGCTCAGCATCTGTTTGGGATGACATGCGAAGAACACTGCAGGGTGTTAGCAGTTGCACCTGACAATGTGGGGAAACAACAACTGGACGAGGAATGGAGACGCCAAAGCGCAGAGGTGAAGTGTAGGATCACCCCACCTCCCCCCTTTTTCTAATGTAGATCAAAAGAGAACCAGCAGCCAGAGGAAGAGGGAGATGGTGGACATTCTACTCTCAGTCCCCAGAGTGAGTCCCAGGGATAGGCTACACTATCTGGCTGGCATCAGACATCTTTACATTCACATTCAATGATAAAAATCACAATGCTAACTTACCAAATGAATTAAGACATTAGTGACAAACCTGGGTAAGTTAGAGTAAATGCTAAACCTCCTAATAAAAGAGCCTTATGGCTTCATTCTCCTAGCAAAGCAAAGCCATAGGGCTCTTCTTTTAAGAGGTTTACCACTTACTCTGACTTAACTTACCCAGGTTTGTCACTAAACCATGTACTTGGAATACCCACC
Organism: Sprattus sprattus; assembly: GCF_963457725.1. Taxonomy (NCBI): domain Eukaryota; kingdom Metazoa; phylum Chordata; class Actinopteri; order Clupeiformes; family Clupeidae; genus Sprattus; species Sprattus sprattus. The sequence continues at coordinate 43,785,735 of NC_137922.1, read as the reverse complement.
AGATTTAGTCAACCCCCAGAAAACAGCAGCTTCCAACAGTAATGCTGTGCAATTTGAAAGACAGCGTGGACACGTTGGTTTCTAGGCAGCATTCTGGCATTGGCTGGAATGAACAGGCCTTTTTTTTTTTTTTACACAAGCAAACTTCAAGCCATTTCAGGGGCATGCTGTTTCTAATATTTTCTGTGGACCAATTGCCCTCTGGTGGTGAAAAACTTTCATTTCAAATGTGGTTTGCTGCATAACTACCACAGTTGATAAAGTCAGTGTTGATAAGTCATAAGAAAGAACAAAGAATCGATTACAAATGTATCACAAAACTCTCTTTTATGAACTTTGAAGAACACATACAACAGAAATGATAACAAATACAAAACGAAGTAATGCTTTAGAAGAGTACTGGTCAAGATCAGTGGAGGTGTCAGGGAAGTGGTGTGAGACTCAAAGAAGGGCTTCTCTCTCAGCAGGCCTTTAGTCCTCACAGAGGGAGTACAGCAACTCAATCTGCTCAGCATACTCAAAGCCTGGTCTGTGAGGCAAAAGGTGGTCAAATCATGCCATGTGGCCACAAATGGAAAGAACTATAACCTATTCAGCTGGGTCACACACACACATCACATTGAAATTCTACATTATAATTTTGTGCACATCTTAGAGATCTTATCATAGTGAAACATGTCTTGAACTTTGACTGAGCATCTATATTACCACTTTTTTATTATTCAGAACTACGTAAAGAATAACCTACAACTAGCTATGAATCTTTCATTGAGCATGGACCATCCAATAAATATGCTATGGAAGGAGATAAACAGAAGATATCACCTGTACTTCAGGTGTATCTTTAGCGAGCATGATCTTTTAAAGGTGACACTTACCGCCCAGGGGTCTCTAAGATCATAGGAATGTTGTCCAGCAGAGGCTCGTTCACTAGCTCACGGAATGCCTGTAGGCCTATCTGGCCATACCCAATATCCTCGTGCCGATCAAGATGACAACCCAGTTTACCTGTCAAGTGTCATTCAAGGACACAAATATGTGCAAGCTAGATGGCAATGCATTTAAGCAGAACTACATAGAATTTTCACCCAACAAAAAACTATTCCAGGAGTTAAATGATTGAAGACTACTGGTAATCAATTCATGCACATTCAACAAAACCATGACTTTACATTCATTAGTGAACAAGTGTTTTGATCAATTTTCATGAGTAGTCACACTCACACTGCTGCAATATGCAGTTGTTTATTTATAATTTTAATGGAAAAGAAAGAAAATCACATATTTCCTTCTGAGAGGTACTCTGGTGTACAGAAGGCCAGAGGGAGGGAGCTCACCTTTGGAGTCATTGAGATGGATAGCTCGGAGGTAACTCAGTCCCACCACCTTGTCAAACTCCTCCAACATGGACTTCACCCCACCAGACACCGAGATGTCATATCCTGATTTCAACCACAGGATATATTTAAGACGTAAACATCATAATTGTACATTTTTCTAAATCAATCCATTTTAACAAAGCCAGTAATTTTGCCTTCATTGTGCTAATTACAAATGGACTTCATCATTAGGGGTACAATCTTTTCACAAGGGTATACCACAATTATATACCTGGATTAGGTTTTTTGCCATCGTAATAATTTATTTACCTGCCATCATTTTATTCAAATTCCTCAACCAGAGCACCCTCACCTGCAGCAAAAGCATGGCATGTGTCCAAGCACACCCCGACCCGCGATTTATCGCGCACCCGGTCAATTATACCCTTCAGCTCACTGAACTGACCTCCAATGGTGCTGCCCTGACCACTCATATTCTCCAGCACTGAGAGGAATACAGAGGTGAGAGGAAGAGTGACAGGGTTGCAAGGTTGACAAGTACAGGACAAAAAAGATGACAGAACCTCAGAGTGGAATCCAAGGATATTGAGTGGGGCTAAACACTTACAAAATATGAATTAAGCCAGTGAAAAAATGCAACAACTACATAATTCATTGCTCATTTTGTATTTCTTTTGGAAAAATAATAATTAAAAAAAATACTTACTTTAAGCATAATTAAAATAATCAAAGCACTACCTTCATCAGCAGTTGCCAGAGTAAAACAGCCAATAGGCTTACATGTACCTGTGGTGACGGAGGGGATTTGTTGGTGTGCGTGGTTTATGGCCTGTGCAATCCTGTCCAGGCACTGCTCTGTGGGGGAGCCCATGGCGGCCCCTGGGTGCAGGTTGAATTGAGTGAGTCCAAGAGCTCTGCATCTGCTGAGCTCGTCCAGCAGCATGGCCTGGCTTTTCTCAAACACGTCTGGAGGGCATGGAGCAAGTTCAGTGAAAAGAAATGCCAAATATTAACAGAATTACAGGCTGTCAAGAACACACTGTTTCCCAGCGGATTTACCATAACAATATTTGATACCTTCATGAAACAGACCATCTCCTCCACATAATTTCCTTTTTATTGAGAGAACTGGTGCTGCATGTATAGTTAAAAATTGTCACCAGCCCACTTAATATTCATGTCAACATATGCTGGGTAAACATTAAATCTGCCTGTACTGAGGCACATTTTCCTTGGTGGGAACTAGGAAGGGCTGCTGGGTGTAATGATGATTGAGATATCAAGAATCAAGATTTAGCTTAGACAGGATATAATGACACCTTGCTTGGGTGAGCCACAGTTCATCAGATAGGACCCATGTGGTAGGACATGGTTTGGGTTGAAGCCATGGGAGCTGCATGCCTCCTGAAATGTAACTGCTGCTGCGTTGTCCAGAGGGGGTCTTTGCCAGGAGCGCTGAGATCCCAGGAACAGGGCAAAACTGCGACCCTTCATTTCCACACTGGCCTCCACAGCTTTCCATATACCTCCTGCAGGGTGATACACATTAGTCTCAGTCTCATTAACCAGTTCAGCTGTATTCACAAAGAACCAAGCAGAGCAGCAAACACCAGAACAGATCCAGCCTTGATGTGGCACAGCTCTGCATGATAAGCTCTATCATGGGCACTTCAAAATAAAGGACTTTTAGTAAACCTCGCAGAACAAGGCACAAAAGTGACACCAACCAAGTCTGCCCAGAAACAATACATCAGTATTGATGGAGGAGGAATACGTTGTCTTTTAATGAGGGTATAGAGAGTGGGCCATGTTACCTGCTATGGAAACGTGCGCTCCAATGTACTTGTACTTCCCCGCTCTTTCGTTCTTGTTTCCTTTGCTTGTCTTGTGCTCAAAGTGCACACCTCCACCTGACTCATCTGGCTTCTCTATTTCGGTCTCCATCTCTGCGTTTCTCTTCCTCGCCCCTCTCTTTTTAGGTCCCATTTATGTCGGTGTGTAGCGAGGATCTGGGAGAGTACTGTTAGATGTTACACATCCTGTCACAGGATCTAACACCAGTTTGTTGAGAAATCTGAATGCCACTACCCGTCTTCAAGCTAACTGTTCAGTTATGGTGAAAGGTGACCATGAAGTAGGCCTACGTCTCCCTCCGTTAGCGCTATGAGGTAACCAAGACTATTCTCAAAAGCAGTCCTCCTGAACTTAACACCTTTCAAACCGAATGTTTCTCTTGGTATCCATGCACTAGGCCTACAGAGATTGCTGATGGCAGGCAGTTGGCCATCTGCAGCCTGACACAAAACGCAGACCTCACAAAAACGAGGACGCCAAGACACTACTACCGCTTAGTTTATAGGCTACGGAATACTATACAGGTCGTTTATCGACACTCGGGCTTTTTGGCATTATTTTAAATGTCTTTCCTTTTCCCCCACCCCCGATGTAGCCTATCTATCTGCAGTTTGTCACTAGTCACATAGGCTACTTTAACTAGCTGTCATCATTGTATTAAGTTAAACCACGCAGACTGGTGTTGTTTTTGACAACGACTAAGTTGATTATGCAATAGCCTGCAACATAGCCTACTGTAAGTATTTTCTCGCCTTTTTTGTTATGAGAGAAAGCATGTGAAAAAATGTAAACAAACAGCTGGTAAACACAGGCAGGCTAAAGCCTATATAACTAGTGAATTAAAGAGGTAGTGCACACTTAAATTAACTTACTTAAATGTACTTAATGTAAACACCTAAATCTGTTTTCTGAGCTGTACATTGTGATATGAATGCGCTGTGATGATACACATTAATGTAATGGTGGTGTTGATATGGATAAAGTTACCATTACCACTATTTGGCAGCGACAACTGTCCACAAGTCGGTATTTTATGGATTGACAATTGCTCAAAACGCCATCTACTGGTTTCAGTCAGCCCTGAACCTTGCAAAGCCAATACTGACTGACATAGAGTTGACCGGTTGATGTATATCACGTCATGAAATTGCCGTTAACGTCCTCTAATCATTTTTCGTTTGATGATTTAAGACCCCATCCTCCGCCCCACACTGCCCCTTGTCTAATTTTTAGCATTCTTTTTTTTAATTATGCAGATGGTGGAGTTAGGCTCAGAGCTGTGGGTAAACTTAGACTTTAATATTCAACCTCTGTTCAGGCATGCATAAATTAGTATCATGGTTGACAATGCCTTTGCATACCACGGCAACACATGTTGTTGTCTAAAGTGGATATTATGGCCATTCATATTTTAAATATGACGTCATTGTTTAGACAGCCTTTGGTAACGTTACAACCGCGAGTGACATGTCAATATTTGCAATGGTAATTTCCTGAAATCAGCATAATAAAATGTTTATTTGTGTTGTCATGCCACGTTGTACTAACAAATGCCAGTGACTGCCAATTTAACAGTCACTATACTTTTAATACTGAAGGTCAAAAATATCCCTACCCTCTTCCGTCAGAGTTACTAGCTGGTCAGACTCACTATTCGCCGAGCAGCAAAATGGCCGACCGTCAAGCAACTGACTTTTCACCGCTTTAAAAACGAAGATTCTGCTTATTTGGTTTACATAATCTATTACATAGTTAGGTTACAGATCAGCATTTAAAAAGGGGTATTTTCTTTATTAGCTGTATCGTTACTTGCTCTTTGGATAAGTATTGTATTTCACATAGCCTCGAATGCCTCAAAAGCTAAAATCTCGCACAGAAGCACTTTAGCTAGCTGGCTAGCTAGCTACATTTCATATGTAATTCCTACGGTAAGTAATTCATTTGTTAATAAACCCAGTGTGAGTGGTATGGTTATGAGTGCTTTGATTGGTTGCTGTCTATTAACATGCATGAATTGTATCATAGCTTGTTTTCTCCTTCTGTACGTCGTGCTTCGAAATAATTCCGTCGACATCTGTGCTTGGGAGAAACCTTAACGTAACAAAAATGGCTAGCTATCTTCCTTCTTAGCCAGCTGGCTTTGGTACAGATCTGGTATCTGAGTGTATATGAGATTCTTTTTAGCCATATGCGGTTAGTATTGTGCACCTTTTAAATTCCGTGCATGCATTTTGTTGGTATAAAGTACTGAATTTAATCACCCATTATTGGGGATGCGGCTGCTAACACGATTGCAAGCTGTACCTGTTAGCCTGTTGGTTTGAAGGCTGCCTTGAAACTGGCTAGCTATTGCTGGCAGCAGGCTAACATCACATTTCTTTGGGAATGTAACGTTAGCTACCCTCACGCTTAGCTAGCTAGTATTTTTCTTCTGGGTTTTTCCTGATAAAAAAAAACTTAACGTTGACGTTGCACACATCGAGTTTGAGTCCGTAGTTGCCAAATATTAGTCATGTAATGGAATGAATGTACGTCGCATGCATAATTTGTAGCTAAGTTAACGGTTTCCATCAAAGGTAACGTTACCTAGCTAATTAACTTAACGTTAACTGTTAGCTAAGAGCCAACACCATCTTGTTTGCTGGCTCCATACGAACGTTAAACGGTAGAGTTTGAAAGCGTTATTCTGATAATTCTTGGTTGCTGCAGTTTCATTGTAATTAATCAGTCACACGAAGCCGACTAACACCCAGGTGTTTACACATTCGGTTTCTTGATGCTGTTATCGCAATGGTCAACGTTAGACAACTAGTTATAGCTTGCATGGCTGTGTGAATCAGAATGCCCACCGCAAAGTACTGTAATATTGCAGGTGTTCATGTACAGCTCCTTGTTCGGGCTCTGGTACATTTTAGGTTGTAATGGTAGCTGGTAGAATGAGAATGGCAAGTGGCTCCAACGATAACTAAAATAATGGATGATATGTTGCTGGGCCTGGTCATGCGGTGTATAGCAAGCTGCTGAACCTCACCTAATATGAAATTGACAGAGGAGGACATGGTCGTTCATTTTCTGTGGGCAGCCTCCTCATAACGTTGTAGATTTCAGAGCAGTTGCTTAATAGTAAGCCATTTAAATAAGGATATAAGAGCCATTGCAGTAATGACCTTTTTTCGGGGTCGGTGTTGTTATATCGTGTTTGAAATTGTTGAATGCCACTTAGCCTAAGCGAATGGTCTGCATTTGCTTAGGCTTGCCATGTAAATGTTATTGGTTATTTGCAATCAGTTGTAGAGTTTTTCCATTCTACCCTTTTTGATAGTAATAGGCTGCCTTTCCTCTCAGAAGGGAGCCACTGGAAAGGGAACGGTAGTTCATGGAAGACAAGAAAAGGAAGAAAGAAGATAAAAGGAAAAGGGAAACCTCACAGAAGGTAACCACTGTTCCTTTTCCTTGTTTAATTGTGATCATGGGCAGAACACTTGTTTCTTTCTGCATGCGTCATGCCTTCTGCATGGTTTATATCATGTGTAATTTTGCTATCCTGAGTTGTATTTGATATATTTATTGCATTTCAAGACTCGGATTCAGTGAGCTAGTAGTATTGGGATGTCCTGCAAGAGCCCATATTGAAACGTGGACAGATGTTCATTATAAGCGAGCGGCTCCTGAACAGACATTTCCTAGTTTGCCCTTGTGAAAAGCAGGATAAGAGTTGGAGAGGGCTAGGCAGTGGCGTTCACTGCATGTGAAGCAGCTCTTTGTTTCTATTGTTTCAGTCAGATGCTTCTCATGTACTGACCAAGTCCTACATTTACAATGTATTTTACAGTGCTTGTTAGGAATGTAATACATTGCCACCCATCTAATATTGGCCCATCATATTTTTGGTTTTCTTTCAGGTTGCAGAGCAAAAAAACAAAGGTAAGACAGGTCAGACAGTGTCTGACATTCATCTTTTGATCATCTAATGCAGGGATGGGCAACTTTAATGCTGGAGAGGGCCACAACTTTTCTTTATCGCTACCAGAGGGCCAATTCCCACTTTAGGGCAGGCTTTCCCCTAGAAAACACCTATTATTTTTCCTGTGACCAAGCAAAACTAGGGGGGTCTGGGGGCATGGTCCCCCATGAGATTTTTTTTGAAAATAACCTTCTAAATAGTGTCTTCTGGTGAGTTTTAGGAAGAGAAATTAACAAATGTAGATTTAAAATATGACAACAATAAACATATTGAAGACATCTGCTGAGATAGGTGATAATTATACTGTAGTATGGTAGGGATTTGCAGCTCAAGTGAGTAGGTTAAAGTTGTAGGCTAGAGTTCAACTGAGTAAGGTAGCATAACCACAGGATCAATGAACGGCATGATACAAGAGAGCCATGACATCTAGAATTAACTCGAGATGATTTAATAATTTAGTTTCTTTTACTATTTTAAACTTCATGTTCATCACCTTTATATCCAGCAGCTGATTATGGCAGCTTTCACCAGCTTGGGTCGGACTGTTGGTCCAAGTCTGTTTACTAAACGTTATCACCGTCTGTTCACTCACTCAATCACGACCAAACAGAGGCGTGTGCTTCCCATTGCAGTCTCAAACAGGCTGGATTCCTGTGCTACTCGATTTGCAGTTAAGTGTGAATTTGACGATCTCAAAATAAAACGTTTTTTAATTGTTTTATTGGTGGGGCCAAGGAAACTTTTGAGAGGGCACTTCTCAAGATCTGTACATAACTGTGTCTCGATTAAGTTGTTAAAGATATGCTCTGTTCAATTTCCGTGCCTGACAGCTGCAGGTCTGACACAGACCGCTATGATCCGTCATTTTCAGGGTTGAGGATAGCAACGACATCACGTACACAAGACTTCACAAACTCTCCCTCACTATATGACTTTTATATCACTATATGACTATGTTCCCTGCCACCTGATACGATGCCAACGTTACCGTTTCAGAGTACTTTCAGAGTAATTTCCGAAAAAGCCGAGTCTGTTTCTATGACTGACGATTCAAAGTATTTATGTTGTGCTTGCATAGCTCTGTGTCTTTAGGAAATTTAGGAGCCATGTTAGCATATTGCTAGATTACTGAGACGTGTATTTTGAATGATGACAAAGTAAAAGTCCGTCAACAGAAGGAAGCATTTATTTATTTATTTATTTTTTAAATGTATCGGCGGGCCGCAATAAATGAAGAGGCACGCAGGCCGCCAGTTGCCCATCCTTGATCTAATGAATGCCCATCTGAGTGGTTTCATGGCTGCTTCTCCTCTTCCCCCTCTCCGTGCAGTGCCAGAATTGACCAAGACCCCCTCCACCCCATCTCCTGCCACCTCTAACTCGGCGTCCTCCAGCCCTGGCCCGGTCCCTTCGGCATCCCCCTCCACTGCCACCGCGGCTGCTAGCGCCCCCTCCCAGGGTGGGAACAATGCTAAGCGGCAGGCGGTGGCCAACGGACAGCCCGCCCCCGGCACCCAGGCCCCCCAGCGTTACATGCCCCGTGAAGTGCCCCCTCGATTCCGTTGCCAGCAGGACCACAAAGTGCTACTGAAGAGGGGCCAGCCACCACTGTCCTCTATGCTGCTGGGGGGAGGCAACAGCGGGGGAGACAGCCCCAGTTCAACAGTAGCTGCTGCTGCATCAGGTGAGGGGTTGCTACAAAAATCTGTCATTGGCTATAGTGCATTCACCTTTACTTTGAGACTCTCCAAAATAGTTATATAAAAGGATGACAAAAAGCTAGTCAATACAATTTGGTCAATAGGAAAAGTAATTGCAATTGCTATGATGTCTATCTGAATTGAAAACCCCTTTCACATAGGAATCCCATTAATGTATCAGGAAAATAAACCGAATGGGTTAACAACTTTGAATTCTGAATTCAGTCTTCCATAATGATAAAGACGTGTATGCCCACTCATACTGTGTTTAATGGATGCTATGAGCGGAAACCTCTATGAGACGCAAGGTCTCATCATGTCAGTAATGACGTATCCTAACTATCTGTTGCTTAGGGAACCAACTTACCAGTTGGCAGTTGCTAGGGTGTGTTAATGTTAATATGAACTGCTAACTGAAACTGTGTATTTGGGGGCCAAGCAGTCAAGCTACACAGGCACCCTAAAGGTTTCTACCTTTTCCTATTAAAACGTTACAAGGTGAACTGAAGAGGATTTAACGCAAGATAGATAATTAGTTATCATTTCATGCAAATGGCAATTCAACAACCTCACAACTGGATGCCACTAAAAACTACAAACTGAACCTTTAAAATACACATTTCCCTAGCTGACTAGCTAGGTAGCTAGCATTGCACAGCCTGAAGCACAATTTTATCTCTCAAAATCAGCTTACCAATAGAGGGCAGTCTTTGGCTCAAAGTGATGACGACTACATGCGGATGATTAAAAGGTTAAAAGGCTTCACATAGACTTAAAACAATTCCAAGTGAAATAATCGGACATCAATGGGGCATGGGCTATTATAGGCAAAGAAGTTCTCGCCCATGTCCTTCTTCAATACATTCCAATGGTTCCAATGAGTCCTCAAATCTTTAATTTTTGTCACTTCTTGTATGCTTAGGTGTCATTCACTGTGCTGTATGGGTGTGCAAAAATATTTGTTCAATTAATCGTTTGAAACCCATCCGAACCCCCATCCGATAACTTTTGACTTGCCCAATTCTATTTTTAGCAATCCTTTTTCAGCCTCTTCAGTGCCTTAAATTATGTTTTTACACCTACCTTGACAGCAATATGCAGGGTTTCTATGGAAAGCTCCATCTGTCAATAAGCAATTCATTTCAATCACTGGCAGTCTGAAATGTATTCACAAATATTGTTTTTGTAAAACTTCTCTAAACTATCATGTATTTCATGCTCAATCACGGCCTCTATTTTCTCTCCACAGATTCCAGCCAGGGCTCTGTGGGTCCCGCTGCTCCTTCACTGCCCCACACTTCATCCTCATCAATCGCTGCTTCTTCTACTACTACTTCTTCAAATTATGCAAATTCCACGTGGGGGGCCAGCTCTGGCAGCCAGCCCCTCTCTCAGGGCAGGGAGAAGGTGATAGTGGACAGGTCAGACCTGGAGGAGTGGCCGAGCATCTCTGCTACGGATGGAGCGGTGCGAGCTGGAGAGTTGGTTGTGAAGGGGGGCCCCGAGGTTAGCGGGATGTCGAACTGCAGTGCCTCGTGGGGCGACCGGCTCCTCCTCCAGCAGCAGCAGCAGCAGCAGCAGCAGCAGCAGCAGAAGGCCATGGGAGCTGGAGCAAGTGGAGGGAAAGGTGGCGAGTCTGGCAGCCCTTCTCCACCCTCTGCCTCCAACTCACCTAATGAATGTATGCAGTCCGACGGCGCCGTCTGGGGCTCTTCCTCCCAGGGAGCCGAGGGAGGAAATGCAGTAGCAGCAGGGTCGTTGCCCCCCTTATCCAAAGCCTCCTCTCTCCCAGGGACCTTGGATGGCTCCCTTGGTGTCAGTGGTGGGATTCCTGGTGCCAATTTCAACCCCAATGCCAACCCTTCTGCCTGGCCAGCCCTGGTGCAGGATGGGGCTGGGGCAGCTGCAAGCGAGGGTGGTCCCTCTTCCCTCCAAAGCTCAACATCGTCGTCTGCCAACGCCCCTTCCGTGGGTCATGCCCCTCTTTCTGTGAATCTAGCCTCTCATCAGCAACAGCACCCTCTTCACCAAATGCAATCCAGAGACAGAGAGCCATCCTGTGGGGAGTGGGGTGGTGCAGCCCTGGAGCCAGGAGCAGGACCAAAAAGTACTGGGGTGGCCGAGGAGGGCGGCATGGACTGCGGAACGGGAGGAAGTGACCCCTCGGGCGCTTCTTCCACGTCCTCCACTACGACCTCATCCTCATGGAGGGCTCAGCCTTTCCCTGCTAATAACTCCAAAACGGGTGCCTCTAGGACTGACCCATGGGAAGGGGGAACAAGCCCGGGAGGAAACCCAGCCTCTGGCGAGGTGGGGGGCACCTCTTGGGGCTACAGTGGTGGTGGGGGGGCGGATGGCCGAGGTGGGGTTTCGGGGGGCTGGGGAGCAGGGAGCGGGGGCAGTTGTCAGACCCCCGGTGGGGTATCTCAGGGAGCGTGGAGTGGTGTGGGAGAGTGGGGAGGTAGCACAGGAGGAGGTGGAGGGGGAGGAGGAGGAGGAGGGGGAGGTGCTAGCGTAGTGGGCAATCCACATGGCTCGAGCAGCAACAGCAGCAGTAGCAGCAGCAGAGGAAGTGTGGGCAACCAGCCCACCACCACCTCCTCCTCCTCTGCGGCCTCTGTCGTGACACGAGCATGGGACAATCAGAAGGGCAGCGGTAGCGGCAGCGGGGACGTTGACCAACCAGAGTGGGGAGGCCAGGCGAAAGGGGGAGGCACTTCCTCCTCGAGCGGTGGGAACAACTCCAGGAGTGGTGGCCCACACAATCAGCACCACCACAGCCACTACCGAACTTATCAGCCCCCGACCGTCGAAGTGGCCTTACAGACCCTGCTCAGCCGGACCGACCTGGATCCGCGCGTCCTCTCCAATACTGGCTGGGGCCAAACTCAAATCCGGCAGAATGTGGCCTGGGACCTGGAGACCGTAGCCGAAAGCACTGGCAGAGGAGCTCGTTCCTCAGCTTCTTCGATGTCGTCTGCCACAGCTGCGGCTGCTCCTTACTCTGGCCCAACCGGTTCGTCGACTACTGATCCAATGGCATCGTCCTCCATGATGCCTCCGAACGCCAACCTGAACTCCAAATTCAACCAGGGCTCCTCTGCTGTGTCCCCTGGGGAAGGCTGGGACAGTGGCAGCGGCAGTGGCAGCAGCAGTACCTCCCAGCCAGCACGCGGTCCTCCGCCAAATAGCAGTATCCAAAACCCTGGCGTCTCACAATCTGGTGGCATGGGAGGACAGGGGAAGTCCATAGGAGGGTGGGGTGGAGCGGCCCCAGCCGAAAGTCAAGGGAAAGGGTGGGGCAACGAGGGGCAACAAGAGTGGAGGGAGCAAAGAGAGCATAGAGGGGGAGGGGGAGGGGGGTGGGGTGATATTGGTCAACAGGGTAACTCTGGTCAACAGGGTAGCTCGGCGAGAGGCGGCAACAGCGGTGGAAGCTGGGGAGGTGGTCAGGAGGAGAAAGGGACAGGTGGTTGGAAGGAATTAGGTAGGGATGGCAGCTGGGGACAGACGGGAAGAAACGGAGCAGGTGGGGACTGGGGAGAGCGGGAGGAGAAAAGGGCCAAGTCGGGCCCCAGTGGTTGGGATGGGAAGGGAGACGGGGGTGGTCCAAGCGGAGATGCGGACGGTGGTACTTGGGGTGGCTGGGATGAAGGAACACCCAGGAGAGCGTGGGGAGCGGGAGGTACCAGCGGGACTGGAGGTGGAGGTGTAACAGGCGGAGGAGATATGGGCAGCAAACCTCACCAAGGCTGGGGAGGGAAAATGCAGCCCGCACAGATGCCAAACAGCCAGGCGGCCTTTATCAAAGGCCCAGGGCCACAGCAGCAGCAACAATCACAGCCCCAGCAGGCACAGGCGCTGGACCCAGGGGCCATGCAAGGGGGCTGGGGGCAACCGGGTCCCCCGGCCCAGAGCCAAAGTATGGGTTGGTCCTCCGGGCCCATCCCTCAGGTGCCCAGTGCGGCCAACGAAGTGTCTGAGCCCAGTGGCTGGGAGGAACCCTCGCCCCAGACTATCAGCAGGAAGCTGGAGATCGACGACGGCACATCTGCCTGGGGCGACCCCAACAAATACAACAAGAGTGTCAATCTGTGGGACAAGAGCGGTGCCCCCTCTGGTCAGTCGCAACATGTACAAGGCCCGTCCCCACAGCAGCAACAACAACAACAGCAACAGCAGCAGCAGCAGCAACAGCAGCAGCAGCAGCAACATCAACAACAACAACAGCAGCAACATCAACAACAACAGCAGCAACAGCAACAACCACAACAACAACAACAACAGCAGCAGCAGCAACAACAGCTGCCAGGGCCAGTAGCAATGCAGCACCCACCAGTGAGGTCGTCTGGGAACAGAGACATGAGCCTCTCACATACATCCAACAAGGCGCCTCCGATGGGTGAGGAGAAACATATTTAAAATTGTGATATTTTGATAAACAGTATCAAACACTGGACCAGAGTAGGAGTTGACATACAGAGTAATTGATACTTCCTATAGTCCAGGGGAACTGGGAGTTGTACTGCAATTAATCTGTTAAAGAAATATATTGTACTAGTAGCCCTGCTGTTTATCCCAGTTGAGGATATTGTTTGTTAAGGCCTTTCTTGGTTGGCTCTATTTGCTCATTTATAATTCCATGTCTACGGCCCTATGAAATTCGTTGAAATTTTTGCAAAATTCCGTTTCATTTTTTGCAGAATTCCTTGTTTTCCATCTAATGTTTTTCTAGATAATCGTCATTATTTTTATCATTTAAATCACGTGTCCAGTCTTAATTTGACTTGGGACTAGAGGTCGACCGATATATCGGTCGGCCGATGTATCGGGCCGATATTTGTCATTTTTTAATCTATCGGTATCGGCCGATTTAAAAAAAAAAAAAAAAAAAAAAAAAAAAAAAACGCATGAAAACATAAAATGTGACAGATTCAAGTTTTACAAAGAATTCTCCCTTCCCCCCTCCCACGGCCCAGACAGCAACCCTAAAATAAAGACAAATCATAGTCTGTACATATACATTGAAGAAAAGAATAGCTAAAATAATAATAACATAAATAATACATTCAAAAAAAAGGGGGGGTTCTCTGGATTCCAAGATTATGGATGTTTGTAAGTATTAGGCTGTGTGTCTGTGTGTGTGTGTACGGGGGCACGGACTTCAGACTTAAAATACTAGTAGGGGAGTAAAATTGTGTGCATCTACTTATTAGTGTGACGCTTTAACATGCAAATTAATGGGAAAACTTTTAGATATCGGCCAAAAAAAATCGGCAGCCCATATCGGCTATCGGTTAACCCTGACCTCTAAGTATCGGCATCGGTTATAGAAAAACCCATATCGGTCGACCTCTACTTGGGACATAGGCCACTGTGCTTTTGCACACAATCTGTCTTAAGTGATAGACCTATGTTGTAGAGTAGGGAGTGGACAGCAATGCTAGTATAACCCCAAAGACTACACATTCAGCTTAATATACCATCATTTTCAAATGTATAGAATGAAAACAAACAAAAAATACAACGTATTTACGGGGAGATCACCTTCTGGATTCCATCACAAGACTTGTATGGAGTCAGTAAGCCACTTGTGTTATGATGTTCTACATGTACATTTTAAGTCTTGTGGTTATTCGAAAAATATTCAAATGCTGCTGTAATGGACAGTTTTAGTCTCCTGTGTCAGCCTAGGCGTTGCCGCATTTCCAGTTTGGTTCACAATGCATAGGGCTTCGCATTCCGGAAATCACATAGGGCGCTACATGTCTTGTGTTTACTCCCTGTGCCAGTGAATGTGCCCCTATGAATCATGTAACCTCGGCTGATTTTGTTTTTGTGTGTCATCTGAAGCTCCCTCTGGTTGGGGGAATAGTGGCTCCCCCTCCAGCCCCTGCGTGGACAATGGCACGGCTGCCTGGGGTAAACCCACTGAGGTGCCCACTGGATGGGGGGAATCGGACGACCCGGGGAAGACCTCAGGCTGGAGCAACCCTTCGGCAAATCCCATAAAGTCTGGTGAGACAGGCACACTGTGGG
>NC_137922.1:43592815-43770638 GCF_963457725.1 Sprattus sprattus | reverse complement strand
CTAAGTGTGGGTAGCTGAACGCTGAATGCTTTAGGAGAGTAGATTTGATTGATTTGCTGTCTTTGCCTCACTCCAATGGGAATGTGCCCTTCTTTTCATGTTGTCCTCTTTGTATTCCTTTTTTGCACTTCTATCCTTCTTTTCTCTGCTTGTAACCTTATTCACTCTGTGTGTCTACTTGTATTTTCCTTTAACGCCTCACGTTCTGTCGTGAAACCGTCTTCACTAATCATTGTCTGTCTTACTGATAACTGTCCCAACTAATTTTCACGTCTTCATCCTTTGTCCTTCCTGTCCTTTCTTCTGACCCTCCTCTTCTTCCTCCACGCTGCACACTAAAGGGCCTGTTCCCACATATGGACCACAGGGTATGTAGTCTCTGAAAGTAGCTGCTCTGTCAGGCAAAAGCCAGTTTCATTTCTATTCACGTCATCTGTTCACTGCTGCGCAGAGCAGCTGCAAGACTGTATTTCACTCAAGAGAGGTTAGACTGCGGGTGATTCTGGTCAAATGCCCCTGCGTTTAAAAAGTTTGAAGTCTCTCCAAGGTTCATTATATACAAGGTTTGGATGGATGGATGCAGGGGCCTCAATATGTCTACTTGTACAAAAAGTCATGGAAACCTGAAATATAGAGGCATGATCTCTAGAGGTTCATTTAAAAGACTTTTCGGGTCAAAGGATGACAGCAGTAATAAAACGTTTATGATGAGCCTTGCAATGGGGCATTTCAGCCAACAGGCCTTTATCTACAGACAGACTCCCTCTTCAAATACAGTTTTTTTTTCTCTCTCTCTCTTTCTTCTTCTTTACAAGTTGAAATCGTCCACTTAACTCGTTGCTTGATCTCCACATACGTCCACATTTGTATAAAGACGTTGTAAAAATGTCTGTGTCATCTCATCATTATAGGTGCATTCATTTTTTGTTTTGCTTATTAGTGAAGGAGTGAATGCTCTTAAATGTTTGTCTTCTCCCAGGCCGCTGTGCCCCCATGAAGAGCATTTCCAGTAGCCTGAAGGAGACCATGAACCCCGGGGACATGGTCCAGGACGCCATCCACAACTTCTCTCCCGCCTACCAGCAGTACACCCAGCAGTCCACGCTGGAGCAAGGTGCCCCTGTGCCACCCGTCTCCCGCAACCACAGCACCACGGTTGCTCGTGACAACGAGAAGACCTTACTGCTGAGCTCTGACGATGAATTCTAGAGTGTGGTTCTCTACGAGCCTCTCATAGACATTGTTCCTCCAAATAATAAGAAGTGCAACCCTCTGGTATTTGCACATTTACGGGAGGATTCCATTGTGCTTCAGATGGACAAGTTGGTATGGGACCTCCTAAAGGCAAAAAAAAAAAGACCAACCTGGCCATGCTGTGGCACAAAAGCTGTTATTTAAAAACGTTGTGTAAAATTATTTGTGCTTTTACATTGATATTGTTACATCAAAGCCTGACTGGGAACTCACTGGCAACCCACTTTGGGTTCTGATTCAGCCTGTCTCAATCAAACTCCAAACTGATACACACAATACTTCCAGTAGTACTCTTAGAAAGAGCGTTGTTTCGATAGCGTTGGCCTGATATGCTGTAAGTGCTCAACTGACATTGCAGCTGATATTACTATGGTGTTTTCCCATGGGTGAGTCTTAACATTCAAAAGGTTTTTTAAAGCTTTTAAATGCTTTGAAAAATGAGTCCAACCTCTGCTTAAGCTCTCATTGTGGTCTCCTTGGTAGCAGTGTGCGCGTGCCAGTTGTTGGCGTTATGGGATGGACGAATGCTGTGACCGAGGGCCCTGACCCCTCATAGACCGGCAGCTGTCTGGAATTAGGCGTCGCTGTTATTGCTTTCTGTGTTGTTATTTATAGTGTGTATTGGCTGGTAGTGAGAGAGAGGAGGTGTAGGTTGGACGGACGGGCAGGCGGGCAGAGAGTGCTTGATGGGACATGATGAGATTACAGATTAAGAGAAATCTGCTCAATGCACAGACACTGGAGAGTAGCAAATCGGCGTGGGCTGGATTAGGAGAGAGTAATTGGGGCGTTTTTCGCAGGGCCAAAATTAGTGCCCTAACCAGAGGACCACTGCCGTTAAACTCTAATCTGGGTTAGAGAGCAGCACATACACATCTAGGTTATGTCTATGGATGTGTGCGGGCTGCAGGTAGACAAGCGGTTATCTGCTTTCTCCATTGGTCAGTGGAGTTGATGGTATAATGCACTTAGCATAGTAAGAAACTCAGCAGTGGCTGTGAGAATATTCTCATAGATTAGGTGACCTGTTGAGTTTCATTGCAAGTGTGTACAATTATGGGCCTGCTTTAGCAAGGTTTTTTCATAGCAAATTATTAATAATCTGGGATCAGTTATGATTTAGTTGTTAAATTGGGGAGTGTGTGTGTGTGTGTGTGTGTGTGTGTGTGTGTGTATAGAGAGCAGATGCATAAAACAAACTGATTCTAAGTCAGTACAGTAATGTGACCGGATTCATGATCAAGGTACAGGCATTCCTGTTGGCATGTGCAGCTTTTCCATGACTAGAGTAACTCCACTGTCCCTCTCTCCACCATTAGAGGGCAAACCAGGAGTCTTCTATGAAATTCCCTCAGTGACCTAGACATTAAAATACCCTTACTCTCTCTCTCCCTCCCTCTCACATACACACACCCCTTATCTGAAGAAAACAGGCAGACCATTATCTGTAATGCACACACTTCTTCTGGGGAAGGAAGGTGTGAAGTTTGAGCTGACTCAGTGGGAACTAGCTTCTCAGAGGAGGTTTCCACTGAAGATATAGGTTGGCTGTCTGCTCCATGTTAGGTAGGTGTGTGTTTTTTTTTTAAATTTTCTTTTTATTGGAATATTTTGTTATGTATTTTATGCTCCTATGGAAAAAGCATTGATGACACCTGTTCTATTTATTTTGTGCAGGTTTCAGTAGTATCAGTAGTAGTGGTATCTTTTACTCAATGCACTAGCACTATGCTACCTAAAAATGTTGATCAGCTGAACGTTTCTTTACTTCAGAACAGTAACTTGAAAAACCTAGCTTTTGGATTTGGAAAACTGTCAGAACATGGAATATATTTTATAACATATATATTGAATTTGTGATAGAAAATATAGGAGAATAATAGGTTGCTCATTTTTAAATATTGTAGGGATATTCATATTTCAAGACCTAGTGATGAGCGACGTTGAGGTGGGAGAAAACAAAGGCTTAGTTTTGTACTTTTGCTCCGTTTTATGTTATGTTGTATGGTTGCTTTGGTTTTTTTTTAAACCCACTTGTGTTTATCTAAACTAAGAATATGATGCTTATATTTTTATTCCTGGCAATGATGGAAATAAAGAATACAAAATAAATAAACAAAACTATAGTTGTTCTCTATATGTTGCCCCAGTCTGGTTTGTGTGTCTGGTAAGTGGTTGCACCCTGTGTGACCACATACCCCTCTTTCCCACACACAGCTAATTTTGCAGCCATTTCCACAAAGTCACTGCCTAAGTGCGGTTCTGGTTCCAGAAAGTGTTCCCAGGGCTGGATGATATATAGTACACAGCACATCTCCCCATCATACCACACCGTCTTTTTCCTTTCCTTTCAATCAACAAATACATTTGCTCTTTCCGTTCAGTCTCCTTTCTGGACAAATTTTACAATTTCAAGTAAATGTTACACATTAGATGTTTATGTACAATATATACAACATTTATTTCAATTTATGTATAAAATAGACAATGTATTTCATTTTTACTATAGAAAAAATATACGTAATAAATACAAATGACACAGTTTTTTGTTTTACATTACAAAACATCCAGCAGTTTCAAGAACAACAAAAATAAGCAAATGAGATGGATGAGCTAATTCTATTTGGGGTATTAAATCATAAACATTAAACACCAAATGACCAAACTCATATTCAGCAGCTAAGGTATTCCACTGGACAAACCCCATATAAGGCTAAATGTTTCTCAGTATTGCTAACTAATTCTCTAAATATTTTTGAGGAAGTGTTTTTGCAATGAATTAGAAATATCAAATATACTGTAAAATCGTTAACTGTTAACCAATCATTTGAAATGCCCCTTACAGCTTAAGTTAGCATGACTGGTGTTTTTTAAGGGCCATCTTGACATGCTTCGGTTAGCTGTGACTCACACTCCAATTCTTTTCCTCTTTGCCCCCCCTCAACATCACTAAACAGGTCCTAAACTTCCAAAGACTCCCTTCATCATACCTTGATCACAACATTCCTTCACCGTCTACTCACTCCTCACATTTTCCTTTCTTAGTCCATCATCTTTATCTCCAATCCTTGTCCCATTCTTCTCTTGCTCTCCTGTAGAGGGTATAAGCTACACTCTCTCCCACTTTGTCTGAAAATATCTTAAAATCACTTTCAAAATCATAAATAATGTATTCACCCTGATCTTTAAATACAAATACCACTAAAATACTAATGACATTAGTACAAATATAACTATCCAGGCATACACAAAACCATAATTAAAGCAACTGGAACACCTGCCTAGGGACATCAAAACTGCTTATTACAATAGTTAAACATTACAAAAATAATATCATACCCCAACGTAAGACAGGCGCATACTTCAGTATTTGGACTTAAACATCACAGCACTCGTTAGCTTTTGTCATCTCTATTTTTAAATACAAATAAAATAACTCTTGATAAATGTCACCGAACATTTTTGTCTTTTCTTTTTGTACAAACATTACAACATGATAATAAAAAGGAATGTATCCATAGATTTGCATTGACACCGCATTCTATGGGACCCTTACTATGTGGTTCCAGCAAAACTTGCCAACTAGCACTTAGTTGAAAGTCACAGATGTTAGCCTAGCTTGTACTTGATGCTAGCACACACTGCAGTACACTTCACACTAAACATGTATCAATGTTATGCATATAAATACACACACATATATATATAGAGAAAGGTATATACTGGTAACACAGTGAAGTACAACAGATGTTAACCAACAGTTTGTGGACCAGAGTTTTGTGTTGTGGTGGAAGCGGCAAGGGTGCAGAGCATATCCACAGACACTTCGCTCATCAATGCAGGACCAAAGAGTTTAAGCTGACTGTCTAAGGAATTAAATAAAATCTTAATTCAAACAGACCTTGTAGCCCTAGCTTTGTGAATGCCGAGTAATGAAGTCGTTAGCACTGGTTGAAACCGTCTCCATGCTTTCTCATGGCATCCTGTCTGACATTCGGGAACACGGCACAAAGACTTACATTTTGGAGAATGGTGTCCAACCCACTTGTTGGGGTTGGTCAAATGGTGTTTTTAAAAAAATGGTTGAACATGTTATTTCAAAGTTGTTTTTGAGGGGGTCGTTTCTAAATGTCTTTTTAAAAGATAAACCCCTCTGCATGGAATGTTTCAATGGTCAACTTCAAATGAGCTCTGTTTTTCATACACCCTCTCAATGGCAAACAATTTTCATGGAAGCATATTTTAGTGAAATCCCTATAAAGCACATTAGAGCCCCCTAAGAGTGATCACATTGGGATACATCTAGGTTGAACATAGACGTGTCTGGGACAATAGTCTACTGTACTGAGTAACTTCAACAAATGAGTTTCTATCACAGTAGTTGACTGTTTCTATTGTCCTGTGGGTCTCTGTATCCCTGCAACTACAAGTGTGCGTGTGAAAGAGGCTCTCAGGAGAGAAAAAGAAAAAGAAAATACTTGTGTCACTGACTATGGGCATCACGCTGCCACTCCCCAAGTCAGTCAGTCATAGCGTTTCAGTCCCATTTGTGAGTGCATAAAAGTGAATAAAACAAGAGTGACTGGATGTGTGTGTGTGTGTGTGTTTGTGTGAGGGAGGGAGGGAAAGAGAAACCTGACCCTACGAGGCTCCCCCCTGTTCCCTGGACGCTGCCTGTGGCTGCTGCGGACTCTTGACGATGGTGATGACGGAGGCAGTGTTAAGGCGTGGCGCCATGGCGAGCAGGGCTCCACCGCCCCCTGCCGCCACCCCATCACTCTCGAGGCCGCGGGCGAAGCGCTGCAGGGCGGCCAGCCGCGCGCCGAGGCCCTCCAGCTCGCGACGCATGCCGGCGTTCTCGGCGCCCAGGCGCTCCACCTCGCGTTGAAGCTCCTTCTTCTGTTGCTCAAGCGCCTCGCGCTGCGACACGCGTTTGACACGGCAGCTGGCAGCGTACCCGCGGTTCTTTAGCGTGCGTCGCCGTTGCTTCAGCTTTTGTACCTCATCTCGCGAGAGGCCGCGAAGGAGCAGGTTGAGCTCGCGCACCGACAGGGACATGAGGTCGCCGTCCGACATCACAGGCATGTTCTCGCCACACTCCCTTTTTACCTGACAGGACAAAAAAAAAAAAGAAGGGATTTTTTTTGGAAAGTCAAACATCTTAACATCATGTTTTTTGACTGATAAGAAATGGAAATAAGAGCAAGGGGGACAGGTGGTCACACTCTACATTGTTATCAGATGTCGTGCTGTGTTGTCTTTGTTGTTAAGACTGTCATATACACTAATTACAGGCACACATGGCTGACCTGCTTCTCTAGCTTATCAGTATGGGCTGTGTGTGGTATATAGCGCAGCTATCTTGGCATCCGGTTTATGGTCACTGCAATGTTAAAATGTGCTGTTTCACAAGTTACACAAGGTAAAGACACAGTTTTTGATTCTCCCCATGCAAACATGTGAGATTTCAACACCCAAGACTAACTGTAAGTTTTAAACACATCCTCTGACGTTCCAGTAAATTATCAGCATTTTTATATCGAATTTTTGAAGAAATCCAGTTTTTGTGAGAATGAGAATGTTTGCATTTCCTCTTTAAGGAATTAAAGGTCAAGAAGCCCTTTCGTAACTAAAAGCCACATGATAGTGTGGGTAATAAGTAACCCTGAGCACTGCAGACGAAACAGCACCAAAGGGGAAATTACCTTCAGTGCTTTGCTGGCTCTGCTATCCGATGTCATCTCTATGTCTTGGGTGGGTTTCTTTTACCTGTAACACAAATCAACAAAATGTCATAAAGATACAAAATTAAAAGTATCAAAAAAGGTTTGTTATGACACAGTACACTTCTGCTGCGGGGGTTTTCAAATCAAGTAAAAGAGGTTCTGAAAGCAGAACAAAACATTCCAATAGCATTAAACATGAGGAGGAAGAATGCCTCAGACGTAGTTAAGGACAGGTGTTCCTCTTTCCTGTTCCTTATACATTATTGAATATTAGAGATTTTACATTTGGGCCATGTTATAAATATGGCTAATGAAAATAAATGAAAACTCCTCACTCATAAAAACACCACATACACTACACATGTATGCTAACTGGGTCTTTCATACAAGTTCTCAGTCTGTATGATATTTGATCTTAAATGTCCTTTACATGCCGTGTAGGGCCCGTAATACTTCTGAGGAGTAGGCAGGCAAGCCACATGAGGCGCCTCTAGGAAAACCGTGTATGAACGTTTCTATCAAGTCACAGTGATTCAGCAGAAGCGGAGTACATGTCTTCCAGTTTTAGCTGTATCCTACCCAATTGTTTGACCCGGTCCAAAGATGTTTGCTTTATAAGCGGACACATCCTAACAAAACATCATGAAATCGTGAAAATAACTGCGAAATGCTGGCAGTATGAAGGAAATATCCCAACAACGGCATTGTTCCGTTCTATGACAGTTGACATGTCACTGCCAGCTAAAAATGGTGCTGACTTCACATATCTTGTAGCTAGCACAGTCGCTTAAGTAAATTCAGTTGAGAAGCCAAGTTCAAATAGATATTGTGTATTCACGGAAAGTAAGATAATACTGATAATACAAAATAGAAATACAAAATGTATCTTTGGAAACAACCCCATTTCCTCATTTAAGTAGCTATCTGGCTAGCGGGAAACACGCTAATTAGCACTCTGACTAGCTGCAAGCAAATTAGCTATCGATAGCTGACGTTAGCTAGCTTGCTAGCTAATGTTATTTAAATAGCCTACGATAAACACTGACACTTCTAAACTTACCACAGCTACAGTATGCGTTAAACACCCCTCTAACGTCTCAATAAATACCCGAATTCATGCTGAATAAGGTCAACGTTTCCAGCTTTCTCTTCTTTGATCTTGGTAAACATCTCAGGCTCAACAACAATCCACCCATTTCCTTATAGGGACTGGATTTGGCGAGAGCCTAGCATGTGAATTTTAGTAGTAAACAGAACCACACTTGTCGCACAAATGAACTCTAAATCTTATAATTCGATGTTCGCATACTTACAAGTCTGTGTTTTTCGTCGCACAGTCCGTATGAGCTATATGAAACCGTACAGGCTAAAATGACGGACGATCACAACAGTGTAACGTGAATTAAATATGCTACCCGAAGGCAATGTAACGTTAAGCTAAGTTAGCTATCGCTAGCAACACTCATGCGACCCACAACGTAAAAAAAAGAGCCTCACTTTATTGTGATGTGGTCCTGTTCTTCACACGCTACTCCGTACGCTTGAAGACGGACTACATATACAAACGACACTGTTCGTCTCATCAAATATAAGCAACTAACGTTACTTCTTGGTCCGCCTTTTCCCGGAATTACTCACCGTCTCCAGTGTTGGATTCTTTCATTCATAAAAAACAGTTAGGATGACGCAAGGCTTTAAGAATGAGGGCGGAACCTAAACGCCCCCACAGTGTACAAAAAACACGTAAACACACATAAGTTTTAGGGACCTGTCACATTCTTCATGGGCAGAGCGTGAATTGTAGGAACTTGTTGCCTAGAAAGACTCTTAAACAGCTTCCTTACCAGCCCTGAAACTGATATTGCCCATAAACAGAATGACCACATTTTTTATCATTTTGATTCCAAATTCACTCAGATAAAGATAAAACACAAATAACAATAGTTAAGACGTAATTGATTCGCTGACTAATATACATAACATGTATATTTCAATATTGTTTTACGTTTGTGGTCAGAGAAATGATTTGTTATGGATGGTAAAATAAATGCACATGCGATATACAATAAGAACACGAATTAGTCTCGTCTCTCGCCTTGTTTCGAAGAAGGTTACCAGCTGAAGTCAGTGCTACCCATGCTTATGACCAATGCTTGTGACGAACTGAATTGATCTTGTATATAGACTAAACTTACCTCACTGCTCATAGCTAAAAAAAAAAATACATTCAAATACTCTACAGCATTATGTATAACTAAGTTTCAACGCAGTACTGTATCTAACACAGCCACATAACACTCCATTACAGTCATAACACATTCCTCTCCTTCCATAGGTATTCCTATGTCTATGGTTCAGACTTGCTAGGATGATAACTTGTAAACGGTCCTCTCTGTCGACAGAGAGCGCTCTTCTCCTTGCTGTAATTTATCAGGTAGTGCACTTTTCCCATCAGCCAACAACGCACATGTAACCCAAGTGACCTCGGTGGTGTGGTGTAAAGACAGTGCATGCTCTGTGGAGTACTTGTAACACTACATGTTGGATATTAATCGCGCACACAAGGGAACAATCACGGGTCAGTGATTAATATTACACCGCCACAAACAGCCTTTATTATTCCAGCTCAAAGACGGTGTTTAAGCAGAAGTTATGGCTGGAATCGAGGGTCTTTCGCCCGCTGCGGGCCCTGTAGCAACCCGGCCCCCGGAGGACGAGATTGAGGATGATGAAGATGAGGATGTAAGTAACTCCAAACGAAAAATACAGTTCATCTAGACAAATATGAAATGGGGCAGCTCACTGTTTATCGTTACACATTTATACAACCGCTGACTTGTTGTGTGGTAAAATAGGTTTGCTAGCTAAGATAGCTAGCCAACTGTGACAGGCTAACAGTCGCTGCTAGGTAGCTAGTGTGGCTAGCACATAACTGATTTCCATACGTTGATTGGCTGCATTGAGCTTGTTCAGCTGAATTCAGACAGCGGTAGGACCGATACAAATAGGTCATGTTAAATGTTCCATTCAAAATGTGAATTGCTTTCATATACCTCGGCGAGGAAGATAGTTAAGCACAGTTAACGTTAGCGATGAATAGTGGCTTAGCTGCCATAGTGGCGAACGTGATGATAATGAAATCGGTCACTGTAAGGAACATATCTAAAGTGACGTTTAACATACAAAGCAAATAACAGTTACTAATATTGTCGAATCCAATACGCATGCTACCTAGAGTATAACTTATAAGTATAACATGACTAAACCGTCGTTGTCAGGATGCAATGTTGGTGTGGTTTTGTCCTGCAACTTCCCTATCAGCAATGTAATTAACCTAGCCCCACTCACTGATCGTTGTCTTCCGATCTTCCTCCCGACAGTTGGATGAGACGCTGGTGGAAAGGCTATGGGGACTTACAGAGATGTTCCCTGAGTCAATGCGCAGTGCAGCAGACGTGTCAGCACAGTGCTCTTTCACATTGGCCAAGAAGCTTTACAGGTAGCATGTCCTCTTCATTGTTTTTGTTTGCTATTTTAAAGAGATGTCTAGCATCATGAAACATTTTTTCAACATCACTCTAAATCTATACCTGCATTTCAGCTTCTCACGTGCTGCGCTTTGGGTTGGCACCACTTCTTTCATGATCCTTGTCCTGCCTGTGGTGTTTGAAACAGAGAGACTACAGCTTGAGCAGCAGCAACTTCAACAGCAAAGACAGGTACAAACAATTGTTAACCATGGACTAGTTAATAGTTTGAAAGTGTGTTTTGATTCAGTCAATTAACATGCACAGTGAAGGATTAAAACTCATTTGAACTCGTGCAACTGATATAAGCAGTGGTGGACACAAGTACACAACTCCATTACTTGAGCCAAAGTAGAGATCATCCTGGTGAATGTTACTGCAATACAAGTGAAAGTTGTTCAGTCAAATTTCCACTTGAGTCAAAATGCTTGAGTACTGGCTTAAGTATTCAAAAGAACGATTTCTTTGTAATGTCAACGCATTTTTGAATTGTTACCACAATGCATTTGCAGAACCTAATGTCAACTTACTTAAGGCACTGACTTGCTTGTAGAACCTCTAGAATTAAAAGCATGTAGAATATGTTACAAAGCCAAAAGAAATGTCTATGGAAACTCAACTGAATTGATAAAAAGACAGCCTTTAAGCTGTTCAACTTGCCACCAAATTTGAAGCCTTGCGTGAATTAGAAATTGAAAGTTTCTTGGGCTGAAGATCAATCCAGCTTTACTAAAAAGCCTTTCACAGGCAGCCGAGGCAGGTATGTGTTTAGCCTGCACGACAGGGTGGATACAGCTGGGTAAGATGCCAACATGTCCATACCTTCAGCTGTACATGTTAGGTATGCATACAGTTGTTTGGTCGTGTCCTGTGTGAACATGCTTCATATTAGAAAAGTAATCGTCTTCATCAGAAGCCCTTGAGGAGTTGGAGGGGGAAATGTTCCTGATGTAACTGAGGCATAAATCAGAAACAATTATGGCTATTCCTACTAATAGTACAGCGTTTATTTGACAAGCTTAAAAGAAAGGACTTAAGTCAGTAACGTTAACTTAGCATTTTCACTAGCTAACTATTAGTATGTGTCAGCAGTGGATTCACACAGGACTCGAGTCCCCATATGACAACTTGGCAGGTAAATCCATAAAAAGTAATTTTACCAGCTATAGTTTAAAAACGGCAATCACTATAAGTACAGACAATGCCTTTAAAATGTCTATCTAGAATTATACAGATGTTTACATACCACAATACCTTTCTTAGGTTAAAAGTAAAACAAATAAATATAGCAGCAAACATTTAAAACGAGAGAAATGGTACTCTGGGGAGGAATTGTCATCTTCATCTGCTGTAGTCATCATTACCACCGCCAAACTTCAAATTGAACTGTTCAAAAAATGCAGCAAGCACTTTGATCTTGACTACCAGCGAAGGTTCCTCCTGTGACGAACACAGCGTATGGCCTATCATATTTTCTTAAAGAAAAGCTATGCTTCAAAGTAATGAGTAACGGCAACCTTCAGTTCAATATTTGAATTTTAAATGTATTTCAGTGAAAGTGTCCGAAAATACTTAAGTAAAGATACTTGAAAAATGTACTTAAGTACAGTACTCAAGTAAATTAACATCGTTAACCTCATCACTGGTCACCCCTGGTTATACACTACATTAGGGCTGGGCGATGTGGTATTTTTTATTTTTATTTATCTTTTTCTCTCTGTGTTATGGATGATCAATGATATTATATTTCGTATACTCAAGAGTTTATATTTTAGTCCAGTTTTGAAGACAATTTTTTGACAATATTAGGATTGGTTTTAGCAAATTCTATAGGAAGGAAAGAAAATAACAGTGAACCAGGAGACAGGAAGCCTGTTCATTTGCAAACTGGTTGATCATTTGGTTTAAAGGCCTGGCCCCAGAAAGAGAGCGCTAGCACCTTCTCAAATTAAGGCCCCGCTATTTACTCAGAAAGGAAGCCATCCTATTGAAGGTATAATCAGAATCAGCTTTTATTGGCCAAGTTAGTTTGCACAAACAAGGAATTTGTCTTGGTGCAGTGACTCTCAGTGTGCTTACACATATTACACAAATATACATCACAACACAATGTACCTCTTAACTCACCGATCACTTCCTTTGTTACTTTTATCATTATTGGGCTTTTGACTTAACTTAATTTCACTGAATCAGTTTCCACTCAGTTTGTCATAAGCAACGTAATTGAGAGAAGAGATGGGAAGGCGATCAAATTCAGTCATGGTGACAACGGAGAATATTTCGCAGTTTATGCTTTGATGCTTGGTATTGGAACCACAGAATTAAATATGCTGAACAATTAGAACAGCTTAGAACCAGTGAAAATACCACTAGATTATGCTATTTGAACAAACATGTATTGTCTTTTGTACTTTGAATACTATAGAAACTGTTGCATCTGTTACAGCAATCGTTCAATCTTTTGTTCAACAGTGCAATACCACTAGTTGAATTAACTTGTTTCTCTGTTAATTCCTGTGTCCTCAGATCTTATTGGGACCGAATGCTGGGATGTCTGGTGGTATGCCTGGGATGATGGCCCCTGCACCAGGGAAGATTTGATGACAGAACGACAAGACGATTAGATCAGAAAGAATAAGGGGTTGTGAGAGGGCAAAAAGAGAGCTTCCAGGGGTCAGCACGCACGTCCATTCCAACAAAGCG
Organism: Sprattus sprattus; assembly: GCF_963457725.1. Classification (NCBI taxonomy): domain Eukaryota; kingdom Metazoa; phylum Chordata; class Actinopteri; order Clupeiformes; family Clupeidae; genus Sprattus; species Sprattus sprattus. Next base: position 43,757,428 of record NC_137922.1, on the reverse strand, counting down.
ATGAAACGAGAAAGGGTAGTAGAAGGATGGAGTGGAAAGATAAACCTTCCTCTCACTCCCTCTGCTCATAATATTCTCCTGCGTGGACTGACCTCTAAGCACTGATCTTTTATGGGGTTTTGTTTTTTTCATGTACTATATAGTTCTATTTACATTTATGTTTCCAAGGCAGTGATGGTGGTCCATCTGGGAAGGGTTGTTTGATTGCAATCGTGTGTGTGTCCTCTTTTGTCTGGGGTACAAATTGTCTGTGAAATAGTCATTAGCATGTTGCTGGTGTAGCCAACATGCGAGTGGAGTCACACTAGCTTTAATAAATATACATGTGGGAGGGGTCAGATGCATTCAGGCATCTTCTGTTTGTCTGTTATGTGGATTTTAACAATATGGTCATGTCATCAACAAGAATGGAAGCTCTATGAAAGAAGCAGTCCTGACTTTGCAGATCAAGCCATATAACTGTTTCTGTCCAGAATTATTTTACCTTGGTTTCTTTATGGCAACTTGCCTAGAATTAAATATGCAGAACATTTAAAAACAATACTGTTTAAAAAAAAAAAGAAAAAACGACATTGTTACCCTGTATGCCAAGACAAAATATAGTCTGAATGTATGTATTGTCCTGATTGTGTTAAAGATACATTCTCCACCTACCCCTATAAAGATGTACAGAGTGGTATTCAAACAATCACTGAAGCAGCTAAAAGTTGTATAGTGGCGAAGGTGAATTGTTGAATTCTATTTATTGTCTTTTTACCTCTGCTAATGAAGCAAAATCCATGTATGAAGAGACGGCAGAAATAAAGACTGGAAACAACAGTGACTGAGGTGTCATCTTATAAATCAAGACCAAACAAAAGCAAATGTCTGTTTAAATTAGATTGGTATGAAATGTCTCAAGGGATCCTAGTGTTATTCAGAGCCTGTTTGTGTACATGTCCACAGAGCACACATCCACTTGAGTAAGCTGGACCTTTCCACACCCAATAATTGCACTACACAGCAGTTCATAGTTATTACCACAGTCAAAGACATTATATATATAAAAACATTTTTAACCTTCATCATGTCGTGCACCATTTACTTTTACCTGTTGCGGCTATTTTTCGAACTGATTGCACTTCACTGCAGTTCATAGTTATTACCACAGAGAACTTGTAAAAAATGTAACCTTCATCATGTCGTGGACCATTTACCTTTACCTTTTGCGGGTAGTTTTCGAACTGATCTACCGTACAACTTGGACCTGATTTGTCATCTGACTGGTTCACCACTGCACAGCACTCACAGAACGTCCGCAGCAAGCGCGAGCAACCTCCTCAGATACATTTTTGCCTGACGCCTCTTCATATTAAAGACCATACGAGTTGTCTGTAGTGGTAAGGTAACAATATTATTTCTAATTCAATTGTTTGTCACTACCAAATGTAATACACTTCTTAATACTGTCTCGTTTGAAAAAAATATCGTAACTTTTTAAATGTTGTCAGTTGGCTAGATAACTAACGCTAGTTTGTAAGACTGAATACTGGTTATAGTTAGCTGGCTAGGCTAAAAAGCTAACATGTTCACTGTACCAATCAATATCTGCAGATTAATATGAAATCCGCCGAGGACCAAGTTGTGGAGGATGACTTGGGTTGCCAGGATGACGAGGTATATCTAGATGATGAAGAAAACACAGTCTCATAAGTTGCTCTGAAATTCAAGTTTGTTAATAAATTAAACAGAATATGAAGTTAATCACCCATTTCAAATCTCCGAAAGCACCACAAGGGGGCGACATTAGAAATAGAATGAGGTGGTTATTTATGAATCGTCTGGGACTGATAAGAGGTTGAAAGTACTCTTATTATGTTGAGGTAGAAAAGAGGAATGATCTTGACTTATGGCAAGACTTTGAATAAATATCCATCTTAATAACTGCATTAACTTAAGAAATATGTTCCCCTCAGGAATCATTTTTCCAAGACATTGAACTCTTGCAAAAACATGGCATCGTAAGTATAAAGGAACAAACATCACCATTACATTACATCAGCATTACCACTGTTGAAGAATGTGTACACATGATCACCATGTATCATTGACCACACACAGAATATGGCTGACATCAAGAAACTGAAGTCAGTGGGGATCTGCACAGTGAAAGGCATACAGATGACCACACGCCGAGCTCTCGGCAACATCAAAGGTCTCTCTGAAGCTAAAGTTGACAAAATCAAAGAGGCTGCTGGAAAACTGCTGGTGAGATAACAGGCCTGGATTTAGGTTGCCTGCAGCTATTTGAGACCATAAACTGTGATGGGGTTGAAAATGATTTTCGTTTTTCTGGTGTTCGTTCACTCTAGTGCACCATGCTGCATTCTCTTTCATGTGTTATAGAAATGACTTCACACAGTATATTCAGAAAAGCAAAACAAATACAAAACACTTCCAACAGAGTGGGACTAACATCCATGTGAGACACAAAAATATTCGCCTTGGTCCAGTATCTCACAAAGAAATAATTCCAATGGGTGTGTCTTGTCATTTTTGGAAAGCTTATTTTATAAATTGTTCTACACGAACGTAAACACGAACAAATTTGTATTTGGCTGGAGCCTACGTAGGAAGACTTTGCATGTGTGTCCTCTGAAATTTGTCAGCATAACGTTATTTTCATGTTCCTCTCCTCTTACCAGAGTAACAGTTTTCTGACCGCACTGGAGTACAGTGAGAAGAGGAAGCAGGTGTTCCACATCACCACAGGGAGCTTGGAGTTTGAGTTAAGGCTTAACCTGCATCAACACATACACCGATTTACACTTGACTTCTTCTTTAATCACTTCAGCACTCAAGTATCTGCTGTGTGGAATCACTTTCAAACACTCTCATCTGTGGAGGGTTTGAAAGTCAGATGAAGTCATAAAGTTGGTGTTCCAACAATAATAATTTTGTAAAAAGTTTTAACTCCTCTTCTGTTCCATCTCAGCAAGCTCATGGGAGGAGGCATGGAGAGCATGGCCATCACTGAGGCATTTGGCGGTAAGACGGATGGCTTTGTGCTGTCTTTTCTTTTTTTTTCACTCTTTCTTCCCTTTCCACTCGCCTCAGTGTCTGTTCTTGGCTCAGGGTCGTCTGGCCTGGAGTTTAACGGCGATGTCGTATAAAGCAGGGTGTGTTGATGACACATGCGGTTTGGCATATCCGTGGCCCTCAGAGGAGAGCTTAACATTTAAAATGTTTTCTCATGCAGAGTTTCGAACTGGGAAGACACAGCTCTCGCACACACTCTGTGGTGAGTTAAGTCATTCTGCTTTCAGAGCACTTCAGTGATCCTACCTTGAGTGACCACTAAACTTTGTCTAACTTCTTAAAATTGTTCTGTAACAATAACTTTGTCCCAAACAAATATGTAAATTGTCTTTTATTAGTAAATTGCCTTATATTTAAAAAGTCTTTTATTGGTTTCTACAGTGACATCCCAGCTACCAGGAGAAGATGGTTACACGGGGGGCAAAGTTATTTTCATCGACACTGAAAACACCTTGTATCCTTCTCTAGCCCGTCTGCTGATTATTTGTTAAAACATCAAAAAATACTGGGGGAAAAAAACACTCTCTAAGGGATCATCCACCAGTCTAGGCCTCAAATCAGGCCAAGAATGGTCTCAGCAATTTCTACCGTCTTTCCATTCCTTAACTTTCCCAGTCGGCCAGATAGGTTGAAGGAAATTGCAGACAGATTTAATGTGGACCATGAAGCAGTACTGGACAATGTGCTGTATGCTAGAGCTTACACCAGTAAGAAACTGGCCACTTGTACATGTACACCAAGGTTATGAAGTGACATGTTGTTTTGTGCTGACATGTTGTTTTGTTGGCTAGCTCCAAACAGTTTGCACAATATGTGGTCATTTAACTTAAACACTAGAGCAAAGTTCTTTTGTAGATGCTTTAAACCACTGAAATTTGCGGGTAGAAAAAAAATAATGAAATACATTAGATCCTTTTCTGTGTCAGTGAACACAGCCTCGTCCCATGTCATGTTAGGATAACGGCTGCATTTTTCATCTCACAGGTGAACACCAGATGGAGCTGTTGGACTTTGTGGCAGCCAAGTTTCATGAGGAAGGGGGCGTCTTCAAGCTATTGGTAAAATGCCAGAGTCGTACATGTTTGTTTCTTTATTTCTCTTTGTTATAATTATAATAATTAATTTGTTGTATTGCACTTCATTTTGGACAACCTCTCTGCTGTCAGTTAAGTCCATGTTTATCACATGCAAGCACACCAGTGCTCATCATATTACTACTTATAGCAACTTACCACCAAATTCTCACTAGTCCTTTCTCCTTTCTCCTTTCTCCTGTCTGGCTGTGTGTCCCAGATCATAGACTCAATCATGGCTCTTTTCCGGGTGGACTTCTCTGGTCGGGGTGAGCTCGCAGAGAGACAGCAGAAGCTGGCTCAGATGCTCTCCAGATTGCAAAAAATCTCCGAAGGTCAGGGCCGTTTGGCAATTGCTCTTTCAAATCGAACTACAAGATGTTTCTCCTCTGTTTTGTTATTACTTGTAAGAAATACTTTCTGGCCTAAGTATAAAGCTAGACAAGGCTTGTCTTTTTTTTAAGCGTCATGGCGTTAATTGTTTGTTTTGTTCTCCACAACAACTCTCCAATTATGGCGTACAGAGTACAATGTGGCTGTGTTTCTCACCAACCAGATGACAGCAGATCCAGGGGCAGGGATGACGTAGGTCAACGTAAATTGGCATTCTCTCAGAACTGTTTTAGGGTCAGAACTCTAAAAGATGACAAGGGGCCCATTATTTGTATTGTGTGTCAAAGGTTCCAGGCTGACCCCAAGAAGCCCATTGGAGGACACATCCTGGCCCATGCCTCCACTACTCGAATTAGCCTGAGGAAAGGACGGGGCGAGCTGAGAATAGCCAAGGTCTTCGACAGGTATATTATGGGGACTATAGATGAGCTCTCTCACTAGTGGTTTGTATCCTGCACTTATACTATTTTTTATTATTGATACAGTTTGTGAAAATAGAATAGAAGTATAATATCACAATAGAAATACAGACATTAAAATGATTTATCTCTGTTATACAGCACATCAGCAAGTTGTTTATGCAACATCTATATTCTCAATGAACACCCTAAAGGTAGTACAATTTGATGTTGAGTGAACAGATTTTTGTCTGTCCCTTTACATGTTTTTTTTTTCACTTGCAGTCCTGATATGCCAGAAAGTGAGGCCACTTTTGCAATTACCTCTGGAGGAATCGCTGATGCCAAAGAATGAAGCAGAGATACTTAAGGGTGGAGCGGTCTTGGAAAAAAGTGATGTTCAATTGCATGTGCTTTTGCTAACAGAATACTTGCAGTAAAGGTTACGTTAGAGGTTGACTGTTTTTTTATGACAACTACTATTTATTAAATATTAACCCAATGATGAATGTATTTGTATTTTGTAAATAAATATTTATTATATGAAAATGTATGCATGTTTAATTGATTTAATAATAAACTTGATTTAAGAAGAGCCCTAGTGATGTACTGTATCTATGCCCTTTTAAGCTTTATCCAGCTCAAAACTCAGTTCTGGTTGAATTGCAAGCATTCCAGTGGCATTGCAGTATCTCACTATTCAGACTTGGGATCCAGGATAATGACTCAGAACTTAGTGGAGATTAATGTAAACACGTGCACATACCACTCCATAGTAGGGAAAAAGAACCTGACTGCCATCTGTTGAATGAACTCACCGTTAAACAGACCGTAGGCGTCCACCAATGTCTTTCGCCAAATCAACTAAGAAAGAATGCGTGGTTGAATTTCACCAAGAAAGGGTCTTACAGAAGTGTTCTTTAACGAGTGGTGGTTTTGAATGACGACAACGGACCTCTAGGGGGCAACAATGCATCCAACAATAATACAAAAAAGCGAACAAAAGTACAGGATGTCTGATATCGTCATTTCCGTGAACCAGCTAGTCCGGTCTGCTAGCTAGCTATGTGCTCGGAAGGCTTTCATTACCGCTAAAGGTTTGTGTCGGGAACAAGTAAATGTAAAACAAACATTCCCTCACGACTGAAATCATCTTTTGCACATGTGGTAACATAATATTATCAAGATATGAACAGCCCTTAATCGTTTTAGGTTCGACTTGATTAGATCCATTCCTTGACACAATTAGCTACCATTACCTTGTTTCGCAGGCTAATCAGCTAAGTAAACATGTAGCAAGCTAGCTTGATAGAGTACACATTTGTTTGAATAATACATGCCGATATAATTTAATCATTGTCTGGTATGTTGTATTGTCTTTGGTGTGCAAGCGATCTATGTGTTCAGAAATGTAATGTGAATGATTTTTGTAGTTTGAGAGGTCGCGAGTTGCCGGTATGCAATGTTAGCCAACTTAGCTCCCTCTCAAAACGTATACTTATGCGATAAGCAACACTTGTCAAGTGGTTTGACAGCAAAATAGGTCAGACTGGACTTGCCGATTGTCAGCAAGTGATTTGATCGTTACATTTATTTCGTACTGTTTGTCCTACCTGTTTGAAACAATGCAGTATTTGACCACACAAATAATGCTGTCACACAGTCAAAATGGCATCAGTTGCTTGATAAACTCAAGATTGACAATATTGTTCATTTCTTCACAGAGGGAACCATGTCTGGCACAGGTGGAGGGAAGCGTGCCTCAGGTGGGGACAGTCCCCCTGGTCCACCTGAAAAGAAATCGAAGAAAGAGGAGAAGACCACCACAACTCTAATCGAGCCCATTCGTATTGGAGGAGTCGCCTCCACGGTCAGTCTACTCATAAAAATGTCACTGACTCGGGTGTCTGTCAGCATTTTGGGCTTTATATTTCAAAGCTCTTTGTTATGTCCTCTTATTATTACAGGAAGAGATGGACATGAAGGTGATCCAGTTCAAGAACAAGAAGCTGTGTGAGCGGCTGGAACAGCGCCAGGTGATGGAGGATGAATTGCGAGAGAAGATTGAAAAGTTGGAGAAACGTCAGGCTACTGATGACACCACCCTGCTCATTGTGAATCGTTATTGGACTCAGGTATAGTAGTCATTTTATTTGGCCCTTACGTTTGTTATTTGTGCCAAATCTTCTTACATGTCTGTGTTGACAAATGTTTTAATGCCACCCTCCTATCTCCATATTAGCTTGATGAGAACCTTCAGGTCCTGCTTCGGCGTGTTAAGCCTGAGAGCCCTCCAGAGCCCACTGCAGCTCCAGAGCCTGCTGCCCCCACTCCTGCCCTGGCTCCTGAACGCCCTCCAGTGCCTGCTCCTGAGCCGGACACAGAGCCCCCACCAGCACCCTCTCCAGCTGATGGGGAAGACGTGCCAGCTCCTCCACAGCCTCCTGCCCCAGAGGAGGAGGAGGACCGGCAGCATCCGAAACACCCAGCTCCTCAGCAAGATGGCCTGGACCAACCTGCGACAGTAGTGCAACGGGCGGATGGCATCAAAGGTAGGCACCTCTTTTGGTTAATTCCATTAAGTCATTTTGTTTGAGCTTGATTTTTATTTGAATAGTTTGAATAAGTTATAACCCTAACTGAAGTCATATGTTAGGTGTGTTAGATGCTTAATTTTACTAGTTTGTACATGTCATTACAGGTTTGGGGGAATTTCAAATCTCCTGATATTTTGGAATTCACAATTTACATTGTTTGTAAAACAGATGCTTTTGTTGACCTCCAGATTTGCTCTTAATTAGCTTTCAAAATTGCTGTCAGTGTGAGGACTGCTCTATCTGCCAACTTCAGAAACAGGGGCATATTGAGCTGTGAAGATGGGCAGAAAAAAATAAACATAGATTGATATCTTGGCTGCAGTGGAAGAGAATGATCAGTGATGGCCTTCCATTTCAAATTCTTGCAAAATGTTGAGGGTTTGCACAGACACCCTAGGCAAGTGTGTATGTGCAAGAGGAAATGCTTCTCTTCATGATCTATGTCAAGTGAGGAATACAATGTGAAGGCTTGCAGCACTTTGTACATTTGTTTTCCATTATTTGACATAAGATCACAGTACTCAGTTGTTTTGAAAAAACTTTCACCTGTTTGTCAAGGAGTTTGTCAGTTTGTTTGAGTTTTCTTCTCTGGTAATGGCTAACACTGTGGATTGGTGAACACAAGCCGTGAATTGACTTGTTGCAGCAGTTATCTACACTCTAAATTCAAAGTAAAACCATAATGTTGTTTGGGGAGGCTAACACTGTAATTTACGACCTGGTTTATCTCACCATGGGCCAGTTTGTGGTCTTCACCCGAGTTCTGCTAATAGAAAGCAGCTATCTGAACCAGCTGCATAAATGCTTTTTGACACGTCATGGTCCCACCAGGCGTGATCCCTGTCACTTATCACCATTTATCACGTTGATTTAGGGTTCAAGTTGAGTGTGAATTTTCACCAGGCCAACATGAAAGAATAACAGAATTTCCTCGTCGTCCCTCCCCTCTGCCCCCCAGCACTCCCTCCACCGACCCCTCTGAGTGGCAGTGCCAAGGAGTTCCTGACCACCCTGGACCACTGCTGCGAGGAGGAGCTGGGCCTGCAGCTGCAGGATCGCATGCAGTTCAGCAAGGGCGCCATGGCCTGCATGGTGTGCGTCTTTGACCGGCTACACTCCAACATCGAGGACCTGTGCGCCCGAGTCCAGAGTGCAGGTGAGGCCTGGGCGTCTTGTCCTCAATTCACTCTCATTCCGAACCACCATCAAAGAATGTTCAAACAGCGCACTGCGCTCTCCGAAGTGCTTACAAACACGGTTGAGCTGTGCACACACGGTACATATATAAGCAGTGACGCTTGCGTGTTTCCGTACTATCTGATGGGTTCACTGTTGGATGCTATGCTCCAGTTCTGTTGCCTTCATTGGTTTGCAATGAGGGATAACCCCTCTGTGTCCCTTCAGTGAGCGAGGATGATAACCCGAGAGAGATCCTGGCCCAGAATCGCTCTCTGTTGGAGGAGAACAGGAGACTGCAGGACCTCGCCTCCTCGCTTCAGGGGAAGCACCATAAAGTGTCTATGGAGGTGTGTGCTTCATTTTTATCAGTGCCTGTTGGATGAAGTGCTCAGATGCGGCGCTGATCAAAGTGTCCCCATAAACAGTTACATCGCAGTACCTGATGGTTATAGCATAGCCTAAGCATAAACAAAAGCCACAAGTATAAACAATATTTTATTCCCCACACAATTTATCATGAATATGGGAATGGGATAGGCATGTCTTTGGGATGATCTGTTATGTTTCACATTCTGCCACAGTTTATTGGCTTCTGTGTAGCGTTATGAGGGCTGAATATCAACCAAACAATCACAAGTTGTTGTACCCAATACCGATACCTATGCTGGGAAGATATTTAAACAAGATGGAGACAAAAAAGAAAGAAAACAATGAAACATTTCAAAAATATGAAGCTGTTTATCTTTTTCTCTCCCTCTTCGTTCAGTATAACGAGTTGGTGGATAAGGTGACTGGCTCGGAGACAAAGGTGTCTGAGATGGAGACAGCTGTGGAGGACCTGCAGTGGGACATTGAGAAGCTGCGGAACCGAGAGCAGAAGCTCAACAAGCACCTGGCTGAGGCCCTGGAACAGGTAAGCCAGCTGCTATGCCCGCCATTCAGTCTGCTGCTTAATGCCAGGAGACAGCTTGAACACTAGGTAGTTGCATTCAAGCCAGTACCTAGGGATGGAGAGCTTTTATGCTGTTTTATGTTGTAGGCCTTCGTTGATTGCTTTCAGAGCATTCTCTGGAATACACATGATTCTGACAGCGTAGTATGTGCATACAGGGCAGTGCCAAATTATTTTCATTTATCTTTATATCTTATTTTTAAGTTTACTATTGTGTGATATTAGTATGTCAGTTAAGTTTTGATGACTTGAACACCACCCAGAGTGAATGTATTTTTGTCTTCATGATGTGGATATTATAAGAATTACCAAGCCAGATCAATGAGTTCTGTAGTGTCTCTGTGCCTTTTTTATATAGTTTCCCATCATCTCAATTGCTGCTTCGGATCAACAGATGAGATTGACTAATTGATGATTTTTCTTAACTTCTCCGTGGTTGTATTCCTCTCGTAGTTAAACTCAGGCTACTACGCCACAGGCAGCTCAGGAGGGCTCCCTGGAGGTCAGATCACCCTCAGCATACAGAAGGTGAGGACTCATCCACACTGTTAAATCATCGACACGCTCCTTGATTCATTCAGCGCTGCAGTAGTGTGCGCCAAATCATTTGACAGAAATAATGAGCAATGGCCTGAAACTTCCCCCTCTCCCTGTGCCCAGTTTGAGCTGCTGAATGCCGAGCTCGAGCAGAACCAGGAGCTGGCCAACAGCCGCATGGCGGAGCTGGAGAAACTGCAGCAGGAACTCCAGGAGGCTGTCAAGGAGAGCGAGAAGCTAAAGGTAGTGGGAAACGCCTGGCTATATGGGGTCTCTTGGTTATTTACTGTTTTAACATGTCTTTGTTGGGATTGTTCATCGGCCGTCGTTTATAGCAGTGTCAGCAAGTGGTGCATTTGCCAGCGTTGGTAGAAGTCGGAAATAGGATAACGAAATTGTATTGAAAGTAAAAGTATTAACAGGGAGTAATAACAGTGATGACTCAGTGATGATTTGAAGTAGTCATGGGCTGTCATTCTTAGCAATACCGTTTAGTGTAAGTCCAACAGGTGCGAATGTGCCATGCTATGAACAGAGAAGCTGAAAAGTATTTCTGGTCATCAAAAAAAAAGATAATGAAAGTATTTATTAGTATAACCGAATGTGAAAGCAGAAGTAACACCAGAGAGTGGAATAGATAACTAATTGCTTTTGCCTCTCAACATGTTTCTTTGTGATCAACAGATGGATCTGCGGAACATTCCAGAAGAAGTGGTAAAGGAGACACCGGAGTACAAGTGCCTGCAGTCACAGTTCTCCCTGCTGTACAATGAGTCTCTCAGCGTGAAGACCCAGCTGGACGAGGCGCGGGCGCTGCTGCTGACGGCCAAGAACGCTCACCTCAGACAGATTGAGCACATGGAGGTGAGCTGCAGACTACACTGTGTATGTGTTAGTTGTTTTATATGTCATTTTTACTATTGTTAAGAGAGCGCCAAATAAGCTGTTCGGGTGAGTTAAATAAATACAAAAAAGACTAGACCTATGGTAGTACTGTACCATTGATTGCTTGCTGTTGTTGGATACGTTAGTTACATGAAGTTTTGTGGCTCTAGGATGTTTTCAACCAAGAGAAGGCTTTGTTAGCTTACTCTACATTGTGGTGCAGACTATGGTTGGTAATTTTAGATAAGGAAGTAAAGATATAGTCCACTGCTGCCATATTTTTAAATCTTTAAGATAGCAGCCGGCTGACATTCAGGCTAAGTTTAACCGTTGTGATAACTGGAAATAGCCATACGTTGTGTCAAAGCTCAGTTCCCATGGCCAGACTCCTCTTCCCCCCACCCTTCCCCCTCCCTACGCCTCATTGTTGTGGCTTCCTGTGTCCCTGCGGCCTGACACAATGCCTGTCTCGGGCAGAGTGACGAGCTGTCCCTGCAGAAGAAGCTCCGCACCGAGGTCATCCAGCTGGAAGACACGCTGGCCCAGGTGCGCAAGGAATACGAGATGCTGCGCATCGAGTTCGAGCAGAACCTGGCAGCCAACGAGCAAGCAGGTAAATACCCCCCCCCCCCCCACCCACCCCCACATGCTTCAGACGTTCTAGCAGTTTCTGTGGCTTAAGACTGGGGCACTGCATCAGCCCAGCAGCACATGAACATCAACCTGCTAGCACACAACAGACACTCACCCCATCCTCCAGAAGTATGGAAATAACCTAGAGGAAGTGGGTTTGAAAATAGTTTGCACATTTCACCATAATTTCTTATCTTAGATGTATTAAAGTCATTTACCAAAACCTATGGCAAGATCAGCATTTTTTTTTGTGATAACATAGTAATGGTAACCATCAGGTAAAATTAAATAATCTTTAGAGAATAATTGCCAGTTGAGGATAATTCACGACAGATCCGATAAAGATCAATGTATCGGGCTGGACTGTGTAGTTCTTGCAAGACAGAGGACGACCCCTTTTAATGCAGTTTCTACACGTTTCTTTGGAAGATGGCCAGGTTCAGGCAGCTTTTATTGGCATGTCAGTGTAAGGTAGTTTTTACACAGATAAAGGCTTTTTGGTGCAGGAAGAATGATTTTATCTGAGATTTTGAGAAGATACTTATTCACTCTGGTGCTGTTTAAGTGCAGGGGTAATCTGCGATCTGTATCGTATCCAGGGAATAATAAACCAGCATGGATGCCAGTGCATTTTACAGTGACATGCATGGGTGGAGATCTCATTTCAGTCTTGGGGGGACAAGAAACAGAAACATTTCTTGAGCAATTCCTGAGGGAGACACAAAAGAGGCTTCCAAAAGTACTGTTGTGCTTGTATTAAATGTATATGCCTGGGATTTTCCACTCTATGGTGACATGCTATTCCCTCAAAGTCAGTTTCTTATTGGTCCCAGTTTCACTTTCCAACATGACAACGACCCAGAGCGTTTCTCCTAGCTGTAAATCATATCTGGAGAGGACACGGTCAGCTGGAATGTATTCATAGAAGGGCCTGCCCAGTGATATTAACTCGACTGGGCTTCTGTTATATGGCAGGAACTGGACTGCATGTCCGGTAGCTGTGTCGAGCCAGTGTGAGTCATCTCTGGGCTACTGTCAGGCGGCTTGTAGTAATACATAAAGTGAATATTTGAAACAAACTTACTGTTAGGGTGCCCACAGTACAGCCACCGATGATGGGTTCTTTGTTCCAGTATTTGTCTTTTTTGTAATTCGTTGTATTTGATAATACAAGTTTGATTGTTTGTTTGTTTAATCACTTATGAATGCAAATGTCATTCTTTTGTCAAGTTAATGTGTTCAGTCAACATTGTTCAACTCACTTCAGTGGCTGCCAGTTTGATTTCACCTATTAATTCATTTTTTTTTTTTTTTCTGGAGTTTCTGCCTGATAGATGTCTCTGTTGGTGATGGGATAAGTGCACTCAGCAGTGTCGTTTTTTATAAAATGTCTACCCCCACCCACCCACCACTGGACCACTCCCACATCCACTAATTGAACTCGAGCTTGTTAGGGAAGTTCTGCTTTTTTATCGGTCCTGCTGCCCACAAAAACGGTGACTTCCTTTGTTGCAGTCGCCAGGAGTTACTGTTACCATGGACGCGAGGCAGGAAATGTGTGTATGTGCACGCAAGCTAGGGAACACATCCTGTCTTTGCCTCCCCCCCAGCCATAACTGTGTGTGTTTTGGCCCGTGTCCACCAGTGAACGTGGAACAGAGATAGTGACATGCACCCATTGTATCTGCTTTTATCAGGCATAACCATCTCCCCCCCTTCCGCTCCTCTTTGGTAGGGCCCATCAACAGGGAGATGCGGCACCTGATCAGCAGCCTACAGAACCACAACCACCAGCTGAAGGGGGACGTGCAGCGCTACAAGAGGAAGCTCCGCGAGACCCAGATGGAGATAAACAAGGTCAGTCTGTGCCCCTCATCAGTCAGGGCAAGCCACCCCTGACCCCCCCCCCCCCCCCCCCCCCCCCCCCCCCCCAGCGGGGCGCTAAGGCGTGGAGGGTTTAGCAGGAAAAGCAATAAAGTTCACACTCTACCTAGAACGGTCCGAGTGCACGCTGCAGCGTGAGTGGCACAGGTTTAGGCACATGGGGAACAAGATGGTGATTAGGGGGCTGCCTAGTTTGGCCAGTTTCCTCAGCGCAATAAGCACATATCTACACTGACTAGTGGGTGGTTGCTGCTCTGAAAGGGTTTTGCAAAAATGCTCTTCTGGGAAAAAAAGCCTCACGACTGCCAACATATATGTAAATTCAAACAGCATTTCCAGGCATAGAGTGTGAGCAACTAAAAGCAGCTGTTCATACGTCACTCATTTGTATATACTGTACTCCTGCAGTTAATCCCTACGCTGTTAGGTTAAGAAGCAACAGTGTTTCAGTTGTTACATTTGAAAGTTTTACAGATTATAGCAAAAGGAATTAAGGAGACCCCTGGTCAATCCTATTCACTAAAACAGTAATTTACCTTAACCCATACCCTAAAAATAGAAAGCAATCATAGAGATATGTTTATAGAGACTATGTAATTCATTACACTAATGTGACAAGTTTATACAAAACAAATGTAACATGTTCTTTAGAAATGTTGCTGCATGTCTGGGGGGGGGGGGGGGGGTGGAGTCGAGACATTCTGGGTGTGCTCATGAAGATAACTGATGTCACCGGTGATGGTATCTCGTACTTTTCCCAGACTCGCTCACATTCTTTTGTGTTTACATTTCCACTCCTGAGGAATTCTCAGTATGACCCATAAAAACCAGAGTGAGCCTCTCTCAATCTGTGCTCTCTGACCTAATGTGTAATCCGTGTCTCAGTGTCTCAGCACCAGACCGCTGTGTTGAGTACATACCCAGAAATGACGCACTGGATCCTTACTGAGATCAAATGACATGAATGGATGTTTACAAAATGGATTATTGAAGGGCAGGCTTAAAGCTGTTTTTTTTATAACTATAAAAAGCCTTTACTAAATAGTTAAAAAGCCTTAACTAATTGTCTTTATAACCATGAGACTTTTGGATGTATGTTATGCATAATCTGATCAGTGGGCAGGATTGTTCTCGATTTTATACTGGCTGAAGATTTGAGAAAACGATGCCTTACTGGCTGGATCCAAACTCTGTTGTTCAGTGTTGTGTTCTGAGCCATGCAGCCTTGTTTCGGGCAGGGATGAAGGGATGTAATTGCCATCGCTGTGTTGTATCTAAATCCCCTTCTGTTTTTCCTCTGTCCATCTTTCCCCTCTTTTTCCTCCTCCTCCTCTTCCTCCTGCGCCCCTAAGCTGCGCTGCCAGAGCGGGGAAGCCAGCGTGGTGCTGCCGCTGGAGGAGCCGGTGATTGACGGGGGCCTGGAGGTGAAGAAGGAGGAGGACGAGGACCAGCAGGAAGAGGAGGAGGAGGAGCGGCGGCGCGAGCTGGAGAGGCAGCGGGCGCGTGAGCGTGAGCGGGAGGCCGAGAGGGAGCGAGAGCGCGAGAGGGAACGAGAGAGGCAGCGCAGCGAGGAGCTGAAGAGGAAGGACTCGGACACGCTCAAGATGCTCCGCGCAGAGCTGAAGTGCGTACCCGGTTCACACGGCCCCCACAGGCTGTGCTACATGGTCCCCGCAGGCTGTGACACACACACACACTCACAGGCACACACACACACGTCTGGTTGTAGCAGAGTTAGGCAGCACAGGGTGGGATACAGGGCAAGCCGTTTTCCATTTGTTGATGTCATGACCCCCCCAAGCAATGGGGCTAATTCCACCCAGATGAGCTGGTG
Organism: Sprattus sprattus; assembly: GCF_963457725.1. Taxonomy (NCBI): domain Eukaryota; kingdom Metazoa; phylum Chordata; class Actinopteri; order Clupeiformes; family Clupeidae; genus Sprattus; species Sprattus sprattus. The sequence continues at coordinate 43,741,985 of NC_137922.1, read as the reverse complement.
TGCTTTGGATACCCACCCTCTAAACAGACCCCCCCCCCCCACCACCACCACCACCACCTACTCTATCACCATGGTGTAGGATAATAAAGCCAAATCTGTGGAGCTTTTTTTGTTCCACTACTCGAGCAGCCCCTCTGCTTACTTTAACACGGGTCTGTGACGCACGCAGAGCCCAGCGTCATGGCTTGGCACCTCTGCCGCTGGCCTGCGATCACTTAGCTGTATGGATGATGTAATTAATGACGCCAGCAGCTGTATGACCTCAGAGGCGCAACTTAAACATCTGGATTTCTCATGGATGAGTGAGAAGAGAAAGAAAACGCCCCCCCCTGTCCCCTCGTCCAGCCCCCCCGAGCGCCTTGTTGATCCCGTGGAGGGACCTGGGGATTATTTCCTCGAGGTCTAGCAGTAAAACTCACAAGAGCACTTTGCTTGCGTACCCAGGACTAAACATACTGGGGATGTTATAGTCAAATTTCCTAACTTCACGTAAACACAGGAAATTCAGAGCAGACGTGGCCGCCTGCACAAGGGGGAATGTTTTTTTTTTTTTTTCTCCACGCCTGTTCTCGCTCGGGCCTTTTGAAGCCCTGTGAGAGTGCCCACAGATATGGTTGTAACTCAAAGGACATCTTCAAAACATGTGCCAAGGGATTTGTGATAAGATTTGTTTCGCATGTGTGACCTGATAAGGAATTCTGAACCAAACACAAATTCTGAATTAAAACCATTCCATATTCTGGTCAGTTCTAAGTGAGTGAGCTGTCCTTCTCTCTCTCTCTGTCTGTGTGTGTGTGTGTGTGTGTGTGTGTGTGTGTGTGTGCGTGTGTGTGTTCGTTCCACAGGAAGGCGCAGGAGTCCCAGAAGGAGATGAAGCTGCTGTTGGACATGTACAAATCCGCCCCCAAAGAGCAGCGGGACAAAGTCCAGCTAATGGCCGCTGAGAGAAAGGCCAAAGCCGAGGTGAGTCCAACTCCACCCCCGACCCACCTCCCCCTCCTCACTCATGCTCCCTCTCTCACTCCCCCTAACTCCTCTCGGCTGTGTGAATGTCTGCCGTTGCCACTGGCAACAAAACATTGACACTTTACGTCGCTGCGACACCCCTTACCCCGAGGATAAACAGTGTTAGAGTCTGTTTTGCTTAATTCCAAGCAAAGCCATTACGTCATCGTGCGTCAAGCATTTACATTAGTGCAAAAATGCTCTTGTTACTCCTGCCAAATGAAAAACAAATGTCAGGAAAGGGGGAAGGAAAAAAAGAGGTGGGACCAGTTTGATTCCCACCCTGATAGTCTCTCCGGCTATGGTCTTTATGTTTCAGTTTTTAAGCTGACATATTTATAGGTTCATTACTGTGGGCAAAACAAGTGTAAATTTTACTCAGAGGTTTGAGATTTGATGAGGCCGGGCAACAGTCCAGATCTTGGGCGGTTGTTTTACTCCAACAGCTGCTCGTGAATCTCTCGAGCTCAGTCAGTGACACTGACGTCTCTGTGGTGGTGTTTCAAGTCATGTCTTGTGAGATAGACATTTTCGTTTGGGTTTTTTTTTTTCCATTCATGGTTGACACAAAATAAACAACACCTTTTAATATTTTATGGAGAAGTTGGGGAGCTGTAAGGAAATGCCTGAAACCATTGTGAGTCATTGATCTAAAAGTATATTCAGTAGTTTTGGATAGTTCTCTGTTTCTTATTATTTTAGTGGTTGGGCATGTTGCATGGGCATGTCTGCTTTCATCACTTGGCACGCAAGATGGAGTCTGTATACGGAATTGCATCACAGAACAAGATGTCGTGTAAAAAAATAAAATGCATTCTCACTTCATCAGGTTTACTCTTTCAAGGGAGAAAAAACCCCACCTCTGCCCTTAACCATGAGTTATAATGTGTGTGTGTGTGCGTGTGTGTGCGTGCGTGCGTGCGTGTGTGCCATGCACATGTGTGGTTCAGGTGGAAGAGCTGAGAGTCCGTGTGCGTGAGCTGGAGGAGAGGGAGAGGAAGGAGAGCAAGAAGCTGGCGGATGAGGATGCCCTGAGGAAGATCCGGGTTGCCGAGGAGACCATCGAACACCTGCAGAAGAAGCTCACCGCCACCAAACAGGTGTGTTCAGCATAACCACACCCCTCCCTTACTGCACCCTGCCTCAGGAGTAAAATGGGATTTGGGGTTCTCTTTACATTTTCAGTTTAACATTTACATGGTTCAATATGCAGAGGTCAAGTTTACTTTTTCCACAAAGCAGAATGACCTGTAAATCCACTCATCTGTATATCTGGCTAGGTCTTTTTGTATACATGTCTGTGTTTTTATCTGTCTGGTCATCTGTCTGACTAAAGCCCTTTTATTATACTATTTGGAAAACTTATAAATGTATGGGTGGGGGAATAAATTATCCAACTGCAGTGTTTAGACATCTTGTCGTGTGGCCATAACACACTGACTGACCTGTGAAAAGGGGTTTCCTCTCCGTCTGGCTCTGAGACAGACACGGGGTCAGGGGTTGTGCACTGAGTCACCCCAGTGTTTAGCAAGACTAGATAACGCTTTGAAAATACTGCCGACATTTAACAGCTATATGTAAACACTGATACCAGCACTCAGGTCAGCTCATACAAACACGCCCTAAGCAGTCACCATGTGCAGTCTTTCCGTGTGGATAGATATTTGTAGTAGATATTTATTTCCTCGAATGCCAAGTGTTCTAAGTGCTAAAACAAATAGTTCATTTGCATCCCCAAAATCCCCGCTTTTCAGTTCCATTTCGGCAGGACCCCCCCGTCCCCTTGGGGAAACGTAAATTGAGGCTTTACGAGGATTTCACAGTGTTTGGGTTAAGCTTCAAAGGGGTAACGCAAACAACGGCAGAAAGATAAAGAAAGAAAACCTCTGAAGTTGAACCTCTCTGTTTGTGCTCAAGGCCATCAATCGCTCGTGGTTGTTGGTGTGTGGTGCACGTCCACTGAATGGCCTCTGGCTCCAACACTTCCTATTTCACTACAAACCCGAGCCCTGAAGGACCGCAAATTCCAGTCAGTCAAAGGGGCTTCCCCCGTCGACATGGTTAATGCTCTGGCTATGATTTCTTGTGTTCTTACCGCTGCTGCCCAAGTCTGGCTCGCTGTGGTCTCCCCCTTACACACAGGCTCTGATCACATATATATTTTTTTGTCAGTCCCTTAGTTATGTCTAAAAAAGAAATACAACACACGCTGCACGCAGCGATTTGTTTCAGTGGAGTCAAAGCATGCTTGTGGTTCTGCATGGCAGTTGGTGTTTGTGTTGAAGGCTAATTTAGAGATCTGGCTGAGAGTCATGGCCAGAGTTGAATTTATACAGAATTGAATAGAGTCTGGCTGCGGGTTGACACGTACTTGAAATATGGCTTGGTTCTATACCCAGTTGCTGAATTGAATGGCGCGTGTGGCTTTGGGCTGTGTTGGCAGTGCACTACAAAAAAGAATAATTCAAATTATCAGCGGAGCTGTGAGCTAGTGCACCAGGGTGGAGGACATCACAGGCCAAGAATTAAATCTGTGGTCCTTGTCTCCTGGTGTCTGATAAGATTTGTGAGTTTTCCACAGGATTTAGTTCAAACTGCTTTTTCAACTCCGTGGCTTATTCTTGCAAATTTTGTAACTCCGGTCCAATTGAACTGGGCCTGCATCTGAGTTTTGCACTAGGACTGCAATAAACATTAGACCCAAACCCAGATCTAGGCCCCAACATTGGGGATCTAGGCCCATGTGTTTGATGTTCTGTTTGTTGTTGCATCATTGGTTGCACTGAGGCTGACCTGTATTTGGGGGGTCCCTGTGTGTGGGGGTTTTTCCGGCTTCGTGGCTTATTCTTGCAAATTTTGTAACTCCGGTCCAATTGAACTGGGCCTGCATCTGAGTTTTGCACTAGGACTGCAATAAACATTAGACCCAAACCCAGATCTAGGCCCCAACATTGGGGATCTAGGCCCATGTGTTTGATGTTCTGTTTGTTGTTGCATCATTGGTTGCACTGAGGCTGACCTGTATTTGGGGGGTCCCTGTGTGTGGGGGTTTTTCCGTTGTGGCGGCAGGAGGAGGAGGCGCTGCTGAGCGAGATGGACGTGACGGGCCAGGCCTTCGAGGACATGCAGGAGCAGAACAGCCGCTTGCTGCAGCAGCTCCGCGAGAAGGACGACGCCAACTTCAAGCTCATGAGCGAGAGGATCAAGTCCAATCAGATCTACAAGCTCCTGCGGGAGGAGAAAGAGGAGCTGGCCGACCAGGTGCTCACCTTCAAGACCCAGGTGAGCCAGAGGACAGATAATAAAACGATGACCCATGATATAATAATGGAAGTTCCTACAGCAAAATCTGACTCATCCCCTTGGGATTGAGAACATTCTTTTAAGTATCCTTTCCTCGTAGAAATAAATTTAAATACAGTGATAGTTACATAAAATATAAGGTTGGTTCTCCATTCTATCATCCAAACCTCATTGTTTTATTCTTACACATATTCATCAAAAAACTACATATATAACACAAATGTCCATGTTCCAGGGTTGAGTCAATTGGACGTATCCTGGGTGGTATAGAATAGAGTTGTGTATTTCATGTAAATGGTTGATTGACCACCTCTGCTTGGCATGTGGTGTCAGGTGGAAGCCCAGCTGCTGGTGGTCCAGAAGCTGGAGGAGAAGGAGGGCATCCTGCAGAGCACTCTGGCCGCCCTGGAGAAGGAGGTGGCCATCCGTTCACAGTCCCTGGAGCTCAACAAGAGAAAGGTCTGTAATAATGCAATAATAACCTCACATTACCCCATGATGCCAAGAGGCTCATGAGTGGGATTCCTGGGCCTGTTTTTTTTTTTTTTTTTTTACCAGAGGCTCTCGCTGCCCTGTAGTCTGCTTTTGTGTTCTTGATGTAGCAGAAACTTCTGAAGAATTTCAAAGCAGGGTGTTTGCACTTGGGGAAATCTGGAATTTCTCACAAAAATGCCATCGCTCCAGTGGCCTCTCCTGTGAACATTAAAATATTGAGGGAGGATAAAAGAAAACACACTGGTCAAATATTTTCATTAAGAACAACACTAGCCCTTGTAGCTCACACCTCAGATTCTCAGATCAGTGTAAAATCTCAAAATGCTGATTACTTTTCACATACTAAGTGGTCTGTAATGTTACGACTGTGCCTTCTTTGGTCAAGGTCACCGCTACTCTATCGTCAGTGTAATGTCTAGGCAAGGCTCTAAGCTTACTTTTTTTCTTTTTTTTTTTTAATTACAAGGAGCACCTAAGTTGATATGCAAATGAAATGGTGGCACTGTAGAGCCCTGCCTGGTATAGCTTTGTGACTGTTTTTTTTAACTAGCCACAGCATTTGGCTGTGATCTTTGTGTTAGTTCATGCGTAACCGATGTTTGAGCCGCCTCTGCTCAGTCTAATTATTACTCATGTAATGCCACACAGTATTCATATCACTACATACTTTTTCATAGCACACGGTCATCATTGACACACACATACGTCAGACATATAGTAAATTAGAAATAGAAAGGTATAATGTACACAGATAAATAAAGGTAAATTAAAAACCATCAGGAGTCACTCCAAAATAATACTAATGGTTTCCTGAAAACTAGTACATGTCAGTCAGAAGTACTTCAACTGTTAATGTGACGTGGTTCTGAGGCTAAGTGATATATTTATCCCTCTTTTTTTGCCTTTCTCACACACTTTTACTCTCTTCCTCTTTTCTTTCAAATATCTGACTCCATCTTCCCCATCTGCTATCATCCTTTCTCCCTGTCTTCCCCTCACCCTCTCACTTTCTGTCCCCTTTTTGCTCTTCCCATCTCTTCCCCTTCTAACATTCCACTTCCACTTCCTCTTTCTCCCTCTCTTTTTCCCACCCTCATTTCTCTGTCTCTGTCTCTGTCTCTCTCTCTGTCTCTGTCTCTGTCTCTGTCTCTGTCTCTGTCTCTGTCTCTCTCTCTCTCTGTCTCTGTCTCTCACTCTCTCCCTCCCCTAGGCTGTGGAGGCGGCCCAGCTGGCTGAAGACCTGAAGGTGCAGCTGGAGCACACGCAGAACAAGCTCAGGGAGATCCAGGCGTCTGTGCAAGACAACCGCACCGCCCGCGAGAGGGAGAGCAGCAACCTCAAACGGGCACAGGTACGCCTGAGAAACAAACAGACACACAGACACACAGACACACAGACACACAGACACACAGACACACAGACACACAGACACACAGACACACAGACACACACACACAGACACACACACACACACACACACACACACACAAATTTGACATTTTGTCATTGGTCCCAAAAATAACTTGGCTAAAACAAAGTAATTTCCTTTTCTCATGGAAACTGTGAAAAAGCCTGAGAAGAATAACATGAAAAGTTTCAGGTGTAAACTTTAGTGACTGAGTGAGAGTTCAGTAATGCCATGTCAATATAGTTTTATTCATGGTGTACACTTTTTTGTGTGTAGTTTTCTCCCTGACTACAATAACCTCTGTGCACTGCAGGAGGATCTGTCGAGGCTTCGTCGCAGGCTGGAGAAACAGAAGAAGGTCGAGATGTACACAGATGCTGATGAGATCCTTCAAGAGGAGATCAACCAGTACAAGGTTAGCAACATGTTTAACCATAAAAACAGGGGTTCTCAATGCACTGAAAATCGTCCACCTGTCACTGCTCCAAGGTTAATTAACGTGTAATTATAACGCTCTTGATTGGCTTTGAATAATCAAGACTAGTCAGGCATGCAGTGTAGGGAAGGATGGAAAACATGGAGATTAAAGTAGGGTGTAGAAAGCCCTGCTTTAAACACCGCCGTCCTAAGAGTTGTGATGTGGCATGCAATTTCTTTGAAGTTTGAGACATGTTCTTGTTCACTTAGTTAAATATTGTATGGGGAGTTTATTCTGTAGAGCTGAAAAAGCAGCCTAATCTTTGACAATATTACTGTGTATATTAAAAATGTCTGTTATGTTATCTCTTGATTATCTTCATTAATATCTGATTGAATACACATGTTCCTCTGTCCCCTCTCTTAGGCGAAACTGCGCTGCCCATGCTGCAACACACGTGACAAGGAGACGGTGCTCACCAAGTGTTTCCACGTCTTCTGCTACGAGTGCCTGAAGACGCGCTACGACACCCGGCAGAGGAAGTGCCCCAAGTGTAACGCCGGCTTCGGGGCAAACGACTTCCACCGCATCTACATCACCTAGAGGGCCACCCGCTAGGCAGGAGTGAGCAAATCCATGGACTGAACCAAAGTACAAGGGGGGGAAAGCAAGCAAAAAAAAAAGGAAAGAAGGGAATGAGGCAGTTAAAGCAGAGTTTTTTTTTCCCATGCAAGAGTTGTGAGAGAGTGATGAAAAGGAAAAAAAAAAGGAGTGCTTGTACTTTTGCTCCAGTTTGTGAAGGACAGTTGGTGCTAGAGACCAAACTGAGAGAAGACATGAGTGTGGTGAGAGTCCTTCTTGAGTGGGTGCCGTATATAATAGAAGAAAACAAAAAACAATGACACGGGCATCCATCAGCATTACTGCACCAATACTTGTGTCTTTAGCGATGGTAGCCATGGAAGCCATGCTTCTGGATGAATGACTGACCTTCGTCCGTCCCGTCTCCCCCCTTCTCCATTTGTTTCTCAGATCTCATCATAGTTAAATTGTCTTAACTTTGTATTGTGTTCCTTTTTTTATAAATAATTTTCTTTCTGTTTTTTTTTACTAGTAGTTTCTTTTATTAAGTGAACTCATTCTTCTTAGCTGTCAATCACTATGTACAGCACATGACCATTGGCGGCAGCGAATTGGTTCCATGGCAGTTATACAGTTAAAATGTCCAGACAGCTCTACATGTTAGAATTGCAGTATGCATATCTGGCAAAGTTTGGGCTTGCAGTGCATTACATGTCTGTAAATCCCAGGCTTTAATAATGTGATGTGTGTGCGTGTGTGTAGTGAAATAATGCTTTTTGAGGTCACATGGGATCTCTTTTGCGACGGAGGGAATTTTGGGGGGGGTTCTGTCCATGGGGGTTTGACCATGTCCCTTTGGGTAAACCTGGGATACCAAGGAATGCCAGACATGAACAATGGATGAAAACTGCTATGGCTAATAACTGCTGGCACTGGAGTTGCAGGTTCAGTGACTCCACTAAGTTGAAAATCACCCCCATGCTGTTTTCAGAATTTGGGTGTTTGAAAGCACTGTTCTAAAGGAAGGTTTTTTTTTTTTTTTTTTTTTGGAACTCACTGGAAACTTCTCTCCCACAGACTGTATGGCCTTACAACTGAATCGAGTTTAAGAGTGCTCGTAACTGTAATGTGCTGTTAAGTGTCAAACAGGCCTGGTGATGACTCGAGCGTTTATTTGCAAAATCTTCAATGCATGGCTGTTTGGCCCCTTGTAACAATAGAAATGTTTCAGAAATGCTATCATGCCATTGTTGCCGATGACAAGCGCTGTGATAAATTATGTGTGGTCCTAACCAGAAAAGCTGTCCTCTGTACCTCTGTATTTGTCTCATTTTGAGAGGACCATGAGGTTTCCCCCATTTGAACAGTTTCATTACATTCATTATTTCATTTCCTCCAACATGTTTTTTTCTGTAAATCTGCCTGAAAGGAACATCATAAAGTGGGTAGACCAATTTGTTGTCCTAGTGATGTGTTCTTCATTTCATTTTCAGTTTTAGTTAATAGTCTGAATGCAATTATGAAGTGCAATGTAGATCTGCCACCAGTGAGTTAAGTAACTACACTTGCAATTGCGTATGAAACCCTATTCACTGAACCATATTTGACCATACACTTTTTCAGGTACAATTAAATGAATACAAGCAATGAGTAGTGGTGGCTTATAAATTGTTACAAGTTTAAAGAGAAAAACTATATTAGGTGGGCTACCAGGTTGTCAAACTTTGAAAAACTTTGAAAACATCGATAAGGAATTAACCTCTTTGTTTACTCTTTCACATTACAAATTTCACTTTGTGTGACAACAAATTATTGTTTCCACTAACACCAATTCCAGTCTCTTGAAACGTGGGTCGGTCCAGCCTCCGACTCCCGCCTGAAATTGAGCCAGACATTGAACTTTCAGTTTGGAACATATTCCGTGCATTACGTCGATGGGTGGGGTGACCGACCGCTGTGTATACTGTGAATAACACTGATTGTTTTCGAGAAGTTACATAGCCTTACCATTGTGAAAATGTTCACATGTAACAAATCTCAGGTCTTTATTTTGACATTTTCATAATCATGATGATTTGTCAACCTAGTATACTGATGTCAAGATATCAAAGGTTTTATCACACCCCCCACCCGGAGACCGTCTCAGTTCGAAAGTTTAATTCACGAAATAGTTTTAATACGCATTTGCAGGAAACGTACGTCTTTTGACACAGAAACATTCCCTTTAAACTACAATGTAGCTAGGTTTCCTGAAGCCTTTCGTGCGCAGCATACAGATTCGCAGTACAGTGAGCGCCGAAAGGAAATGACTCATACGAGTTGAACTGAGCGCGTGGGTGTGGGCGCTATTAAAACAAGGCTGAGAGTACTTTGGTGAGTCATTCACACGCAGGCCGTGCCATGGTGAAAAACCACTGTGGCTTTTTAATCAGATGAAATTTCAGGTTTTGCGTGAGTGTTTTTGAAGCGCTATGGATACGAATACTATATTCTGTGCTTTCTGTGGGATCATCCTGATGGCAGCAACCAGCATCAGTGGAGTAAACACGCAGAAAAGTAAGTAGCCTATTCCCTATGAAAGTATCCGCTAAGGAGAATACTTTGAGATTCTTTTGTGTGGGTAACGTGAGTTAAACGTAGGCTATTTAACAATTTGTTATGTTTAGTGTATTGAAAGTTCCGGGCGGTTCTTAAGTTCCGTAACATTTCGCCACTATAGGCTACGAGGTTGAAACTACATCTTACAGTAGACTAATACAGTTTGAGAACGTGATTTAATGTTCCTGTCTGATACGGGAATGTATGGCAACTCCAGTGGAGTTTGTGACGCTGGTGGAGTCTCGTACGAAATCGTTTCCTTCACCAGCCTCTGCTCTCACCGGTTCCGCATTCCGATCCCTTTATTTCACCCGATCTCATGCCCAGAGTTGAAATGCACCGGGACCTCTTAATCCCGGTCCAGATGATGAACACTGTCCCAGTTCTCCTGCCTCCGCTCAACAACCTACAATCTTGAGAGCAGCGAGTGGTTCATATTTTCCCACACTTCATCTGTAGGCTTTTCCAAAGGAAATGGCCTGGGACTAAAAACCATCCGGAGGAACTGGCTCCCACAATATGAAAGAATTGTCTGTTTGGAGTTTCTCAGTTGCAAGAATACCCGCGGTTCCTGTGGTTGTAGTTTTGCATGTGGAAATCCGGGAAATGTATTAAAGTGAAAACGAAATCAGGGTTGTTGCAGGGCCGTAATCCACTCATGTTTCACACTATCTGACTGGTTTAAGAATGAGGAGTAAGGGTGAGCATTGAGTTGAACTGAGAACTTCAGACTGAGAATTTGAGATTTTTGGGAAATTGTGCTTGCAAGCTGCTTACAGTCCACCCCTTTACTCAAAATGCTTTACAAGCGTGTAGAAAACATTAACAATCCTTGTGTGGTCCCCTAGTTGAAAGCTGATTGATGGGGAGGGTCGGCTCCCCTGTCAGCCACCTTTGGCCCATGCAGACAGCCTCATATAACAAGTGATTATTGAAAATGTTCTGTCATATCTGGATGTTTGTGGTGTCTGTCATCCTTCCGGTATGCTGACAGGTTGTAACATCAAAGTTCCATATTCACTGGTGTCTGATGCAGGTTGTTTGATTTGCACCAAATCCGCCATCCCACACCAGTCAGAGTCTCCAAGTCAGCAGTCCCGGTGTACAGCAATCCAATGAAAGTGCCTTTGCACACTCATCTTGCCGATGTGTCAAATGCCGAGTCAGTGACAAAGTTCCAAAAGCCCAAGTGAAATCATGAAACCTGTATGACCGTCACTTTGAAGAAAGGTTTCCAATGATGACTTTACCATTTCACTGGATGTACAGGGCAGGAAAGGATTTTCAGCCACACTGAGCCTCGAATTATACCTCAGAATATCAGATCTGATTAAATTATGGCTCAGAATATATGATTTTAATGTTGATGACACAATCAATATTTATAATTGTGAGGTAAATTGTTAATCAAAACAGTGTTTTTAAATTATGTCATAAAAAAATGAATCGTGACCAGTTAATTTAAACAGTCGTTGTTTCAACAGCAACCATCTAGACTTAAACAAAGTGGTTACACTGAAGTCCTGCATAAAGACAGGCAAACATCTATTTTTAAGACTTGAATCTATGAATAGTACCAGTTAAATCTAATATGGAAACTGTTTAACCTACATGAAGACAAGTGACGTCAAATAACCTGTCCTGTCCTACTTATGGGCAGGGAAACCCTTACGTAGAGACAGGCAAATCCTTATTTACGAGCAGGGAATCCCTCCTGCCAAGGCAGGGGAACCCTTCCAGACCTGAATCTATGAGTAGACATCAAGTAATCCACAGTAATCTGGATAGGAATACCCCATAAACCCTGGTCAAGTGACGTCAAGTTCTAAATGCAGGGAATCCCTTACTTAAAGATTTGAATCTATCAATAGCCATCAACTAATCTCAAATAATCTGAATTGGAATTCCCTGTTAGCCTTCGTCAAGGTAGATAACAAGTGACGTCATGTCCCGACAGTGATGTCCACCTCAACCACATGTTAACAGTGAAGCTGTGTTCCAGACAGGTGGATTAGTTGAGCAGGGCAGGTAGCAAAAATGAATTCTAGTCCTAAATATTTGAATTAAAGACCAGAGCGCTAGAATAGTAATAGTTTAATTTAAAATAACTTGTTGTAGTAGCCCATTGACCTACAAAGCAAGTGGTAAATAATTCTTTAGAAATGTCTAATTAGTCCATTACGTCAAAAATCAAAGAGCACCATTCCAAGTATACTAATTCCTGGGATCCTAATCTTACCAAGCAATAACACCTCAATATACTAAGCAACTATATGGATATCTGCAGCATAGGACTCAATGTACCCTTAGGATGAAAGGTCACAGGAGAATATCACAGATCACAGAACAGTTGGCTGTGAACTGTTTCCCCTGCATTACAGCAAGCCTCATCATTCTCATGCTTTGTTGTGCCTTGTTTTGATGTCAATGGGGCATTCTGTCACACCTGTTTGTGTCTGACACTCCTCAAGAGGGTCTGCGGCTTACAGCCGGATGCTTGTGGTTTCTGAGGTGAGTGCTTATGACACATAGCTGCTCATAGGTACGCCTGGCGGGGGGTTGCAAAAGTTTCATTTCAGTGAAAGTGCCCCACCACCTCCATTTGACGCAGGACTGTTTAGTTCTCACAGCAACAGAATTGCAGGGGCTCACGTACACAGGGACAGGTGGTCACAGTCTTCCGAGCACACACCAACTGCAGCACCCTCGGGTTCACTCATTCAAAAAACAATCTGGTTTTGCTTGTGCACTCACCCCATGACTAATTTGGTTTCCCAGCAAGTGCAAGAGACACATCATCTCACTGGAATTTCCCAAGGCCATTCTGAAGAACAAGACCACATGATGATTTCTTTGTTACGTACCTCCAGAACAGTTGCATTCAACAGTCAACATCTTTGTGGCATTGTGATTGATGAGAAAAAAAGCACAGCTGAAATAACAGTTGTGGTATTTCTGTAGATATCGCTTATTGAAGCTTACCTGGCATCTTTTTTTACAGCATGCAGGCCATCAGAAGTGTGGAATCCTGACGTTGATGAGTGCTTTCCCTGCTCTTCCTGTCTGCAGTACCCCAAAACTCCATCATGTGACAAATGTGAGTAGTGTAAAGTACAACTAGTTAAAAGCTACTATAAAATCTTATATATATCTGGTCCAATACACACCAACATACTTTTATGTTTTATAAATATATATAATTTCTTTCTTCTTTAAAAAAAAACAAAACATTTAGGCTTAAAATTACCAGAACTTAGTGTAATATGACATGTTGTGCCACACTGTAAGTGGGACACAGAGATGCCATTCTGATTTCTACTTTATGTGCCAGGCCCTCGCGTTCTCTCTGGTCCGACTGATGCCTGGCGACTGGCGGCCATCACCAGCCTCTCTGTGCTGGCTACTGTGCTGGTGTTTGGTGGGCTTCTCATAGGGTTGCTGGTGCACAAGTGCAGGACGAGGAGAAGCCCCTTACGAGGTGAGCACCAAGTCACGCCACAGCTCCTAGTGCTAACTGTGCAGCTTTCGTGTGTCTGTGTATGTGTGTGTGTGTGTGTGTGTGTGTGTGTGTGTGAGAGAGAGTGTGTGTGTGGGGCAGGGACAGGGGCGTTTACCCGTTAACCGTGCAGCTTCCCCAGATTTCGTGTATGAAAGGGCCTGTTGATTGTGTGTAGAGAAAGCCTGTAGTAAAAGCTTTGAACAGCACTACACTCCACTTATCTTTTTTAGATTTTGAAATAGGTTGTATCTCAAAGGTGTCTGCGGGGATGCATAATTGGAAGTATTATGTGTACATTCAACATTAAATCTTAAAAATATAAAATCTTACTAAAGTATTTACTATTTTTCTTTCCCCAGAGCCTATAGAGGAGACCACTGGACCCCTGTACCCTGTATAGCTGCCCAAGTTGGTATGCACACATGTCTTACTCTTTCTGTGAAACATAAATTAACAACAGTATGAATGGCAAGTGAATGTAATATTTACCCTCCTCTTCTCTCTGCAGTTCGATTCAGCGTTTTAAGGAACCAGAGGGCATGCGACAGAGAGCTCAGCGTCAGTGAACTGTTATTCCAGTCAATTCCCAGCGGCCTCAGATGCTGGGACTTAGACCACAGAGTATTCTTTAAGTAGTGATATTTGACTGTTCTATTTATTGTACTGGTAGCTGACATGTAGATGTGCTCAAAAGCCTAAAGTGACAAGACTACAGACTCATCTTGGATCAGCCAGGCTAAGGACCTGCCAGATGGACCCCGAAAAAGAGTGGTCCCTTGAGCTGAACTCACCTTCCAGCATTGGCCCCGGAGGAAGCAGAGGTGCCCTTCCGAGTGCAATCATCTCATTGGATTCTCCTGGAGCTAGAAAATCTGTGTTATTTGTAATTTATTTTTTCTTTTTCAGCAGTCTTTTAGGCCCTATGACTGACACACACACAATCTCACAGTGTCTTTCCTCAGTGGAGTGGAGAATTTTGATTCACTACGGTTAAGTTTCTTCTCTTAATGTCACATTCTGGTCTTAGACTCAGTCTAACCCTGCACTTTGGTATTTAATGTACAGTTAGGCATTTGAGACGACTTTAATACTAGTTGCCTTCTCTTGCCACAAGCTGTATTGAATATTTGGGCTTTCTTATACATCCTCCTACAACCCACCCCGAACTGCTATGGGACATTCCCTGGTCTTTAGTCTGGCACATGGCCTCTTGAATGTACACATTTAAGCAATAGCACATATCTTATTGAGTTGTCTTTTGTAGGTGATAGTATTAATACGTACTTCCATTTTCCAGCAGTATGCACTTAACCCTTTCTCAAGATCAACCTCATAGTCCGGATGTATACTATGTTTTGACACTGACGTGACTGTCTGTGCTTCCTTGTCTGGAGTCAGATGTTCACAGCATCTGTGGCTCAAGGGATCTGCAGAAGAAAAAAATCCTTGCCACAGCTGCAGGCATGCATAGTGGGAAGTAAGAAGCGAGGTTGCACAAGGGGTGGCCTGAACGACAGTGAACCGCTCACTGTGAAAGTGCATCTTGGGTGTCCGACCAACACAGTTCCTTAATTCCCGGTCCCTGACTAGGCAGAGCTGTGGCGCTAACTAGCACTAGCTAAAGCTGTGTCTGTGCTGTAGGCCTCAGGGCTTTCATGGTTCACTGTCCCTCCTCTATCAAGTTAGTGCATCAGACACAGATATGATGCGATTTCCTCAAAGGCTGGCTAACCTCAGCAAGGGCCAGCTATGCGCTGTCACCGAGTCTGCTTTATAATCTAGACATCAGCATCCGTAGCCACACGGTGCCTTAGAGGAGTCAGGTAAACTGTGGCGCTAACCACTGCTACCCGGGCGCCCTCTCTCTGCAGATAAGCTTTCAGATAAGCTTATGTGTAAGCAAATAAAATCTAAAAAGACCATATGTATTTTTGACTGCTGGTCAGCTATTCTGAGAATGAATTTAAAAGTCATTCAGTCAGTTTGGTTCAGTGAAACAAAGGCACATCCATGGTAACTGTCAGAAACACCATTTAGCTGGTGTCCACAGACGGTGTTCTGGGCGCTCAGAAAACACGAATAGGACATTAGTGTGGTGGAATGCGTTGCCAGCATAGATGTGCAGGAGTGCCAGAGCAAAAAGATGGGTGAAGTGGTTGAAGCACAAAGCCTCAGGTTCACAAAAAGACCTAGCTGAACTCGCTTGAGCCAAATGTTACTGACAGATGACTTGATTTGATCCGTTTAGCAGCAATACGGTTAGCATTTTCCCAAATTTCTAAAAGAACATAGGTCACAGCTGTGCAGTGTCTGTATTGTTGCTATACCGACCACCAGGAAACAATCCCCAGATGTCACAATGTGAAACAGAAGTCTAAGTTTACATTAGGTCACCGTCTCAGAGCCTAGACGCCTGTTGCCATGGCATCAATGTTGGTGGAACTGTAGAACATGTAAGATATTTGTACACATTAAAATGTTTATATGGAAAAAAAAAAAATGTCTTTCATCGTCTGTCAAAAGGTTGTGGGGGGGGGGGGGGTCTGCATTTCATAAACCAATGGCTCAATAGTATACTGTTTTTACCCCCCCAAGTGGAAGAAATACCAGCCTGCTGATTTCATCACACATTTAACCTTTTGCCTAGGGAAATCTGGCATGACATAAAAAAGTACAGCGTCTGGAGTGTGTGAGAAAATAGTAGAAAAGGGTCATCGTAGAAGTGGTCTTTACACTGTGTTTATTTTATTTCAAGAAAGTGAGGGCATGACCGTCTACAAATAAACATTATTTGCAAGTCCTCTACTCAAGAAAGAGAAAACATTGATCAACAAAAGAACAAAAATAAATATTTTGTATATTTTCTTAAAGATATATGCAACTGATTGCAGAGATAGAGAGAAAGAGAGGTCTCAATTAACATTTCAGAAGTCAGTTCTTTATATTGGAGTTTGAAATGCACTTGAAGCCATTGATACACAAAGGGTTGAACTCCTATTCTTAAATAAAATCAGTAAGCACATGAATATAGGCATAGAATGGAAACTATTAATAGCAACTTTAATTAGAGTACAATGGTAGGAAATGGCACATGTAAGAAATGCAGCCTGGCGTCGCCATCTTTCGCAGAATCTGTCACATGATGCTTTGTGCGTCTCGGGTGAGAACCGAACAGAAGTCTTGTTTATATATATTTATATATACTTATATAACCAAATACAATGTTTTTACATTTTATGTTGTTTTTTTTTCTCCTTAATAAGGTGTGAAACCTGAGCAGTATTGAAATTACAAGTCCCCTTTTCCATTGGTGTCCTGCTAATGATAGAGCCCGACCGATCATGGATGTCTAAAGCACAACACCACCACAGACAGCTGTGAGGTCGTCACAAACACTTGAAGATACATACATATTTTTCCATCTTGTGCGTGACAGTAATAGTTTTGTGAAGAAAAGAAAAATACTTGCACAAGATTAAATAATAAAAAAAAAGAACAGTGATATAGTACAACAGAGTCTTTTTAAAATACGCACTGCGGGAAAAAAATACTTAACAATACCATTATTGTTATTATTAATCATTATCATGTTACTAATATTATTGCAAAAGACACCAATCTGAAATGTTCTGAAAGATGTGTTTTAGTTGGGACTTAGCCATTCTCTAGACTACCAAGGCGTCATGATTTTCATTTACAATCAATCCGAAGTGGATTTAAGAGCACATCCGAAACATGCACGTGGAATACCAGAGTTAAAAATGCTCAGAGGTGAGACTCTTGATATAGTCTTACAAAACATTAAAAGGTGGGGTATAAATAGTCTTTTTTTTAAATAAATAAATACACTTGATATCTTGTAGATAACGCTCGGGAGGGATGGAGGGAAGATACACACATGAACCGTTCCTGCTGTCTGACAGCATGTTAAAAGCGCTGCCCACAATGAGACCGTGGAGACGCCAATCATTCTGCACTCACAGAGAGGGCTAACGGGAGTTTGTTTCTCATATATCTATATATGTATACATACATATATATATATTCTTTAAGAAAAAAAGAAATGACAGTCTATGATGAACACCAAACGGACCTGAAGCTAAAGGAAGCACTGGGCACAAGTGAGTTCCCCATGAGCGACACACTAACAAAGCGGTACCTTCTCTCCTTGTCTCCTGATGGGCCCATCGCACTTCGAGTGCTAAGCTGAAGGCCTTGGAGGAACGCACAAGCTAGTAGAGGCTCTTACACATTCCTCGGGGATTAACGGTATACCCCGCGGTATTCCGGTGCCGCCACGCTCAAAGTGTGAAAGCACCTTTGACTTTGTATTTTTTTGTTTTTAAACCCGTCGCCAGGTCAACTGGCCAGGCTGCGGTTGTCGCACGCTCCTATCGAGGTCGTTAGGTTTCACGAGCGATCGAATCGGTCGGACTCTACGTCTGGAGGCAGCATGGGTGGTGGGGGGGTAAAGGGGTTGAAGGGAACAGGGGGATAACAAAAGGTCTTGAGACCATTCACCCCCTCAGACTACAGTAAGATGGGTTCAGATAGTACCATTAAATTCTTTAGGATTTGTACACTCCTTGGGAAAAAAAACTAACATAACAGAAAAAAAAGAGACATTCAAACTCAAAAAATGAAAGAAAAACAGTCTGTGTCGAGTCAGTCAGGCACCGTCAACGTGATTTCTGGAGCTTTTTACAGTGTCAATGTCCCTACCAGAGGTAGTCTAATGGGGGCTACGCCTGACTGCATCTAATGAAAAGCCTGCCCCGCCAACCGCCAAAGACACTCTGGGGAAGGGCAGCTAGAGGGTGGGGGATGGGGCACCTGAACGCCGCTTGAGTAGGACCAGCAGACTAACCTGATTTACAATTATTGGCATCAGCCCGTTAAACAGTATAGCTGAGCGGGGAGGGGGGGGGTGCAATCTGGTGAGCATGACCATATATATCTTCCCTTAGAGCACAAAGAGTGTTTAGTCAGAATAAAGACACAACCACCCCCCCAGACCCTAAACATAGGGCTTTTAGCTCAGAGGAAAGGGTCCACACCCAGTCCCATGAAAGAGTTGGGGTCCATGTCAAAGGAGGCCTCGTAGGAGGCCTGCGAGTTCTGGTGCATCTTCTGGTGGTGGCGCAGGTTGGACTTGCTGGAGAAGCACTTGTCGCACAGCAGGCAAGAGAAGGGCTTCTCTTTGGTGTGGATGCGACGGTGGCAGATGAGCTGTGTGGAGACCCGGAAGGCCTTGCCGCACTCCAGGCACTGGTAGCGCTTGGGCTCGGTGTGGATGCGCCGATGGTTCTTGAGGGCCATGAGGTTGGTGAACTCCTTCTGGCAGACCGAGCAGAAGAAGGAGCCCATCTTGTGGCTGTTCTTGTGGTTGAGCAACGACCCGGCGTGCCGGTAGGCACGCCCGCAGTGCTCGCACACGTGGCTCTTCTCTGACTCGGCACCACTGCCGCCACCGCCGCCGCTCTCTCCGTGCTCCTGGAGCTCACCGGGGAAGCCTCCGCCGCTGCTGCTGGCACCGCTGCTGCCCATGCCGCCGCCCCCCCCATGGACCTGACCAAACGCCTGAGCCATCTTGGGCAAGCCACCCTGGAGCCCCATCCTCGGGTCTATCCCCGAGTTCCAGTCCAGTTCCTCATCGATGGGCATGGCCTCGGCGTGCGGGTACGCCTGCTGGGCCTGACTGGGGTGGAGCTGCTGCTGCTGATGGTGGTGGGGGTGCAGCAGCTGCTGGTGTTGTTGCAGAGGGGGATGGTGGAGGTACCCCGACCCGGAAGCTCCTCCGCCAGGCAGCGGACGCCCCTTGCTGTGCACCTCCATGTGGCTCTGCATGTGGGTGAACTCGCAGAAGGTCTTGCCGCAGTCGGGGCAGCAGTGGCGGGGCATCTGCGAGTGGCTCTCCAGTGCCAGCGGGTCGGTGAAGGTGCGCAGGCAAAGCGAGCAGTTCAGCAGGTCCGACGAGTGGGTCTTCTTGTGGTTCAGCAGCGAGCCCGCGTGCCTGTACGATCGGCCACACTGGTCGCACCTGCCACAGGGAGGGGGAGAGGGAGCAATAGAAAGAAAAAAAGAGAAAAACAAAAAGGACATCAGGTCAAACCTGACCACTTCAACTCTGCCGCTATATCATAAAAAAAAAAAGCATACGGGCAGGAAATCAGAGCCAAAGAGGGTGCACAGCATGTGCGTGTGTGGGTTTTTAAGCAAAGCCTCTCATTTCAGCATGTAACATAAGCATTTCAAACCCATGAGATGAGATATTCCCGACAGTCTGTCTTTAATCAATGAATTTAGTGCCAAACACACATTTAGTGGGAACACACCCCTAAACTTGTCCGAGGCATGCAGGGTCCCCTGCCACAAAGCAGATAAGTTCATGGTTTTAGCTTTCTGCTCCAGGAAATAAGCGGATTTTTGTAAGGGTGAAAAAAATAAACACCTTAAGGCATCAATAGCTGCAATTTACTCTCGCAGCTCAACTGATAGTGCCCTATTCTAGCAGTTCAATAGGCGTTCACTGAATGAACAACCACATGCACTGACAAAATGTAGAGTGTCTGTACCTTGCCGGGAGCCTGATAATCAAATGTAAGTCTACATATCTGCTGGTTTATATGCACAGCTGAATGGCTCACTGATTAGCTGTTTTAAATGAACACCCACACAGCTTATTCAGCCGCTACAGTAGTCACGCATCATATTTAAACCCGGCATGATGACTCACGTGTAGCACTTGTCGCCCCCCTCCTGGCTGACGGCCGCCCTGCGGGGGTCGCGCCCGCCGCCTCCACTCGCCTCCAGACAGCGGTGCCTCTTGAGGCCGGACCTGCCCTGGAAGGTCTTGCCACAAGTGGGGCAGCTGAAGTGGCAGGCCCCCCGAGTGTGGATCTTCAGGTGGTTGTGCAGGATGCTGGAGAGGCGGAAGGCTTTGCCGCAGGTGGTGCACACGTGCTTCTTCTTCTGCGTGTGGATGCGCGTGTGGTTGCGCAGCGCCATGGGGTTGGAGAAGGGCTTGCTGCAGAACGAGCAGCTGAAGTGGCCTGTCTTGTGCGTGTTCTTGTGGTTGAGCAGAGAGCCGGCGTGCCGGTAGCTGCGACCGCAGACGCCGCACTTGTACGGCCGTTCCTCACGGGGCCCGCTGGCCGGGCCCACACCACCACCACGACTGCCACCCGGCGGTGCTGTGCAGGCGTGGGCCCTGAGCTCCTCGACGGACGTGAACTTCTGCCTGCAGCGCTTGCAGGTTGGCTCCCTGGGCCGCTGGCGACCTTTGCCCCTCGGCGCCGCTGCAGCGTCTGGGTTCTTCCTGTTGGCGGCGCAGCGGTGGTTGAGCAGCTGCTTCTTCCCACGGAAGGCCTTCCCGCACTCTTGGCAGCCGTGCTTCTTCAGGCCAAAGTGGATGCGCAGGTGGTTCTTCATGGCCAGCTGGTTGGCGTAGGTGTTGTTGCAGATGGAGCAGTGGTACTCGCCGGTCTTGTGGGAGTTCTTGTGGTTCACTAGGCTGCCCGCGTGCCGATAGCTACGGCCGCACTGGTTGCAGGTGTACGGGCGCGGGTCGTTAGGGTTCACCGATCCCGGCGACTGCACTGGCCCTTGGGCCTCCTTCTCTGGGCTGGGGCCTCCGTCCGCTCTGGAGGGGGTCTCCTTGCGCTTGCGCCTCTGGGCCTTCCGCAGGCGCAGGCCATTCTGGGCCAGCTCTCCGTTCATCTGCATCAGGGTCTGGATCTGCTTGTTCAGCTCCTGGATCTTGGCCTTGTTCTCCTCGTGTACACGCAAGTGGTTCTGCAGCTGCTTGTGGATTTTGAAAGCTTTCCCACACTCTGTGCAGGTGTGCCTGAAAGAGATACAAAAAAATGTTTTAATTCAAATGACATCATTAGGTACAATAATCATATGTATTTATTAATATAATGTAACTCACTATATACAGTATATATAAAATAATAACTATTGAATGCTGCACAAACTTTTACATAGACTTTTGAACATGACTGTTACTACATCAAATAACTTATTTGTAAATGACTTACTTTTTGATGTCAAAGTGAGTCCTCTCATGACTCTTGAGGGCCAGCAGGTTGTAGAAGCGTTTCTGGCACACATAGCAACGGAACACCCCAGTCTTGTGGGATTTCTTGTGGTTAAGCAGCGAGCCGGCATGCCTATAGGCCCGGCCGCACTGCTCACACTTGAAGAGGCGGTCCCCGCTGTCTTGGCTCTCAGGGCGTCCCTGGTCATTCCTGGCGAGCGCCGGCTCACTGTCTGGCTTGTCTTCGCACTTCACCCCGTCGCTGTCCCGCCGTCCTGGGCACGGATGTGTCTCCAGGTGCTGGTAGCTGACACAGGAGATGCCGC
This sequence comes from Sprattus sprattus, assembly GCF_963457725.1. Taxonomy (NCBI): domain Eukaryota; kingdom Metazoa; phylum Chordata; class Actinopteri; order Clupeiformes; family Clupeidae; genus Sprattus; species Sprattus sprattus. The sequence goes on along the minus strand of NC_137922.1, from coordinate 43,720,310 downwards.
ATTTCGTGCAGATGATGCTCGACGGTTCCTGTTTCGGCCCCAAGGAGTTCCCCTGGCTGGCGCCATAATGCTGGGGCGGCGGTGGCGGTGGCGGCGGTAGAGCCTCAACGGGAGCGGCTTGGTTGTGCAGCAGCTGATGAGCCATGAGGTCCTGCTTCTTGGTGAAGCTTTCACCGCAGGTGCTGCAGATAATCAGGCTGCCGTCTCCCTGCTGGCTCTCGCCAGGGTCCTCCTCCTTCTCCGCCTCCAGGGAGGACATGGACGAGGGACCCGAGCTGGAGGGCGTGCCGTGCACCTGCGTGTGCCCGCGGAGGTGGGTTCTGAGTGCCCGCATGCTCGTGTAGTGGTTCCCGCACACAGAGCAGTGGTACATCTCGCCGTCCTCCTCTTCCTCGCCGCCACCATCGTAGTCGTCGTCCTCGTCCTCCACCTCCCCACCGAACCCTTGGTTTTGGTCGCCTCCCATCATGCCCCCGTGCATGTTTTGGTGGTAGCCCTGGTGATGTTCGGGGTAATAGCCCTGTGTTGAGCTGTGCCCTTCGAAGCCAACGTGAGCGCCAGAGTCTCCTATAAGGTGCTGTCCCTGGTAGCCAATGTGGCTGCTGGAGCCATTGGTCAGGGCCTCGTGCTGCTGCTGCTGGTGGTGGAGGGGGCATGCATGCGACTTGATGCCCGCAATGTCTGTGAACGTCTTCCCGCAGTCGGCGCACATGTGCCTCTCCATGAGGTGCTCGCCATGAGGTAGGTGCATTGCTCCCTCCTGGGTGAAGGGCATGTCGTACTGCTCGTGGTAGCCCATTTGCTCGTCCTGGTGGCCTCGGTGGACCAGGCCCTGCTCGGTCACCATGTGGGGCTCGTCCTGCAGGTCCTCCGGGAGGTCCAGAATGTCCCTGACGTCCTCCTCCTCCTCCTCATCCGAGAGGGGGTAGTCACCCTGCTGGTTCTCTAGCGTCTGGGGCTCTGATGAGAGCCAATCGCCCTCTGCGCTTTGACTCAGGGTGGAGGTCTGGGCACGGTGGATGCGATGGTGGCTGCGCAGGGCGGCAAGGTGGGGGTAGTTCTTCCGGCAGATGGAGCACTGGAAGATACCAGTCTGGTGTGAGCGCTTGTGGTTGATGAGGCTGCCCGCATGGCGGTAGCTCTTGTTGCAGACGTCGCACTTGAAGCGCCGGTCTGAGTCCGGCGATGAGGACTCTTCCTCCTTCACCTGCTGGTCGGCTGACTCGGATTCTTGCAGGTCCCCCTGCAAGTCCTCTGCCGAAGCCACCACATTATCGGGCTCTCCCTGAGAGTTCAGCATGGGCGGCTCGTCCTGAAAAGGGTCGGGGATGTATATCTGACCGTTTTCGGCGGAGCCCACTGGCTGTCCGTAGTCTTCCTGTTTGTCCAGCAGTGGAGGCATGGGTGGGGTGTCGCTGGATGGAGGGTACTCAGGGGACTGACTGGCACTGTACGCAAAGCCGTCATCATCTGGCAGATTCACAGGCAGCTCAAAGGACACCGAAGAGGAGTTGTGCAGCAGGATGTGATCCTGAAACTCGTCGTCATTGGGGAACGCCACCTGGCAGAGGTGGCAAAAATGCACATCCACTGCGTTGCCGTTCTGCTGTGTGCCCGTGGCCTGCTCTGGCTTTATCTCATGAGTGGCTGCTGAAGTGATGGTGGTGGCCTCATCGGCCGTAGCAGCGGCAGGAGGGGTGGGGCCAGCGCCAGAGCGCCCTCTGGTCTTGCTGTGGATGCGCTGGTGGCTGCTGAGGGCAGCGAGGTTGTTGAACTGCTTGAAGCAGATGGTGCACTCAAACGTACCCACCGTGTGGGTTTTTTTGTGGTTATTCAGGCTTCCGTAGTGTCTGTACGTCTTGTCGCACATGTTGCACTTAAAAGGACGGTCGCTGGCATCATCGGTGGCTGCCTTGTCGCTTGAGGCGGAGTTGGGGAGAATGTCTGGCATCGCACTATTGCTAAAGCTATCCTCCATAGGCAGGTCTAAACTCATGTCGGGCTCTAGATCGGGAACTACATCGAAACTCTCCTCATCCTCGAAATGCATCTCGTCGTGGTCCTCGTGGCTGCTGGCCTGGGCATGGTCTGCACTGCCCCGTCTACTGCTCGTCCCTCTGGCCTCTCTATTGCGGTGGACCCTTTGGTGAGTGGCCAGCTGTGTTGCCAATCTAAAAGCCTTCCCGCAGTCCATACAGGAGTACTTCTTGCGCGAGGTGTGGATGCGCAGGTGGTTTTTGAGAGCCAAGCTGTTTGACAGCTGCCTTGCGCATATAGGGCACTGAAAAGAGCCCACCTCGTGCGTTTTCTTGTGGTTGGCCAAGCTGCCTGCATGCCTGTAGCCCCTCCCACATTCATCACATTTGAACTTGCGGTCTTCTTCCGACTCCAGATGGGTGTCCATGTGTTCCAAGAGACTGGGCATGTTCGAACACTTAATACCACAGTGCTTGCATAAAAAGCCTTTCGTCCTTACTGGCTCTTGCACAGCCATTACAGATGATCTGAAGGTGTGCCGCTGCTGCCAGTCGGATTCATTCGCAAAGTATGGTGGTTAACACTTTAAAGAACAAAAAGGATGCCAGAGCTCCATATTCGCAGGTCTACTACTGTAACTTTCAGTATGCCCCTACAGAATGGGCTTGAGATATGCGGTCAGGCATTCACATCCGCTCCACGGGAAAGACCGCTTGAAACACGGGTCCAGGTTGTTCAGGCACCAGAGGGGAACTGAAAAAAACACAAGAAATAACTTTAACGATGAGCGTTGCAGTAAAATGCAGCGCAAATAGGAAAGTACATTGACACTATATTCGTGAGTCATCGAAATGAAAGTTCCATGAAGTCACTGACATCGGGCTGCAGTCTCTTAGACTTCGCTTACCACGCAAATTTACGATTATTTTTAGCGGCCAAGCTGTCTTATTATGGACACTTTTGAAGCAGAAAACTCACATCACAGTAACATAGTTACAGCAAATGAATGCAATCGTTTTCATAAATATTTACGATAAAGATACGGCAAAAATCATACTTTCCCTCCCTGATTACACAACAGGCGGCTAACTAATAAAGTTAGCCAGCTACATGCTAACCATTTTTCATTCATTCAATTCCAACATTGTTATAGAATCCAGAAATGAATTCCACTCGTTAAATAGTACAGGCGGTTGTTAACGGGGTAACGGTATAGCCAACTAATGCAATATCCAACATCAGCAGAGCAGACTGCAGAACTTACTTGTGCTCTCTGACACGGTTTTAGCCATCCAGCTAGCTAGCGCATCGGGATGGTGGATATCACAATGGCATCGCTAGATTATTTACACAGTAAACAAATAGCTGGTGGCTAACGCGCTAGCTAGCTGTTCAAACAGAACATGTACGGATTTTTTTCCTGATAAAACATTCAAATGGGCTCCGCCAAGCCAATCATAGACTTCAATGTATACATGGCAACGAAAGTAAACTATTACACACGCGTATTCGTTAACACCGACGACTAAGAAACTTTTGACTTGATTTTACTTGTCAAATTAGCTAACGTTACACAGCTAGTTAGCCATGTAAAAACTGGCTAACCCAATGGCCAGCTAATATTAGCTAACGTTGACCAACAAGCTGGTGAAAGCTAACTTGCTAGCTAGCGAAACAAATGTCGTGGCTATAATTTGCTTGACGAATTCAGTATAGATATATACTTACAACAATTTAAGGGACAATTCAGCATATATTCGATCCAAAGTTAAATTATTTATGAATCGCGTTCCATTGTTCTTTCGGGACGAGTTGCTATCAATGTCCCCGTTCTATGCTCAATTGTCTTTTTCCATCCCATTCCACACACTTCCTGCTCTTGTTGCTAGGAAACAGGAAATGTGCATCACGGAAATCCGTCCCCATTTTCACATCTCAAGTAATTTTCCAATACTCCACAGTGAGAGACAAGCTATTAAGATCATAAATAGAAACCCGTTAACCGAATCAGAACGCAGTTGCTTCAGCCAGATATTTTTATCGTGTCATGAATACTTTGCCAACACAGCAAGTCTAATGGTAAAGTTAGTCGGTGTATAATGTTAGCTTGTTATGTAGTTTCTCAACGCTAGCTAGCTTTCTCCTCCCACCATCCCTCCCCAGACGTGCATCTCTCCTCCCTTTTCTTTCAGTTTGTGTGTCCGGGTTGTTTACTCTGCTGTGCAAATAGACTACCATTGGCGTCAATTCTAAAGTAATAATATAATTCAGATATTAAAAAAGCAACGTCTGCCCAAAGTTCAATGGATCTGCGGCAGCGGGGTACAGTTGGACGCGCTGAAACAGATCTTTCGTCATGGTCCTAAAGCCGTCCTCGCCTTAAACAATCGCTCAGTGGTGCGACAGAGAAAACAAATACATTGACCTTATTTTGAGGTTGTTAACAATATCTTTACAAATAAGGCTGTTGGATCTACAGGTAAGGGATTTAATTTTTTTCAGTAGAAAACGAATGTTTTACATTGAGGCATCAGATATTTTTCTACCCAGTGCGATGACAGTAGGGAGCAAATACGCTTGTTCAGCCGGTCCTAAAGCCAGCCATTTTGAGTCAGGCTAGCTGACTGAAAAGCAGACGACTTGCCTGTCATATTGTTTATTACATGCACGTAATGATTAATGATCAGTGAATATTTCTCCATGAGTGTCCAATCAGGAATGTGAGTTACCATGCAAAGTATTCCGCGTTATAATAAGCCTGCGGATACTGAAACTTATTTGACAACAAGAGCATTTTTGCCTAATTGTCCCAGAGGTCCTAATGCCGGCCATTTTGAGATATCTTTATTCTTGATGAATTAAATCGAATCGCCTATTTGGGGGCACCACGTTTTCCACCTCAATACACTTCGACGTTACATAATTACTGTATTTTTAAACAGTTTAAAATATTTAAATCATTCTCAGTGATTTTACAAGTTCTCTTAATTTTTAATTTTACTACAGCAATAACAGAATAATTGCAAAAAGATGGCATCACCCCAGCCAGGCAGTCCACCCACTGTTGAGCAGTATACACCTCCACCTGCTGAGAAAGAGGCCTCCAAAGATCCAGAGGAAATCAAGCAACCCACCAGACGGAGAGGCAAAGGCAGGCCCCCCAAGCCTAAGCCCACATATAAATGTGCTGCCTGCAAGGAGGCATTTCCTAGTCCTGCGGCACTACGGAGCCACAAGGTCTCAAAGCATGCATGGCTGGAATGGCAAGGGCAGCACACCTGTGTCCAGTGCAATAAGGCTTTCCCCAGCCGAGCCCAGCTTTCAAAGCATCAGCGCTCCCACTCCGATAACCGTCCCTTCCAGTGTCCTCAGTGTCACAAGGCTTACAAGACCCACACAGAGCTGCGCAACCACAGCCGCTCCCATACCGGCGAGAAGCCTTTCGTGTGCACCGAGTGCGGCAAGGCCTTCATGCAGGCCATCTGCCTACGCATCCACATGACCCAGCACAGCGGTGAGAGACCCCACTCCTGTCCGCACTGCTCAAAGAGTTACCCCACCCTCTCCAAGCTGAAGGTGCACCAGCGGTCACACACGGGCGAGAAGCCCTACTTCTGCGCAGAGTGTGGGAAGAGCTTCGCGGACCCCTCTGTGTACCGTAAGCACCGGCGGAACCATCAGGGCCACCGGCCCTACTCGTGCAGCCAGTGTGAGAAGACGTACACAGAGCTGAAGGACCTGAAGAACCACGAGCGTTCACACACGGGGGAGAAGCCCTACCTGTGCTCCGACTGCGGCAAAGCCTTCTCCCGGTCCTCCTCCCTGGCCTGCCACCTGCGCATCCACTTGCAGAACAAACCCTACCAGTGCGGACTGTGCAACAAAGGCTTCACTCAGCGCTCCTCTTACCAGTCCCATCTGCGCACACACTCGGGTGAGAAGCCTTTCCTATGCCCACAGTGTGGCAAAATGTTCTCGGACCCCTCCAGCTTTCGGCGACACCAAAGGGCGCACCAGGGCTTTAAGCCCTATGTTTGCGACAAGTGCACCAAAAAGTTCCGGCAGCCAGCAGACCTGGCTGTGCACCAGAGGGTCCACTCTGGGCAGAGGCCCTACAAGTGCCAGAACTGTGACAAGGCTTTTGTGGCATCCTGGGACCTGCGGCGGCACATGCTGGTGCACACCGGTCTACGACCCTTCTCCTGCACCGAGTGTGGCAAATCATTCGCCGAGCGCTCAAGCCTCAACAAGCACCGGCGCGTGCACACCGGTGAAAGGCCCTTCAAGTGCGAACAGTGCTTCAAGTCGTTCGTGGTCTCCTCCAGCCTGCGCAAGCATGAGCGGACGCACGTGGCAGAGAGGCCCCAGGAGGCACCCACGGCCCCAGACGAGGCTACGCAGCCCTTCTCCACGCCCACGCTCCCTCAGTTCTCCTGCGCCATTTGCGACCTGACATTTGGCACGTGGGAGGAGGTGCAGGCCCACGAGAGCTACCACGTCACCACCCCGCCACCGCCACCAACGACCTCCACTGTGGTAGCACTGCCCCTTGGCCCGCACGTGTGCGCCACCTGCCAGGCTGAGTTTTTGCAGCTGGCTGACCTGCAGGAGCACGAGAAGATGCACCCCAAGCCGCGGCCACATGTCTGCGAGAGCTGCGGCAAGGCCTTCCTCAATAAGGCCGGCCTACGCAAGCACCAGCGCATCCACTCCACTGTGCGGCCCCACGCTTGCCAGGTGTGCGGCAAAGCCTTCCTGTTCGCTGCGTACCTGCGTAAACACTTGCGCACACACCGCGACGCCGACCCTGCTGGCCAGATCGCCCACACCCAGCCTCTGCCCTCATCCTCGCCCCCTGGTTCGATGTCCCCCTCCACAGTTGAATCCAACACCATCTCCCTCACAGTGCCCGTAACAGTGCCAGTGTCAGCGTTTCAGGCGGTGCCCACACATGTCTACATTGATAAGGACAATGGAATCTGAGGTGGACAATCAGTTAATCCATCAATTATTTCAAAGCATGAGGCCTACTGCATTTTTTGACCTCATATTCACAGAGATATTTGTATGATACTAAATGATAAGGAAAAGAGTTGACCAAATAATGTGCATGTATATTTCCAGTATTATATGACCCTGACAGCTGTTTGAGCTGGGTAGGTGCTCTGTGATCTTGCAAGGTGATTAGATCTGCAGTGACATCCGACACTAATTAAGGCAAGTTTCATAATTGCTAAGAATGGTGACATGATGAGAGTCAAGATGCAGATGCACTCCCACATAGTTTAGTGCAGTGGTTTCAGTTCACCTCTTACATCTCCGCTCTTTTATGTGAATGACTTGGTACTATTTTATTTCTGTGATCTAAGCATAATGGTCTCATTTTATATAAAATGCTATTAATTTATGGCCATGTTTGGGTTATCCATAATCATTTACTTAAAAATAAGAATGGATGGATGACAAATATTTAGAAACTAATGTAGTGAACACGTGATTTCTTCTCACGCTTTTTCAATTTTGTGTGACCAAAGTGAGCAGCATATAAAAATATTTAATACTACCTGGTTGAAGTCACTGAATGTTGTACTTTAAATATTTTTTTATATGAAATGGAGATGTCAACATCTGTCCTCCTTTTTCTTTCCCCTCCGTTGGACATTTTAATTTAATTTAAGTGAGAAGGCGGTAATGCGCTGTATCTTTCAGTCATCTGTCCTCTGGCGGCCTAGCCATAGCAGTGCTGATGTCATGAGTTGTGACTGTTGGGTTGGCACAATAAAGTCACACAAAAATCTCTTGTTTGCTTCAGTGTTTTTTCAGGTACAAAATGGAGGATTTCAGACTTTACAATATGTTTGTCAGCTCATATGTTTTTGGATGATAGCTCAATTTAGTCCAATATGATTGCGTCAAGTGAACGTTGTGCATTGGTCATGAAAAGACTTTAGGAAGTACCAGTCTTAAAAAAATTCACTGTGTGAAGAACATCAAAACTGATGATGTTTGCAGTTCATCATCCTTTAAACGAGAGAAAATTAACAGAAAACTAACACACCCATGAGAACTCACAGTTCACTCAAGGAAGACATAGTCATACACACGGTAAGTTGGCCAAATTGTTTCAATGTTTTCTCTTCTTAGTTTTTTTCTTTTTTTGTATTGGATGGTGAGAGTTTACATGATGAATGCTCCATTCTAACCTTTTGCTCAGTTGTGTTTATCACATCATAAATAACGACTTTTATATAAATATACAGTATATGCCAAAAATTGTGTTGCAGCCTAATATGTGATTGGTGATTTTTTTTTGTTATGAATTGTGCTGTAATCAATTTAAAAGAAATATCTCTGCATGATTAGCAAAAGACAGGTAATGGCAGCAGCTATAGTGACTGGCCTGATCCCCATCCTCCGCACAGCAGTGGACACCAGCACCACCTACAAGGCCCGCACTCTGTGGTTTGGCTTCCTGGCCGTGCGCCTGGTGGTGCTTTTCTTGTCTGAGCTCCCCTGGTTCAAGCTGGATACCGACTTCAGCTGCAATGGCACCGCGCGCGACAGCCTGTGCTCGCGGGCATGTTTCAACAAACACTTTGATCGGCCAGCGGTGGCGGCCTGGAACTTCCTCTTTGTGCTCCTCTTGCTCTCCGTGATGCTCATGGAGCTCTTCTCCGCCCATCTGCGCACCTCTGCCCGCAAGCGCAGCCCGAAGCAGGAGAACACAGAGGAGCTCATGATGCTGGACCTCCATGCCAGCAAGACCACACTCCTCTTCTACCTAATGAGTGTGGCGCTGCGCATTATGGTGGAGGTGGCTTTCGTCTACATTCTGCTGCAGTGGAACCTGCCCAAGATGGAGAGTGGGCCCTACGAGTGTGAGCCCGAGGGGAATGTCTGCCCGACTACTCAGGTGTGCATAGTGAGGGCTGCAACCGAGAAGCGCATGTCCATCTTTGCCCTGGCATCCATCTCGTGTCTGGTCATAGTGGCCAGTTGCCTGTTCTTCCTGTACGCTGTTATGCACTACCTCTGCAACTATGGAGGTGGCTCTGTCAGAGATGCTAATAGTGATCTGTAAGAGGGTTTACTGTCCCCTGTACTGTAAATCTCCATTGTGCCAGTACTGCGACAGGATATGTCATGCTGTGATGAATGTAAAGCTTAATTTTGAGAAAAGTGCATATCCCTATAAAGAGATCCGCAGTTAGAAGGTGACATGTCAAACGAAAATAAAAATAAAGAGCAAAGATGTTTCACTGTCTGATTTTATGGCACAATTTGTTTTAGGTCTCTTTGTTATTAAGCTCTTATATGTATTTTCCACCCCACATAAAAGTTTGTCTGGCAAACTATTGGCTAGTCGATTGTGTAAAATGCCTTTTCACTAGTGTGGTCCGCGGGTAGCATCATGGTGTTTCTGAGTAAGGAGAACGGATGCCCTCTGGTCAGGGTGTGAAGGAATGTGCTGGTGTTACTTGAGAGAGAGCTCTGCGCAACAGACAGTTGCGTCTTAGCAACCTTGAAATACCCCCTCAAGTCAGTCCCTCTACCAAGACGCGGCGTTTCTGCTTTGATTGTGTTCATTTATGTATATCACGATCAAACTCACAAGCCCGTAGGGGAGAAGAAAGAGAGAGGGAGTGACAGAAAGAGAGAGAGGAATCATGCTGTCAAGCACAAACTTGTTCATAACCTTAGCAGCGAGATTAAAACTTCACAGACAGTTCTCTTCACTATCGTCACGCCACCTTTTTTAATCATCTCTGCCAGGACGCATTGTCTCTGGCCTACATGTCTTACTGCTCACTTCATCAAATGCCGTCCCCTGAACAAGAAAAGTACTAACAGTATCTCTTACATAGACAACATTTTCTGTTTACTGTATGCATTTCTTATTTCATAGTGATAAAGCATTTCAGACATTCTCTTCAGTTGCAGAGGTCTTCCTCGCAGCAGTGTCTCTCCACAAACGCTGGTGCTTTGCCGTCGCACTCCTTTTGGGTGGCACATTTACGCACCTCGCCATCTGCAGAGAGATGTAAGAGGCACTGATTTCAGATCTGTCCTTAGGAGGAATGAAGCATATTAGGTTATAACAGAGAACTCGTGGGCCTTGCCACGTCACGTCACTGACTGTAACATGAGAGGAAGTGATGAATTAGGTGAGACGCCGAAGCTTAGCAAAGGGCTCAGCAGAGCCACGCCTGTGTTAAGACGGCCGTGTTTGTTCATCTTGGTGTAGTATGTGAACCCCACCCATACCTCTGAATGATGGTGTCAGCAACAGACTACTAGCCTACTTCTGCTGCTACACGCAGCGTTCCAGTTCACTCGCCCTCAGAGAATAGGTCTGTGTGCTCTGTACACATTACATATAACACTGTGTATTTTGTCACTCACTGCATACACAACCTCATTTGATCACTTTTAAGTTATTGTTTTTGCACGTACCCACAATTATGCTTGCCTTGTACAGCACTGCACCTATTCTCATTCTTTCACAGAATGCCTGTATCTAGTGATAAAGCTGCCCCGCCTTGTTTCAAATTTACTATGCTCCTCACAGTAGTCCATTAGTGCTTCACTGTGAACTGACTCTAATGACTATAAAATTCACCCTGTTAGATTGTTTTTCTGAATTCTCTGCATGATAATCAGCTGCCTGAAGTTTGGGTGGCTTCATGGAAGCTCACAAGACTTTGGCAGTTCTCTCAGAAATTGTATTGTTATGACACAACAGTGTTTTTGTATTGATAATGTATTTTTTTTTCCTTTATTGTTTTGGGTCAGCTCCTTTGTGGTTGCAAAATAAAATGGCTTGCCAGCAGGACACCATTTTACACAAGTTGAGCCCCTATCTCTCTGTGAACAAAGACAAACAGGGTGGGTCTGGTAAAAGCTTAGCAGAAATATCAAGTTACTGCTGCAGGTCTGTCATTCTTCCAGTAGAGGGCAGAAATGTACACAGTAAAACATCTATCTTTCTAAAAATTATGAAACCTCCCAGTTCAGTTCCTATGTGATATTAACATTATGTAGAGCAATCTTCCAGGGTTGAAAAGGTTAGGTTGGGATGCACTGTCATAATTCAGATAGTTCCAGCAGGAAATTATCATACAGAAAGATAAATTAAAAATTATTGTTGTGATGATTGATAATTCATACACAATGGATGTCTGAAACATACAGATAGACAGATAGTTAGATGGAAAGAGAGAGAGAGAGAGAGAGAATAGTTTTCTCCACTCACATGCTGGGTGATGCATGCGGACCCTGAGGCAGTGGGTGAGCATGGGGCTGCACTCTCTCTCCTCGATGTTGGTACAGTCTGGGTGTTCTTGGTTGATGTTCACACAGTGGTGACACTTCAGCGCCTGGGTGGCTGAGGCAGACACACACACACACACACACACACACACACACACACACACACACACACACACACACACACACACACACACACACACACACACACACACACACACACACATTATGTAAGCAGCAGGTAGACTTCCTTAGCCATATAGGAGATGCAGTGAGAATTATAAGAATTAGAATATAATTATTATTTAATAAGCTAGTTATTACTATTATTATTATTATTATTTTTTTTTTTTTGCTGTTACAACGATGCAGCCTTTTTTTTCCAACAGTGGTACACCTTGCCTACATTTTCAGTGTGAGTGGTTTAGTACAGTACCTTACCATACGCTTCACACTGCTCACATTAAGATGTGATGCAACTGCACCAATGTTTGGTCAGGATGTAAGCCTGACCTGTTCATAAACAATACATGCTATGAGCGTCTCACTCACCACAGAAGACAGCCAGGAGCACGGTCAATCCCAATGAAAAAGAATGCATCCTATGATTTCAAGCACACATTAGAAACACACTTTTTCATTGTATTCTATTCTAATGTTGAATTTTCCAGTAAGTGAGCAAACAAAGTATGCTTGGATCAGGATTTCAGCTACACACATGTGGTTTTGGGTGTAATGAATCTGCAGTGATACATATTACAGTTAATCTGCCAATGGCACCATAGGTCTAAGAACAAGCACTGTGTCTAAGACTGAGATCATTTAAAATAACAGTCTCTGTATCTGCTGACCACAATATTATGTGACAATTCTCTGGGAACGCTGTCAAGTTTCCAAATTATCTCAAGGAAGAGCTATCACGGCAGTGTCAATGCTTAATATTCCTTCCTGTGCAATGCATAGAAACCAATGACTGTTTTTTTTTTTAAATTTTTTTTACAGTAGTTGATAGAAACATTCTCATAGACTCAGTGATTGCCTGTTCCAAATGTTACATTTACAATAATTTCAGAGCTGAGAAATTATTTTGTATATGTGAAGAAAATCACGAGAAGTGATGCCTTACCTCTGCCTGGGCGATGGACAAGTGCTGTAAACTATTTGGCACACATCACCATGGTAATTTATATATGACACCTGACCACTGTTTTGTCCCATGGCTCTTGTCCCAGACCTTTTACTCAGGAGTATCAGGTGTCTGTCAGACCTTTCTTTCTGGGCCTCAGAATGTTCCCGGTTAAATAATGGAGTTACTGATACTGACATGGTACTGACCTCATAGCATGTTTTTGGTCTTATTAAAATGATATTATGTATTTATATGTTATTAAACATATATATGTTTTCATAATAATAATGATAAACAACCTAAACTGAGATGACCCATCCATAAAAGCATGTAAAATTGTCAAAAAAGCAGTACCACACACTTTCAAAATAATTGCATTGAGTAGTTATGAAGCTGGAAATTGTGACATGATCAAACAACATAAAAGCATAAATGAAAATCACATCAAGTGCGCTTGTGCCAACAATAATCGGAAGTGTTCTGGAATTATAGAGTGTGGAAATAAGTTTCGTCTGAACAAGAAAAGAGGTCATTTATTGTGAGTTTGCAACAATAGTGAAACACAAAACTGTTCCACCCTAGGCCCGGGGGGGAGCTTCCTGTTCGAGAGACAGCAGGGCCAACCCTAACAGGAACCGGGACTTTCTCAGAGCAACGTGTTCGTCACGCACACACACACACACACACACACACACACACACACACACACACACACACACACACACACACACACACACGCGCACCAACAAACACTGAGTGGCCACCCTGGGAGTGAATTTTAAACATTCATGTCTGCCAACGCTACACCTACTGTACATCTGGTCATACAGCTGTACAATAAAACATCATCAGTGACATGACGAGATACAATAACACAAACAGCAAAAGCTATACACATAGTCTATGTAGCAAATGAAAAAAAAAATCTAAAGAATATAGCAAATACTGGAATGTAAGGTATGCAAGTGCTTCAATATCTATATACATGACACAACATGGAAGGTGTTGCTTCATTCGATGGATTCTTTATCCATCCTTTCCTTCTGACTTAGTAGGGCATCAACGCACCGGGATTGCTGTATGATTTATACAGATACATCGAAAGGATCATACCAGAGATCTGTCAAGAAGAACACAAGGAGAAGCATCAGTGACACCATATAGCAAACATCAATATCCCACAGAATTCCCCTCCATCAGATGGGATGGCATCGAGCGCATATTCTTGAATAGGTTTCTGTGCTGAGCCCCCAGTAAGACTGAAGAGAGCAAGACATACTGTCTGGGAAAAGGGGGGACAAAGAGAAAAGCAATACCTTGCCAGTACTCCATGTAAAAATCACTAGGGGAAATCAGGACACAAAGCAGTGTGAGTCACATATAATACATAAAGCACAAACACTTACAAGCAGGCGCATGCACATACACAGAAACACTCTCTCTCTCACACACACACACACACACACACACACACACACACACACACACACACACACACACACACACACACACACACAAAACCAAAACAACCTGTGCTGTGGATCTACTCTCCACCCAGACCTGGGTCAAACAGGTGTGTTCGATATCTGATAGGACTCCAATAGCTTGTTTGTTGTTTGAGGGATTATTGTCTTGTCGGGATTATTGTACAATGTCTAGAATGCATCCATCCAACCAATCACCACCTGTGAGCCATGTCTGTTTCCATAAAGCCCACCCCCCCATCACTGATGAGTGTACAGCAGCACAGCACCCAAACAGACCGCATGCATGTGTGCGGGCACATGGCAACCTGGAGACGTGCAGGCGTCTGCCGCGTGACTTGGCTGGGCAGCAGCGTAGAGGAGAGCAGCTAAAACAGTGGAACACCAGCATCAACAGCCACAGCAGGCTCTGAGAACGGGCAGAGAACGACCAACCGCAGAGCAGAGGCCAGAGGCAATGAGATTATCGTGGACAGAGAGAGAAAAAGAGATAGAGGGGAGGAGAGGAGAGATGGAGAGACAGGTAAAGAGAAGGAGAAGGGGGAGGAGGAGGAGGAGGAACAGGGAATAAAATAAGATTAAAAGAGGCAAGAGAAAGAAAAACACCAGACGTTTGAGGGGCAAATAGAGTTGGGGGAAAGGGTGAACAGCAGTTGTGGCTGAGTTGTGTAACACTGGAGTCTATCCCAGGCACAGAGTTTTTAGAATTTCTTCTACGGCTGATCTGCGTCATGTTGAAATATCATTTGAAGGTGCATTAGGGAGGCTTGCGTCATAAGAAAATAATCCTGTAATCCTGTAATGGGTGGGTTTGTGAAACAGTGTGATTGCACAAGGGACAGTGAAAAGTGTATGCGCATAAATGCTTTAACAATTCAACAAGAGTATTCTCATTCCATGTGGTCCTCACAGCTACCGAAAATGAGAAAATTGCATCAACATTAACATTAGATTTAAGTTTTGTAAAATCTCCATATCCTCCACTGGACCAGACTTCACTCACCTCCACTCCAATCAGAGCAAACAGCACTACCATAATGATGAGCATGTGATCATCCATCCAGCTCTCCAGCTGCCTCTTACAGCCCTAAGGGACAATAGAGGCTAGTCACTGTGTGCTTAAGAACAAAGGTGAAATAACTGCTTGAACAGCACAAGTACAGGAAGTTCATTGGTGACATTTGAAGGCCCTCTTAACCTGATTTCTGGGAACAATGCCACAATTTCACATGTCCCTTCTCTAAAGATCACTTATGCATGGATGACCAGAAACAGGAAACATGGACCCTCTTCAATTTTTTAGGGGGGGGGGGGGGGGGCATACCTGTTGGTACATGGCACATTTGGTTGTGTCCAAGGGGGGGCTTTCCCCCTGGCAATCACATTTTGGAGCTGTGGTTGAGTTGAGTGGCTGGGACGTGCTGTTGTAGTAGTAGCAGGAGCAGGGGGCCCTTTTCCAGTCCGACGGATATTCCCATCCGCAGCACCCACCCTGTCAGAGAGGGCAGAGCAACAAAGCAGGTCACAGAAAATGGACTGGGAGTGAAATCCCAATTGAAAAGTGTTGTTGACGTATTGGTTAAATGAAAAGGCTTCGAGCCAACAAACATAATATCCACAATTTACACAATCTGGGTCAGCTGCTTTCGGCAAATGATCTTAAGTAACCCTAACCCCAGCTACCTCTTGCTGTATGTAGTCAAGCGTCTTCTCAAAGTGCAGCAGGTGTGACTCATTCCTCCCATATGAATCAATGGCTGTGGATATGTGGATCGTCAGACTGCTCTCAAACTACCAAACAAACAAATAAACACAAAAACAAGTGAAACAACCCCCTTGAGTGTGTTTAATTTTAAAAAGTACTAGTCGGACATTTAAATCATGTTTGTCCCACAAAACTGTCGCACAGCAAAGGAGATTCAATGAATGAAAATTATGCCAACAACAGCATGAAATGGATAAGGCGACCTGTCTCACTCACCAGGCTCCTCTGTGTGATGAAGAAGACCATGCCAACGCTCTGAGCGGCCAGGAGGATGGTGAGCAGAATAAAGTACTGCGGGCAGAAGGGAAAGGAGAGTCGCCACTTAATGGAAACATAGTGTATATAGCCCATAGTGTCAAGTCCCAAAAGGTCAAGTCTGAATAGGCTGTGAGAAAGATAGGACTCACCAAACCCAGCAGGCATTTTGCGTCCTGTATAGCCCCCAGGCACCCCAGAAAGCCCAGGGTCATGGTGAGAATGCCTCCGATGAGTAGGAAGTAGGAGAGGAGAGACATGGACATGAAGTTCGGGGGGTCCACTGCAGAAACAGCAACAAGTGTTAGCCTGTCTTATTACCATGATGCTAGCATAATCGCTACTGCTGCTGGGTTGCTGTAGGCGCTACTGAAATTTGGTGATTACAGATCAGGATATTAGCAAATGGTCGTCAAATAACTTTTCTTGTGAAGTGAATTTATATTAACATGACAAGCAACTTGCCAGACAACTGACATCCACACAGACATCCGTCACTAAACGTCACTTAAATTAAAGGGCTGAGATTGGGAAGATTTGAGCAAGGTCACAAAGTTGAAGACATTCACAGCAACTGCTATCAGATTAATTTAGCAGAATCCAATCCGAATCAGAATTGTTTTTATTGCCAAATGAGCAAAAGATCCAGCGGGCTACTCTCTGAACCTGGATGTAGCCCCACCGTGTCCGTGAGGCAGTGTTAGTGCTGAGAAGCTATCACAACACTCACTGAAGAAGCTGGACTCAGCACAGGTTATCCACACGCCCAGAGACATCATGAGGGATCCTAAGAACTGAGGGGGAGAGGGGCGATGAGTGCAAGCTCATTGGATTTGTAGTGCTTAGCTAAACCTAAAAATGTTAATATCCTGATTTAGATACAGTGAGAAGACTTCATAAAATTGGGTGTGGGAAGGAATCGATTTTCAACAAAGACACAATCAGGTATCAAATCAGTGACTATTTATTACTATATTATCACATCATTAGTGAAAATTACTTGATAGTACTTGATATTATATTACAGTAATAGAGGAGAAATCCTTGAAGATAGCAACTGTTCTTACAGACAAACTTACAAAGAAAATGAGGTTGAACAGGAAAACAAAATACTTGGTGACACTAAGGCAGCATTCGGACACCATGTCTGAAAGAGAAACAAACGAAACAACGTCAATCTGTGTACATGTACATGTCTATGTGTGTGTCAGAGAGACAGAGGAAGAGAGAGAGAGAGAGAGAGAGAGAGAGAGAGAGAGAGAGAGAGAGGAGAGAGTGTGTGAGAGAGAGAGAGAGCAGTGTATCCTTCTGAAATGGGGAAGTTGGAGATATATTCAGCACAGTATTTTGATCCACGGCCTCTCTCTGTTTTCCCCAACACCATCTCACTCTCATGAAATTAGATTGTTTGCTCTAGTTCTGCCCTAATGCCTGCTCGTGCACCCTTCACTAAGATCACCCTGCATACAAATGATACAAGCAGCTTCTCCTCCGGCTCAGATGTCCATGTCCCGGTACTGTCTTATTACCATGAAACAGGAAAGATTGAATTACAGACACGCCATTAAATGTTCATGTGATGATCGGTAACTGAGTGCAATGACCCAACAGCGAGGCATTTTAAAAACATATCATCACACTTTGTTCAGTAAAGTCATTATTCACTAAATGTTGAAGTAAAGTCATTATTTACTAAATGTTGCAGTTCCACACAAAGATACACTTGCTAATATTATTCTGGAGGAGGAACGCCTATCCAATGCATTCTTTATTTTCCTAATTTTTTTCTATTAATTTGACTTCATATTACCATGTTTAAGGAAATATGCATGGAGACGGCAGCACTACTAAATCTAGAAGACTCTCTGAATGCTGATTTCAGTATAAGATAAACTGGTATTACTGAGAAAATACCTGAAGTACCACATACACAGTATCACAAACATATCCAACACCATTAAACACATATAAATTAAATATTTTCAAATTCAGGCATATTAGGAGTGTCGACTTATCTTAAGCAAATAGATATAAACACATTTATAGGTTCTTGTAGGTTCTTACCTGAAATTTGTCTCAGTGCATCCAGTGCCTGATATGATCATTAAGTGATGTGAAACTCCAAAACATGAGGGCACATGCAAATACACTTTGCATCTGACATCCTGTCAGCATACGTACACTAATTTTCTACCACTCAAACTGGAAACCATCTGGAACTCATGGTGGCTGCATAGCTTAAGAGAGCTGTGGAATGTTTGTAAATAATTGATATCCAAACAGCTGACGACACTAAGGCACACACTGTCATTGGAGGAATGTCTAAACTAAAGGTATGTCTATACAGTGGTGATTGACAGGGTACGGTAGTTACAAAAGGTCCCATTTTACTGTAATGGCCAATTAACATCTATAGATGCTTTGTTTGTGACAATGATGTCTAAAAAAAAGCTGCCGTAGCAGCCGGTGTTACACGGAAACATACAGTGCATCAGCACACTCTTAATGGAGCAGTGGTGGCAGCAGCTTCTCTTTCAGGTTGCTTTTCTTGAGGATCCTCAGAATGTAGATCCACTGCTGTTCCTTCTCGACTACTGTGGTGGTGTTGGAGGTCCAGGAGGAATCTTCAGTGATGTGTGTACCCATGGATCCTTTCCTCCGGAAGTTTATCATGAGTTATTTTGTACATGTGGCATTCCGGACGAGATTATCAGTGCCACACACACCACGCTGCCAGTCATTGGACTTCATCCACGTAGGCTGTCTCGTCTCCTCCAACCACAGTTGTCCATAAACTTAATGATGCTGTTGGTGGGACGGGTGGGGGCACAGTCACGTGTGTAAAGGGAATAGGGAAGGGGGCTCAACACACAGGATGGAGGAGAGGGTGGGGGCCTAGTCTAACAGTCTTGTGGCAGTTCGTCAGAAAGTCCTTGATCCAATAGCAGGTCGATTGGTAAGTTAAGTGGCCGAAGTCTATGAAAGCAGTCTATGAAAGCATCCTCACACAGCTCCCCTAGTGTTCAAGGTGGGCAAGTGCAATGTGAAGAGCAGTAGCGATGGCCCTTCTGTAGACCAACTCACTCTGTAGGAAAATTGGTATGGGTCGGAGGTGGCTGAGAGGCTGGCTTTGATGTGCTGCAGGACCCATTATGTGATATAGCCTTTACACATGAGAACATGAGGCCTGTTTTAACTGATAAACAAATGAACACAGCATTTAAGAACATTCAATGTTCTTTTATATTCACTTCCCGGTATACTCAGCAACGACATACTGCAATTAAAATGGCATTTAGTCTGAGGGGCCCCAACTAATTGTCTCATCCGTCGAGGCAAGCACTTGATTTCCATTTGTGCCCCCAGACTTTCATTCCTAGCAGAGCTCTAAGTACTCGAGGGAGCAAGTGGGAAAATGACTTGTGAAAGTGGTCTGGTTGTCCACGCTTGGAAAAAAAAGTAAAAGTGGATGTTCAAAAATACCCCTGGGGAGGTAGCAGCAGCAGCAGTGGGTGTGTGATGGGTTCAAATGAGAGTAGGGTAATTCTGTAGGGGTCACCAACCATCAACTCTTGTTGGAAAAAGGGCATGGTAATCAACGTACATCAACCTGCCGTATATGCGCACACCCGTTTTGGTTTTGAGGCAGCCGCTGCCCTCTCTCTCTCTCTTTCTCTTGCTCTCCCTCTCTCTCTCTTATTTATGTGGGAACTGTGTAATAAGGGGGGCAGTAATTAGCAGGAGTGCTTTCGGACCCTGCTGTTAATGGAAGGTGGAGGCGGGAAAAGGGCGACGGCAATTACACCTGTGGTGAGGTAAAGCCATTAGCTGCTACAGAGAAGAGCAGAAAATGAGAATCTCTGGCACCAGTACAGGCACTATGTCTGTCTAACTCTTATTGTGAAACGGCAGGATAAGCACCAGCAACAATGAGGGAAACATACTTAAGGAAATAAACATAACTTCTTTTCCATATGAAGAGATTTGTTGGTAATTACTATAGAAATTCTGATAACAGGACATTGAGCGGATCCAACCTATGAAATGTTTGTTGGAATGAATGACATTTGACAATGTGTCACAGCATAGATCAACATTTAATCAAGGTTGCAGATGGACGTGTTTTGTACTGTGTTCTTTTCTTGAAGCATGGGTGTTACTGAATAGAATGCATGGGCTTCCCAGCAGAGGTTATCTATTTTTCTGCTTGCTTTTATTCTAACCTCTGGCACTCCTCTCTCTCTCTCTCTCTCTCTCTCTCTCTCTCTCTCTCACACTCTCTCTCTCTCACACTCTGTTTCTCTCTCCCTCTCTCTCCTCTTTGCAACGGCCTTGATAATAGCACCAGCAATTATCTTAAATGAAATTCATACTAATAGAGATTCATTATGTTAATATGCAACAAATTGTGGTATTATATAAAGAGACAGACAGCCAAGCAGTTCGAGAGAGGACTGAGACAGTCACAGACACAGGAACTAACTAAACTGATGCCAAACAAAAGGTTTTTCCTCTGCGCCAACATTCTAGAAGAGGATACTTCTTAACAAAATATTTATTCTGCTCAGATTTCATTTACAATTTAGAAAAAAACGTACTTGCTGCAAGGTAGGAGCTTTATTGATCTATTTTGTCATGTAGGCATATTTTCTGATTCTTAAGCAGATACTTGCTGTATTGGGGAAAATAGCCAGTCATTATATTTGTATATTACAAAACGAGTTGCATTTTTAAATCACTTTGTCAGTTGAGCCTAAACCAGGAGTTTATCATCAAAAATAAAAATGTTGGAAATCAGCTAAATCAGCTTCATCAGCACACTTCATATTTGATCAAATAACTGATAAATCAGATACATTCATATATATACATAAACATTATGGAGTTAGTCAACTGCATGGACTTACACGAGATAGTGTTAAACCTTTTATGAGCTTGTTATTTAAGTGTATAAATACCAATTGTAATACGTGTGAAACTGAAGGTTTTATCTTATAGATTTGAAAGAATTTATCTATCAAATAGATCTTGTTGCCTTCCAAAGCTTGATTGTATAACATTACAAAAAAACAGGGTTTGAGTTGTCTTACATTTAAATTCTGAAGGGGAAATATTTCTGAGAATTCATAAAATCAGTATTAGCAAGTAATCTACCAACCCAAATCAGGTTTGTTTTCCTCCAACTGTTAAAAAAGAAAGTGCAATATCCACACATATCTTTGATTGTCTGTAATAAAATGTAAAATGATCATTTTTAGAAAAGTAGAACTAGCTGAGTCTTGTCTGTTTTAATCAACAGATGCAGAGTGGCTATACCATCCTGTGCATCTCCTTGTTGCTTACAGCACAGCTGGTTACATCACAAGGAGTGGGACTCCTGGTAAATAAATAAATAAATAAATACACAAATAAATAAATAAATAAATAACCAAACAAAACGCTACCAGGCAAATCTGTTGTTTTATTACAGTCAATCCATTTAAAACCTCTGCTTCTTCCAGAGTCCAGCAAAGAGAGGATGGACCCTGAACAGTGCTGGATATCTCCTAGGGCCTCGTAAGTTATTATTTTATAATAAAAACGCATGAATGTAAGCTTGGAAACTGTGCTTTACTTTATCCTCTCTTCTGGTCAACACTTAAAAACTGTTTTATATTGGAATGCTGCGGATTTGTAGCCTTTTAAAGTTTAACTCAAAGGTGAGGAGACAGGGGGTGGGTTTATTTGACTTGGTAAGTGGCCAGAGACCATGGCAGAGAGTGCAGGTATCGACCAGGATTATTATGCCCTCCTAGGCCACGACTCCAGCAGCGGGGGGTGACATAAGTAAGTGGGAAGTGTGTGTGTGTGTGTGTGTGTGTGTGTGTGTGTGTGTGTGTGTGTGTGTCTGTGTGTGTGTGTGTGTGTGTGTGTGTGAGAGAGAGAGAGGGGAGTAGGTGGGCTGCTGAGTAAAACAGCCGAGTGGATGACGCAGGAGATGAGGCAATCAAGTCTGTGTTGCTGACACGAAGGACCAAATACTAGAGAGGGTTTATTTATTCCGTATTCAAAACTCCTTGATATTTCATCTAAAATGGCAGGGTTATCGATGATCCTCCTCAGCAGCCAGTAAAATCACACCCCTCCATGCTCCTGAAACAATGCGGTGATTGGCTGAAATTGTTTATGTCGTTCTCAATGTACTCAAACAAGAACTTAAAATCTAACCTTAGTAAAAGTTCCTTCCACCTGTGATATGGCAATCACAATAGTGACAGCAACGACAACCATAATCATAACGTCACCATAATTCTTGTGGTTGCAGGAGCACAGTTAGTGGCAGATGTGGTGATCAGAATGCACAAGTGATCGCTCCTGTCTTTCAGATGCACATCGGACTCTGATGGTGCGCCACGGCTCCCCGATGGGCAAGAGGAATCTGTGGGAGGAGGCTCCGACTCAGCCCTCATACGGTCAGTCCCCTAAGACACACCGCTCAGGCTGTGGAACACTCACTCCTCACGAAAAACAAATGACAAAATGGGTTTAGATAATGTTCTTGTCTTAAGATAGATTAATATGCTTTGTGGTTGAAGTACCACTATTTCACAGGTAAGTAACTGAAGTAGTTATTGTAGATTCTGTACATCATTAATGGAAGCAGATGTGTAAATGTAAGATCCAACTGCTGATATACAGAGTTTATGAAGAGGAAAAATGGAAGTGAAATGTGGCTTGGGGATTTTCAATGGGCTACCAACATTTTTCTGTATGGTAAATGATCTGTCCTCAGAGGCAAATCATTTGGTCTTTAGCCATGTACTAAGATGAAGCCTTAAATCCAGTTGTTTGCTTTAGGTACTGACTCAGATGACCTCTATCTCCAAACCCTTCTGGACCTCATCAAGTATCTGCGATTAAAAGGTTCTGTGAGTCTCAACTGCCCCTTTCTTTCCTACATAATGTCTTTTTCTTGACCTTGAAGACATGATTCAGCTTTAGCCTTGGATCTATTCTCATAGCATAGAATGAAAAGGAAATGCGGTTGTGCTTCCTCTTTCCAGAGACGGGGACCATGAGAGATCTGAACAGCCCTGTGCTGCCGGAGGACAGCAGAGCCTAGCACTCCTGTTTGCTTACCGGACTCAGGCTGGCTTTGTCAGGGAAAGGATCGAAAAGGGAGTAAGATGATAATGCCAAGGCAATTTCAAACACCTAACCTTACTGTTCTCAAAGATGAACATGGTGTTATGTTATGATCCAACAGTTGTTTGTCCACCATTGCCTTTGTATGGCTAGGTCTGAGTTTGTCCAAGGTATCTCCTCAAGTTTTAAGCTATTTAAAATCACTATCTCGTCATGTTTTTCTATGTTTACCTATTTATTCTGAACCAGAAAATAAAGTCAACATCATTAAGAACAAAACAAACACCCTTGTCTGCCTCGCTAACACAAATGTGAGAGGAGGGAAAGGGAGCAGCTGGCCATTTAGACATGTCGTGAAAGAAGGGTTATTTTTATCGTCTTTTCAATGAAATGCCATTTTGAAGATTGGGCCTTGAGGAAGGTGAGGTGGCGGACACAGGGTCCAATGTCCAGCTGCGCACTTAGCTGTTGGAGCTGTGTTGTCTATGTGACCTTCAGTGTAGATGCTTGTGCACAAAACAAGCGATAGATGCAAGGCTATTGGATATGAACGACTCCCTAATGGAGTCTTAAAGGATCTGTCATAGGGAGGACAGAGGGCAGAGTACCATGGCTTATTTACAGAATGATACACTTACACCACTTGTACACGTGCAGTGGCGGACCTAGTCATTTGGGGGCCTAAGGCGAACATAGCCAGGGGCCCTCTTCATCCGTCCTTTTAATGCAAAAAAAAAGGGCCACCTCAAAGCAGGGGCCAACTGGGGGGGAAAAGTGGCCCGGGAGTTGTCTGTCAGAGCAGCCCACTTAATATACGGCGCGTTGCCCACTCAATGTATGCAAAATACCCATACACTTAACATAATTTTGGATGATTACAAAGAAATAACATTATATATGTTTTTTAATAACATTTGTATCCACAAATTTGCCTGGATGGACACATGGAATAAAATGATACTGGCTATTGTAACACTCCAAGGTAGGTATAGTTTGCTAGATGAATATGCTTAACTCTGGGCTAGTATCCTACATTAAGCAATATCAATTTTTTTGTAGGCTGATTAACTCATACAGCAATACCTTTTTGTATAGTAGATGGCAGCACACAATCAAAATATTTCCCCTCTACCTACATAGCTACAGTAGCTAGTTATATGGAAGAAAGTTGCATTCAGGAGCCTCCATAAGCAAACATGATTTGGCTCCACATTAAATTATCCCACTTTTTCATTATCCACATGTCTCAAATGTTGTATGATGCAACATAGCTTTACAGGACACATAAAATATGTCCAGTAACAACGTAAAGAAGGGGGCAACATATAAGTCAAAACCAACTATATTTATTGACTGATCTCGAAAGTATTGGCTAACAAAAGCTAAATAAGTCTTCACAAAGAAAATAACTCAGTGTTAAGGCAAAAAGCGAACATTCACACTGTACAACCTATGAAAAGTGACAGTGGAAGCCCACAAATAAAGGAATACAGACCGCGTTAGCCACTTCACAGCGTGCTAGCCATGATTTTCTTTCGTTTGGATGTAGGATTCCACCCTTTGTAGAAACCTGTTGAATCGATACATTTGGTGTAGGAAGTCCTAACTTAATTAGTACGCCGACTAAAAATGAGTTTCTTTCAAGGAGTGACTCCAGTTGTTGCACTGAATGTTAGACATCTTGACAGAATATGCCTTGACCGTTTTTTTTAAACACATACGTCCTTATACTTATGACGAAAGAATGGAGCATGGCGAGCCCTCCCGGAAGCCATGGAAAATGCATTGAGAGCCCTCTTTTATGAAAGAGAATGGATTTAACATTAGAGTGAGAGAGATCTGGGGCGATTTCCATTTAGCCCCAAATAGGGACGCCGTCTTCTGAAGCACAACTGTTGCGTGACTGTTGCCTGATTCGACATTTGGTAATTTCCGACAGAGAAAAAAAATCTCCTTTTCCTGAAGGCAGTTCGTCGCCACAATCGCCCTTAAGGTCCGCCGCCACTGGTTTTAACTTTATTGTAGAAGTGAACAGAACAGAACATACGATGGGGTGTAAACATCAGTGGTAATGGTAGTGTTGCATGCTGGGTGTGTGATTATGTGTGTGTGTGTAGGGTTGTTAAAGGTGTCTACGAGCGAGACACGCAAGTATTAGGCTAGAGTGATTGACATTTAACAACAAATAAACATAGTAAGACTGACGGAGGAGATTAGATTAGTAAAGAAAATAGTAACCATGAGTGTGAATACAGGTCACTAGGAGTAGTATAAATACCAGACAGTGATTTTTAGTAGTTTTCATTAGAGGTATATAATGTAATCTGTGAAGCAAGGAAAACTGTTGCGACCAAGAACATCTGCGGGAGGGCCAGTTGGTTATAGACTTAGGCCATCCCATCGGGTCATCGGTGCCTGGGTGGGCAACTCGTCGAGGGCTTTCTGCTGGGTGGGGGCCTAAGGCAGTTGCCTAGTTCGCCTTAATGGTTAGTCCGCCACTGTACACGTGCCTCTCAAAGGTTCTGAGCACAAAAGACCCGTAAGATTGCAGATGACAAACAGAAAACAGCGGCTTAGGGTTCCATATGACCTGTAGATCTATTTGAAGGTCATATTTCAAAATAGGGAGGTTTCTCAAAATGCTTGACTAGCCAAGCATGAGCTCATTTCTGCTTTTCTGAGGCTTTAAACTGGGTGTGATAGCTGAACTAAACGTTAATGCCTCCCGATTAGCAATTTATAGTTTTTGTATTGATTTATGTATTTACAACATAACTAAGGAATTGACCCCACCCTCCTTTATTTTCCCATGGTATTTCCCCCCAAGTGGGCCTTCATACAAACAGTAAAACTTGGATTAGAACAAAAATCTTACCTGAAAATAAACATGGAAAAAACAAACCCCCATGGTGTCAAATCAACTTAAAGTTAAAAAAGATAAAATCCCTTATTGTGTTTTTTGTGAACCAGGACTCTCAACGCCATCCTCTGGTCATAATAGACCATCATCACACTTTCTGATTTGTCTGCTTCTCAACCTTTATCCACTAGATGGCACAAAATAACCAAACAGCCAGCATCCAAACAGAATTTAATTTGATGGCAGTCATCCGTCTTCAGTAACCAGACACTACTTCCCCCTTTGTTTCAAAACTGTATGAAGTCAAGAAGTCCCTTCAAGTTTTTACATGAAACTTCCCTTTCAGGATTGCAGAGCGACTTAAATTATTCGCAAACATTTTCACATCTAGAAATGATGACTGCTCTCCGTAAACCCAGAAAGGATCTTTCTTCAAGGTTTTCCCCCCAAAGTACTGTATTATTCATTGGATAGCCACCCCTAGAGTCCACATCCACAGACCTCCGGTTCCAGCAGCAAGATGGATGTAATTTATTCTGAATCCAAGGGTAGGAAAAGCAATGCCCAGACACAGCCAGTCAATTGCCTAAACATAAATTCCTGAATAAAGATTTCGCCGCATCGCTGCCTGTCTAATGCCCTTTGACAGTTGCAGGACCACACAGATGTGTGACACAAGTCCACGCTGTTTCTGGAGTCTCTCACAAAGTCACACAAAGCCACACAGAAATGTATTCTAAACTCAGAACCTCTCTGATCTCTCACATACACACCCACACACCAACACCTTCCGCTAATGAAAATGAAAAGATAGATACAAACTCTCCTAGGGGCCCCAGTGTTTGTCATTCCTTATTTCCACTGAGAGTACATATTGATGGTCTACTGAATACACCATTCTCAAATAAATGACTCACATGGGTCAGAAACATTGCAGACATGCAGGCTCACCTGCCATCATTTATTTCACTGATGACACTAAGTCAATAATTTCTGTGAACGAGTACTCTTTTAGGGACACACCATCAGGTGCAACAGAGCACCTGCATGAAATGTTTTTGCATGAGTGGCTCTTGAGGAGAATTGAAGTTTGTCCTTGAGGTCGACTGCACTCATGACTCGGACCACAAGGACATATTATAAACTTGCCTTCACCAGGGTGTCAACTTGTCCGTAGGTCAGGTGGTTGTGATTACCAATGCATCATCTGAATTTGTTTTGATGACATTTATTTTCAGACATAGCATTTATGACATCCCTCTGATTAGAAGCGACTCATAACAGGTTGTTTTTGATCATTCAGGCACTGTTGGAGAGTTAATAAGTTAAAGACAGTCCTCAGAAGCAACTGTAATCAAGAGCCATGCAAAGCAAACTCTAAAAAAGGTAATCTGGGTTTCCACAGAACAACTCTGCAATCTGTACCACCACAGAGGTGACACAATTATCTCAATTTCTTCGCTAAATGCCTGCGAAATCTTTTCATTTCCTTGAGTGCTTCTCTTGTTGCCATGTTGGGTTTTTCACATGTCTCCTAGAGAGGTGAGGCACTACAATATGCCCTATATGGTTAGTAGACTGTATGGTTTGGGCAATTTCAATTTGTATATATACTCTATAGCATAACTGTGTGTGTTTTTTTTTTAGAATGTATGTCTGTGTGTGTGTGTGTGTGTGTGTGTGTGTGTGTGTGTGTGTGTGTGTGTGTGTGTGTGTGTGTGTGTGTGTGTGTGTGTGTGTGTGTGTGCGCGCGCACGCATGTGTGCATTTGTCCAGGCACATGCACAGATAGACCCCAAATGGTGCTCAAGTAAAGGTGGCAAACCAGTTTACTGACTCCTTTTCACTTGAGTCAGTATCACAAAGAGTGTAGAAATCCTACCAGTCAAACACAAGCCCACTGTCTCAAATACAAATAAATAAATGTAACTTATAAATAAATAAACTTGTGAGTCAAACCACTGTGACGGGGGCAGGGTACTGTTTGTTTATTTTCGGAAACATTAACTGTTAAGCTGTAATGTTAATTCACAATATTTATATTCAGCTAGCATGGCTAGTAGCTACACAAAAATGAGCTACATCTACAATGTTTGTGTGTTAGCCAACCAAGTAAGCCTATTTTACAGTTAGCATTATATTACAGTATTTGTTTTACACTCAACTGGATGAAGTTGTCCAATCTCTAGTTTAATCTGTGCATGTATTATGAACAACTGGGCGGACACTCAGTGACTCTGACCCACTACGTCAGTATCAGCAATTAGTCTGCTATGTGTTTCACACTGTGTAGAGGAAGTTACCCTGGTCCGCTCAGTGAGGATAAGTAAATCTTAGTCTGCTATGTACGGCCATGGAGGAAGTTCCACTGGTTCACGCAGCTGGGATCAGCGAATTTAAGTGTTTCGCACAGTGTAGGAGGTTCTGCAGATGCACTCAGTCATGATAATGATCTGGAGATGGCGATTACTGAGTCCACTCTATTTCTGGCTCTGCAGGAAGTTCCCCTGATCCAGTCAGTAAGCTTACCTGTATCCCCTGAGGCAAAAGATGACTTGTGATGGCTTAAAGGATGACTCTGTGATAAGTTATGGAATTTGTGGCAGCTACTTGCTAAAGGCTAGGAGAGAAGTAAGTGACAAAATGAATCGTTTGAATATGCATACGTCAGTGGTGCAGATGGGATTTTTAAACTTACGCTTACATCGCCTAATCAGCTGTGCAGAGTTATTAACTGATGATTGTCGCCTTACGTAGGGAGAGTGGGGGGGACGGATCAGGGTCACTATGAATCTGGGACATGTCCCCCCCGTCCCCAGTGCTATCTGCGCCCCTGGTATACGTCACCTGGTGTTAGCAGCAGGTGTAGGACCAAAAGGATCCGGGTGATTCCGGACTCTCCCAGTACGGTTCTTAAGCACCTACCCTTTTGACCTCTGACTTGAATAGTGCCCATTTTGTAGGGAATGTCTTTCTAACTATTGCACATTTTATATTTTAGTTTTTAAACTTTTAACTCTGGCATCAAATTTCAATGAAATGAGTGCCAGTACTGAACCCGTCAACTGCATTTTGGTTCTCATACTGTTACACTGCGCAAGCACCTTGCACTTTGAATTGCGCTCAGGGGCAAAAGAGGGTCATAATTGTATTGGCTACCCATCATTTCATCGTATCACCTTGGAGAAATTATGTGGGAAGTCGTACTTTTTTTGACTTCTTCTGTTAAAGAACCCTTTTTTGGTCCAGATAACCATCCTCTCAAATACACTGTTCCCTCTTGAAATATATTTCCCTGGCAATAATATGACAACTGCCTTTTAGAGAAATCCGCAGACCCACAAAGAGCAACAGGAGATCCCACACCTAGACACTGCATGCAGAGCCTCAGTTTCGCCCCTCCAAAGCCATCTCCAGAAACAATTTGAAAAGACCCCTTTTTTGAGGGCACACACTGTGGGAGTGGCAGATCTCGAGGTGAGGAAGGGAGAAGGAGGGAGGTCTCACCCTTGGGGTGTTGGGGCAGATGGGCGGAGGCCGTGGCAGAAAAACGAACGTTGGGGGGTGTTCGCACGGGGCAGATGGGCTCCCATGCCAGCCTGGCTGCCCTATTCCTTTCGGGGACGGACATGATCACACGTGGCCAGGGACAAGCTTCTGGCCAAACATCTGAGCGCCTACTCTTCCAGGAAAAGCCCTCGTTGCTCCTATAGGCTGCATGTACTGTGAAACAGGGATGTGAGCCCTGCACTGCACATCACCATAAAAAAATAATTTTTGCTGCCCTATCCCCTCAGTAGCAAATGGGCCAAAAATACCACCCTATATCTACAAAATAATCTGTCCTTAGTATGCCCAACCGTTTTTTCAGTTCTTTTTTTCCCCACCTGTGGAATTTGGGGCAAATTAAATTCTGTAAGCTGATGAGATTTCTATCGTGGCGTTCACAGAAGAATGACATTTTCTGCTTCCGTCGAAGGCCCTTTGAAATGCTGAATCATTATGGACTGCGCGTGCTCTGATCCGAGCGAGAGAAAAGGTTGTCTGACAATCACGGGCGTTCGCCGCGCGGGATTCCTTTTCAGGGCCTTTCAGGCTCCATCTTGGTTCCGGTTCCGCAGATGCCACTGGTGATTGCAAAGGTTCTTTCAGGAGTAATGAAGTGTGCTGTAATATGGAAGGGAGACTACTGACTGAAGTGACGTACCTATGGTATGGCAGGTATGGCGTCACTGGTGAGGGGGGCGCCACTGAGCAGTTTCCATTAAAGTCAGACAAGCCATCCTCAAATACTGAAAAGATTATATCCCTCAGATGTATTTCCTTAACACACTTGGACTAAAACAAGTGTCCAGGGATACAACTCAGGTTTTATCCCTGAAAACGAAGACTCCATGTTATTACTTGGGTACTTACAGGTATTACTCTGCTCGTGGGCGTTGTTAGGCTTGGGCGTCCAGGGCTTCAGCTCCGAATGGTTTATGGAATCTCAAATGTTTATTTATTATTATTTTCTTTTTACAAAAAAAATAATAAGAAATATTCCCGGCTCTATGAATCATTTTCCTCGAAAGCACAATTACCATGCATATCTTCTGTCCTTGCACCAAGTGCACCTAATTTAAGGCAGTGTATTGTGATTTCAGACATCTTGCTCTTGACTAGTTACATCAGGTCTGTTCAGCTAATCAAGAGCTCTTCAGTGCCACTGATGAGTTCCCTCAGGTATGCTGAATAAGGAAAGACAGAAAATGTATAGAGGAGAAATGCCAGACTGAGAAGCACTGTTCTAGAATCTTCCAGCACAGGCTGCATCTCTGTCTGCTGGGCCTCAGTGTCATCTGTTCTTAAGTCTTCCATGTCACATCTAGCTGGAGGATGTGAAGGCCCAAACCCCCCACCACACAGCTGAATGCCCGGGCTTCTGCTCGCGCCCAGCTCCCTGTCAGCTCTGTGTTGCCTTGGTGAGGGTCTAGCAGGGTCCGGGGCACACATCTGCCACGCATGGGTAACATGCAGGAGGTGAGGCGAGGGGAGATCCAACAACCCGCAGTTCCTGATTCACAGCAGGGAAACTGGGGGGTAATTAGCCCTGTCCTGTATACACCCTGCGCGCGCGCACAAACACACATACACACACACACACACACACACACACACACACACACACACACACACACACACACACACACATCCTCACACACACACACACACACACACACACACACACACACACACACACACACCGTCAGTGGGCCCCTCAATCACAGCACTCTCTCCCCATGGCCAGTCACCTTCATAAATACTGTACAGAGTGCTTTTTCTCTGTGTGTGTGTATGCGTGTGTCTGCGTCTGTATGTGTGGTTGTCAGCTTCCTGTGTGTGTTCACTTCGCTGTCTTATTTCATTTTCCCTCGTCCTAAAACGCTGCAGATGATGTGCCATAACCAGGAGAAGCGAGTGACACTCCAAAAGTCAAACGCAGTCAGTACCAAGTCCCTGTCAGAGGCTAAACCACAGCTGCAAATTGTGTTTGAAAACTCCAAACCCTCCCACAACCCACAACAAAAATAGTACTACTAACAATGCAGGAAAAGCTTACACAATATCTCCACATCCCTGCAAGTCGATAGCCTTTCACCAATCAGGTCTGGAATGACATCTATAGCATTCCAGGAGGGCCTATACGCTGCCTGTTACCTAACCCTTCTTCCTCTGCTCTCCCAGATGTGTGGATCAGCCAAGGCTACCTTTGATTGGCTGAACACACCACCTGGCTTACCTCGACAAGGACATTGCAAATACACATTGACCATTATCCAGGCTGGTGGAGCAGATAGATATAGTAAGCATGCAGCAGGAAGGTCTTCCGGGAGAAGCACCGGGAAACTCTGATATTATATCTGCGTTTTGAGACCTTATGAGTATAAGGTTCTGCCTGACACTGGAGGTTTTAATTGTATAGAATTCTATTCAATTTTATTTATATAGCGCCATAACAATACACTTGTCTCAAGGTACTTTACAGAGCCCAGAGCCTGAACCCCCTTTGTGCCAACACAATGGCAACAGGGGCAAGAAAAAACTCCCTGTTAGCCAGGTAGGAACCTTAAGCAGAACCACGGCACATAAGGGGGTACCCATCTTCCACCCAAGGGGGGAATCATATTGTAAGTGTGAAAACAAATAAGCTTGCTTGTTGTTATCAGAGATAGGATTTGTTAACAGGCATATTTTGCTTTACAAGTTAGTCTACACAAGAGTGCCTGATTTTGTTTACGCTTTTGTGTATATTTTTTAGTCCATTCAGTCACCCAAATAATGAACCTTAAAGATATGTTGTTTCAATGCTTTTTTTGGAGATTGACCTGCCTTGGAGACTTAAGACGACTCCGTTTTTCATAGGAAGCTGTGTTAGTCTCTTTTACTCTCTTTCTCTTTCACTCTCTCTTTCTCTCTCTCTCTCTCTCTCTCTCTCTCTCTCTCTCACACACACACACACACGCACACAAATATCCTATGCTGTGTTTGATGGACAGCTCTGTCATCTGCCGTCCAGTTGCTAGACTGGGTGTGCCGTCTGATAAGACTGACTCGCATTAATGAGTGTTTTTGCTGCTCAGCGGGACAGGGGTCACATTAATGCCACGGTGGTGGACATTGTATGTGTGCATCTCTGTGTGTGTGTGTGTGTGTGTGTGTGTGTGTGTGTGTGTGTGTGTGTGTGTGTGTGTGTGTGTTGGGGTCAGGGTGTTCAAGGTACCTTTATAAAGCAGCCTGCTGTCTTAGGCATGCTTCATTATGCTTTAAAGGTTTGGTGAAATAGGCAGGGGCTCTCTCATGTGTGTGTGTGTGTGTGTGTGTGTGTGTGTGTGTGTGTGTGTGTGTGTGTGTGTGTGTGTGTGTGTGTACGAAATGTGCCTAAATTAGACTCACTGGACATCAACTGCTGTTTACGGACAACACAAACTTGATCTAGGAGCTCAAAGACTGTGCACGCAGACACACGCGCACATGCACAGACTCAATCTGTCCTCAAAGACTTGGTCCCCGTCCTCAAAGCAATGCAACTTTAGATAGATTCTCAAGTTAATTAAATTCACCCAGATCAATTGACCTTCTATTACTGGAATGCACCCATGAGACCACTGGATTGAATTGGGCGTCAATTTCACATCTTTTCACCTCATCATTAATGCAGCATTAATGTGTTTCATTCTGACTCTGAAATGGATTTATTATATATACAGAAATGTAGATTTAATGACTGCAGTCTACCAAGAAGTGCTTGTACGTGTATAACCAAGAGGCATAACCCAGCAAAAATAAACATTCTGCTAATTTGCTTTTCTGTCAATAACAGAAATTGATTTATTTGATCTGGGTGAATTAAAGGTTCAGCTTTTTTGAGGAGCGAAATACGCAGGGAAAAGAAAAGGAGTTTGACATTTTCGGATGTAATCACTTCTAACTTTCTAATAAGATCAATAGCACAGACATTTTGGGGGGAAGGTGCTCAGACCAAAAAAACTGTGAACCTCACTCAGCGACAGTTATTCATGAAAAAATAAATAAAGTTATCTACAGTAGTACATCACATCATCTATCTATCATTTGAAGTATGCTGATAAGCTATAGCTTAACACACCTTTAATAAAAACCCATAGCCTCAGTGACAGTGTGGACCGTACTGAATATTTTCTTGTGTGTAATATTATCCCAATTCAAACTCTCTCATCTCATTAGTCCATCTTGTTAACCCCTCGTGTGTTATTTGGGTTGGCTAACCACTATACTGTATATGTTCCCTCATTTGTCATTGAGTTAGGTCAGTTTGTTCAGTAAGAATTTCATTAGTGTTGTATTAAGTAGTTATATTTCTTGACCTCTTAAAGGCCTGTTTTCTCATCAACTGTACACTGCCTCACTGCTTGGTCCCTTGGTGTTGCGGAGTGATGGGGACAGGAGATGGGAGTTTGTTCTTATTTTATGTCCCTTTGACTCCAAGACAAAAGGGGGACATAACAAATTGGGGGCTTGTAATAAAGAAAAAAAGTTTTGCCATTTTTTGTTTGCAAAAGTGTTGATTGTCAGACCACAAGTGTCATGGTGGTCTCTTAGGAAGCGTAAGTGTTTTTTCTCTTTGGCTGTTGGCGTGGGATGAGATGGAAGATAAGTATGTCATTCGACCTGATTGCACTTACGCTATTCTCTAACGCTGAACAAGTGCTGTAAAGATGCAGATTTGTTTGACATTGCAGTTGCTTGCCATGCAGCTAAACAGGTTATTAAAACTGAGTTATATGCTAAATTAGAGTGGCGTATCTCCAGATGAGTCAGTGGAGGAGGAGGAGGCTAGTGCAGTTCTTCTGGTGGAGGGGGCTCCACCACAAAGCCTCCCGCTACCCCCGAGTCTCAAACACCTCTCTATGATCCTGCGTTTGGCAGCGAAGCTGAAGGAGTTAGAGCTGGAAATGAAAAGACAAGAACATGAAACACAGATGTCCTGGTCTCGAGCCTGTTCCTACTCCGGTTCCTGTTCCAGCTCCTGATGGTAATGCACCTCACACAGTTGCTGGAGTCCCTGCTAGCTTTGATGTCAGTACGTTTATCAAACTTGTGCCACCTTTTAGGGAGACTGAGGTTGATTTCGTATTTGATCCCTATTTGAACGTGTGGCTGCAAAATGTAATGGGCCAAGAGATATGTGGGTTCTGCTCCTACAGTTTAATCCGGTTGGTAAAGAGCAAGAGATGTGTCAAGCATTGCTAATTGACCAGGGCCTCGTTTCCCGATAACGACGTATCTTAACGGCCTACGTGGATTTTGGCGACATCGTAGACTCATCATAGCCGTAAGTGCGGCGTCGGGAAACCGCTCTGCAAGGATCCCTCTTACGACCGATTTCTAGTCCTTTTTAGCGTTCGGGAAACTAGGCCCAGTCTCTTGGTTTATACTGCTAAAACTGCAGTTCTCAGGGCCTATTAGTTAGTGCCTCATGCATACATACAGAAGCCAGACAGACCTTTGTTGAATTTGCTAAAGAAAAAAGAGCTTTTGGCGTTTCTCCACACGTACCACAAATTTTGAGCAGATTCAAGAGCTAGTGTTATTAGAGGACTTCAAAAGCTGTGAACCAGAAAATGCTGTTCATTTGAATGAGCAGAAAGTAACCTTTCTGTCTGATGCTGCTGTTTAGGCTGAAGAGTTTTTGCTCACACACCAATCTATGTTTCCTTCTTCAGTGTGCCAGGGCAGGACTCAGTCCTCAGTTGCTGAAAGCTCGGTCAGAAAGAGTTTTCTCACGCTGTAATCAGTTATGGATTATGTGAGATATTTCAGGGAAAGACTGTGTTTAACCTGTGACTTTGCTAAGGTCACCTGACTGCCAGGGAAAGTCTTAAGCCTAATTTATTCTTTGGTAGACAACACTTTTGAAAAGGTCGCCAGCCAAAAAAAAAAAGTGTCGTCCAGGCTTGTGTGTTTATACTTCAGGCGAACAGTCGCCGAGTTCGTCATTATGGGAGAGGCCCTTTTAAAAAAAAACATAATTTTTGTTGGAAATCAGCTGTTGACCGCTTGAGGAAAATTCAAACAACGAAGTAAACAACGCGTGCCGTCTATCTAGCCAATCACACTTGCGCGACACTTTGTGACGACTTCAGCGGCAGTAGAAATTTCTCCATGTAGCCGACACTTCAAAATGACGTTTTAAAGTGTCGTCCATGACGTAATTTTTGTCGGCGACCTTTTCAAAAGTGTCCTCTACCGAAGTATAAATTAGGCCTTAGTGATGCTCAAACTTCCTGAGTCTGTCTCCAGGACTTGAATATATCTGTCTATCCTACCCACCTTTCAGAGTTACAGCACAGTGATGTTTTTCTGAACCTAGTCAAAGTCCCTGTACCTCCCTTTCTCCCCCAGCATCTGACATCTCTGCACTGGGGATTTGTTCTGATACTGTAGCTGCATAATGTATGAGCATTTGAAATAATTGCTTGAAATAGGTGCTTCTTTAATACTTAACCTAACGAGGCCTATCGAGGCTAAAGTTACTGCAAATTTTTGACTACTCTTCACCCAAAAAAAAAGTGCAGTTAAATTAGATTTAGGAGGTACAATGTCTAATGCAAACCAGCATTTGCTATGCTGGCCTTAATAAGCCCAGGAGTCCAATCTTGACATTGGGCACAAGAAAGGTACAGAATGTTATTGCTGATGCCCTGTCCCCTGCCCTCATAGTGGGTGATGAGGAATGATGGGGAGGTTATATCTGGGAAAGTGTCTTGATCTGTTAACAAACCTGTATGTAATAATGGTGGGGCTGTCACGTTATAAGATGCATGTATGTATTTATATATTTGTGTATTGTTTAGTTGCTGATATTACACATTACATCTATATGGATGTGTTGTACATGTATTATTCAATTCAATATTATTCATATAGCGCCAAAACAATACAATTGTCTCAAGGCACTTTACAGAGCCCAGGGCCTGGACACCCTTAGAGCAAGCACAATGGTGACAGAGGCAAGGAAGATTGTCTGGCTGTTATGTTGTTGTTGCTGTTGTACTGTGCTGTGCTGTGTTTCCCCTCTCTCCGTTTCTCTCTGTTTCTTCCTCTTGTTGTTGTTGATTCTAGTTGATCGTTGTCGTTAAAGTAACAGTATGCAACAATTATACTTCAGGATTAGGGTTCGGATAAGCAGTTTTACCTTAAAATAACATCTTGAAAAAAATGGGGGGGCTACAATGACTTTTAATATGGAGAATCGCCACCGTGCCATTGCTATACCAGGGTCCATAGGCTTATAACTGCTAAATGTAAAATTGCCTGACGCCGCCCGGCTTTCTACTGTCTGCCCAACTAGTAAGTAGCTAGCTTATTTGCCGTCTTGTTTTGTCTTGTGTTCGACTTGCTTGATGTTTGACTGTCCAAGACAGCACATTTGAAGAGATTTTGTTAGTTTTACCCGCTAGCATATCGTTAGCGAATAGCAATTGATCCGGAATGCTTCTTTAATAGACAGTTTTTCTGCTTTAATGGCCTTTTGTGGGGCAGTGCTGTCAGTTTACTCTCACAAAAAATGCATTGTTTATAATCTGGTCCATAGCTTGGGAAGTTTTATGGGAAGGTTGAATGCCATTTTATGTTGCCTTCAAGACAGTTTTCTCCTGTTAGTCAGGGAGTGAGGTTAGTTTCTGAATGTTGTCGTCTTTTAGCTTTCAGGTGAATCAGATTCCACTCCTTACAGCTAGTTTTGGTCTGTTTATTATTTTGTCATCTCCCCCTCCTGAAGTCTTCATGGCGTATGCTTGCTGAGTTTTGAATAAATCCAATTATTTTCAGAACAGCTTTGTTGTATTGCGGAGTGCTGAGGACAGGAGAAGGGAGTCAGACAAAAAAAAGCCTAGAAAGCCTAAAGAAGGTAAAAAAAACTAGATGTTCATTATGTAAACAAAAGGTTTTAATCCAACATGTATGGTATAGTCTGACCTTATATGCTCTTTATGTTGCCAAAGTAAATTGCCAGAAGATACTGTAGCTCATACAAATCAATAAACAGCAAACCCAAACAAGTTAAAGGCACAGGCTTCAACACCTACAACAACAAAAGGGATGATCATGTACAATTTACCAGGGAACTAGAAAAGAGAACTTAACTCCATTGACTTTGTTTCATTGACTGTTAGTTGGTATTAAACATACTTGTAAACACTGAAACATATAACTATAAATAAAGTTGAATACTAATTAGTAATCGTACATTAAAAGACTGCATTTTAAGACCATACATAACTTAAGAACATACAGAAGAACAAAATGTAAAATCTTGAACACTCAAAGCTTCTCACCAGTGTGTACCTCAGGAGCCAAGACAAGCTTCTCACCAGTGTGTACCTCAGGAGCCATCTCACCAACAGCTGTGACAAGGAACCCATTGGTCTCTTTTCCAACCGCGCCGACATCATTTGAAATGCAATTCAAAGATATTGCTACATTTTCTTCCAAACTAATTGCTTTGTAGATGCAGATTTTGTACAGTTCTAAAGCACTTGGGGCAGAGCTGTTTTGCAGGTTATGACGGATAGGCGTACAGGCAGCTCTGCGTAGGAGTGGGCATTCAGTCATCATCAAGCTTGCTCTGTCCTGCGCTCTCTCACACAGTGGTAAACATTTTGCTTGCCATGAAAATCACTCTGCTTGAGTGATCCAATTATTTATTTTATATATTCGAAAATAGAATCGGGATACAATAGTCTGGAAACACAAATATTTCTCCACAATCTCCTTTCCTTTTTCCATACTTATCTGGACCTGGAAATTACTCGAATCAGATGTCATACTTTTATAGACTGCGTGGCAGCCCTGTGATTATTTGTCTTGTTTAGCCAGGGATTAAGCTCAAGATGATAGTCATGAGCAGGCATGCCTATCAAATGGAGCAGTGCCAACAGAAATCGTGAGGGCAGTGTACCCAATAGTTCAAGCGAGACATAGGGAAGAAATGTTACAAATGGCTGAACTTTTTGAAGAGCGGCAATACAATTTAGTAAAAAAATGTATGATGCTACTTCGCCTGGGCACAGGGACAAGCAGTTATTACAGAACAGCTGGGAGGGGACTGGATGTGATTAAAATGTGAGTTGTTAACGCATAGTAAAGCATGTGGGAAGTGACGGTTACATTGTACATAACATAAAGGGAGCATAAATGAAGCCTGGGCAACGATATTACATAACTAAAACAGCGAGAGTGGAGTAACAAATAGTTTACAAAACTTGCAGCCATAGGCTTATATTTATTTACTGATTTCCTCACTACTTTCCTTGGTCCCCCCATCAAATTCCTTTCAGATACCTTTTCAAGCAGTCTGCCGTCTTAGGCATGACTTGTTATGCTTTAAAGGTTTGGTGAAATAGGGAGGGGCTCTCTCGTGTGTGTGTGTGTGTGTGTGTGTGTGTGTGTGTGTGTGTGTGTGTGTGTACAAAATGTGCCTTAATTAGACTCGCTAGACATCAACTGCAGTTTATGGACAACACAAATTTGATCTAGGAGCTCAAAGTCTTGTGCACGTCAAACTCTTGATCCCCATCCTCAAAGCAATGCAACTTTAGATGGATTCTCAAGTTAATTAAAATCACCCAGATCAATTGACTTTCTTTTACTGGAATGTACCCATGGGACAACTGGATTGAATTGGACGTCAATTTACCATTTCACACAGCATAAGTGTGAGTAAATCCTGACTTCAATACGTATATCAGTATAAGGATTTTACACAAGCAGTCCTTCTTTAAAAATGTCATGTTTATACAAGACTAATGTGAGTTAAATGTTTTGCCGAAAGTCATAACCCAGCAAAAAATTTACATTCTGTTAATTTGTTTTTCTGTCAATTACCTTTTCTGACAAAATAACTCAAATACAAGTCTGGTGCAAAAGTGTGTGCTTTGTTGGACTGTGTAAAAGCTCACAATTTGGGAGTACAAGGGTCTGATAATAAGTACTTCAGCAAACAAATAAAAACAAAGCCCTGTTCACTCTCCATAAATAATTTGTGCAAAATTATACCCTTAGAGCCATTATAGATAATAAAGAGCACTATTTTGCTCGAAATTCCCTCAATCGCATTACTGGATCTCTTGCATTCTCCCTTTCTAACAGTTCAGTTGGTGAGTCAGTTCTGCATCTGCCAAAATGTGTTTTTCTTATTGACAGTTTAAGCAAAAAACATGTGAGGAAAGACAAAGTAGTTTGACACATCTATCTATGTATTGTTTGAAGTAGGCTTAAAAGTCATAACTTAACACTGTGGCAGCCCAGCTCTCAGCAAGACGCAACAAAGGGAATTTCAAACCACATTCTTTATAAACTCTTTTAAATTACAAACCAAGGTAGTCAGAATTAACAGAAAATAGGGGGGAAACCTCCGCCTTGCACCCAGTGCAACCGGCACCTTCCCCTCTGTCTCTCTCCCTCTTAAGCACTGCTGCTCCCTGACTCTTTAAAGTCTTTGTCATAAACTAGTTGCTGCTCAGGTGCCAAACTAGTCTAACAATTTGCACCTGAGCTTGCAATTAGTGGATGCCCGACCTCACTAGTCCCCAGAGCACCTCCCCAGGGTCCTAGAGCCTGCGCTGTATAGGCCTGCTAAGAGAATTTACCCATGTTAAACTAAGTGGGAGGCTAAGAGCAGCTTGGGATACCACAACACGCCTTTAATAATAACCCATAGTCTGTTAATGAAGGTGTGGCCCATACTGAACATTTCATTGACATTTCACAGCATATCTATCAGAAGAAAGGGGGTGACAGAGAGACTTTCTGATATCCAAACATGATTGCATATTATCCATATTTACTTGTTTTGGTACGTGTATAAGTGGCCTGACAAAGGAAAGGTTTTAATTAGGACTAGCTCGTTTGTTGTTAAGCCTGAGGTTTGTCTAAGTTTGTCTATTGAGGTGTTTTAATCAATTCATTAATTTTCACAACAGTGACGCACAATGCTAAGGCTTAGGGCACCGATGACAGCAAGTCAGGGAGACGTGAATGCTGCTCCGGAGGACGCCTGATTTGTGTACCTACCCTGGTAAGGGAAGTCGAAGAAAGGGGGAGGCAGTGGCGATTTTAGCCTGAAATTTCTGATGGGGGCAATTTTGTATGATGCCATGTCACCGTCACAAAAATAGAGGTAGTTGATTATTATGAACAGTAGGCCTATATAGAGTGCCAGCAGGGAGCAGAAATCCTATTTCAAATACATTTCACATGCTTTAGCGCTCAGCGAGACACAAGGATGTTGCCTATAATACAGCATTGAAGTTAATTGATTGCAACAAAGTAAAAAGATTAGACAGACACATAGCTCAAATAACTTGCATAATTTATTAAGCTTGTGGCACACGTGTGACATACACTATGAAGCAAAAGGCAGAACTGAAACAAATAACAGCAACCAAACATGCTGCTAAATGAACACAAATATGTTCTTGCATATTGCATTGATACATCCATCAGCTCCAAAAAGTTTGACTCCCAGAATCGTAGTGTCTTTCAGCCTGGTGTCGCCCTCTCACATCGTCTCAAAGTTTGCACTTCCCAAAGAGCTTTATACACGATAACAGCCTCCCCAGTACATAACGATTCTCCTCCATCTGTTAGTTGTGCTCTAAAATATACGGCTTGTTAGATTACATAGATTTTAGTCATATGCAATCACAGCAAGGTCCATTCTGTCAATATGCATCTAAGGCCTCACAGACGGGTGCAGGCCTGTTCCCCAACCATTTGGCCCCTGAGACATCAAATAGCTATTGTCCAGGGTCAGGAAGGAAGGAACAGCTGGAGATCAATGGTTGCCAGGACCCCAGACAGACACTTAATTAATTGAGACCTAATTGAGTCAGACCAAATTAGGTCATACTTCCTACTTTCATTTATGGACACACCTTTAATTTCTCGGTATTGTTTACATGTTAATTTCATACTATAAGAGTCACAACCTTTTTGTAATGAGAAGAAGAAGAAGCAAGGAGACCGACTCCTCAACATGCAGACGTGCCTTGTGCATGCTTGTGTTGTACGGAGCTGATCGTGGCATGTGATTGAATAAACACATTCTTTCGCTAAGCCGTCTTCCACAAGTCTGTTATTCTGAACAAGCTAACTTGAACCAAGCGTGGGCATCCGAGGATTTTGCCGGAGGACAGCACAAGTTTTCATTTACAGCATAGGCTTTCAGGCTGATATGCACTATCTAGCTGTGCCATGATGTTGACCTTCCCCAATTTCAGGGTGCTATTGATATGGGTTTTACAGCTTTCATGTGTCACTGTTCTTTCTGCCAGATGCTTTGGGTCTTTGAATCCATCCGAACTGAGTACCAATTTCAAAAAGAAGGCATGGGAAACAGAACAGTACTCGTTTTGATGTTCTAGCTGTTAATCACATCTTTCTGTCATACCATTCCATCTTGAAAGTCGAGTCTGAATTAAAACACTTCCAAAATACTCGAAAAATAGCGATAGCTAACTAGCAGTAACGGTACTGGCATTGGTCTGTCTGATATGATCTAACTTGTTTTTTTTTTCTTGGTCACGGGGTACAGTTCTGACAGTTTTCGCAATATTCAAGTCTAGTTACTAGGCAGATTACGTGGGGCACATCTGAAAGTGCCCCACCTCTCAATGTTAACTGGCCTGTGTGGTTCACGCTCATTGGTGTTTCCATGGTAAGGCAGCACTCCGCAAGTAGTCCGGTAACTTATTTCAGAGTTTCAGCGGACGGTTGAGCAGCTGTGTTCTAAAGAATATTCAACGTCTTTGAAGTTCAACGTCTTTAGCGAACTATTTCTTTGCTTTTCAACACTACAAATGGTAACAAATAAACTATAAAAAGACACACTGTTTTAAGTTATTTTCGTTTCGGCAAGTAGCCGTGTAATAAGCGGGATAATGTATAGAACGTCGGTCATTATCGGGTAAATAAGCCCCTTCAGGGTGAAGCAACACCCCTCCGCTTCGCGTCGGGGTGCTGTTCGCCCTGTCGGGGTGCTGTTCGCCCTGTCGGGGCTTATTTTCCCGATAATGACCGACGTTCTATACATTATCCCTTACATATATTTTGCCGCGAAATACGAAGTGCCCCACCTGCCCCTAATGTAGAAATGCCACTGGGGGAAGTACAGGTGCTTGTGCGGTACCGCAAAATTAGAACCCAAATGCAGTTGTGGGACACAGTGAATTTGGGCACATGCATTTCATTGAAATGTGATGCCATGGATAATAGTATAAAAGATAGAGTAACTGAGCAAGTGACCGACAAAGAGTCAGTCTTGGACTAGCTTTAACTCGTTGGCGAAAGCTAAAAGTTACAATAGGATGCAAGTCGGATGTCGAGCTGGCCTTCATTCGTAAGACTAGTCGGTAGTAACTTATCGCCTGATGTTTGGCTGTGTAAGGAAAGTTGTCGACTTGCTAGCTTTTCATCATAAAAACCCTGCCAATGTTATTTATTAGACAATGTTATTTATACTGTAACCTTATTGGTGCCCGGTTTCAAAGAGATTTGTAGTCTTTCCTGATGCCCAAAGTCATCGACCTTTCCTTTCTCAGGCTAGCATCCAAATACATTAATTCATCTCACGTCAAGAAGTCTTCGTCAATCTCACGCCAAGTTTGCAAGTTTGCAACCTTGAAAATCGAACTCAGCTAGCTTGTAATAAATGACACTATCCAATGTATATTAAGCATGTCGCCAACAACATTTTATTAGATAACAGCACATACACTATATTTAAAACTCTTAGAAAACAATGTCTGAGCTGAAAACTCCAGCAGTATTAAACTGTATAATTATTTTCTTGTTATTCTTTGGTTATGTTAGTGTTCTAAACTTCGATAGGTTTGTAGTGACACTGTGGTGGAAAACATGAATGCAAACTCAATAATCTGTGTGTGAACAAAATCAACAATCAGTGTAACCACCATGGTAGTCTGACAAACTACTGAAATGATTTCACACTATTGAACTGAATTCAATGATGTGCATTTTCCTCTTCTTCTTCACCTTCTTACTCCATAGTGGAACATAGGCCATCAATTTTGTGCACTCTATGTTTAAATGTGTATCAAGTATAGCAAACATACTGATGTGTGAAATGTATTAAGCTGGGCTTGGATGAAGGTGTGTCAGGGGAACTATCTGCATGTCTGCTGGGAGCTCCCTACTTGTCTCTAAGAGACTATTCATTCTTAAACTGGGACCTTTCCCGTTTATCTCACATGCTACTCTCTAGTATCCCAGGACCTGTTCAGTTGGGCCTCGGCTTTGAAAGCAGGTGCAGTACACAGACTGCAATGACCGCCTGTGCCCTGTGTGTTGGGTATATGTTTTGGGTTGTTTATACTGACCACAGAAATACAAGAAAACGGTACACTTACTCTTCTATCCCTGTTTACAACTTGGCCACAGCAATAAGTTTGTCTTCATCACAATATCTCAGCACCAAAATTCGGTTTCAAAAACTGTGTTTACAATCATTACAATAATAACCTTAATGCTCTGAGATTAATGCTGCTGTGTTCGTGCTCAATAATAGCACATGTAGCACTTTGGGATTAAGGTTTTCACATGGGTAAAAGAT
Source organism: Sprattus sprattus (assembly GCF_963457725.1). Lineage (NCBI taxonomy): Eukaryota > Metazoa > Chordata > Actinopteri > Clupeiformes > Clupeidae > Sprattus > Sprattus sprattus. The sequence continues at coordinate 43,676,294 of NC_137922.1, read as the reverse complement.
AATAATGTCAAGGCATGTCAAACTATCTCAAAGGGGCCTGACAGGCCTCAAACTCCATAGGGGTGAAGCGCTTTGTGATCCTCTTTGAATGTAGTCTACCATGGGTGTCACTTGATCAGATAGCACTAGGTAGGTCATTCAACCATCTTGGTACCACTAATGGAAAGAGACTTGATTGCCATCTCTTGTTGTGTTAACATCAAAGTAAAGGTTACGGCATGCAACAGCTGACTGCTGCTGAAGTGCAATCACATTTGCATTTTCTTGCACAAATACATCTCTAATTTTATACTGCGCTGCATTCTTTTTTTGCCCGGTTGCACCCCTGCTAGTTAAGTTACATCATAGTTAGTAGCTCCTAAATAAAAATGTTGTTGCACAGAATTATGTTTTCACCACGGAAAGCCAATCAATATCACTGTCTGAAGCATCTCACTTCGCATGTTGACAGTCAGAGTTAAATACAAACAGCCCATCTTATTGCGACTTACTTTAAAAAAAAATAAAAAATGTTTCTCCTCATTTATACTTCTACAGTATTTTTTACCACTCCTTTACATTTTTACAGACGTTACAGGAGGGAACGAAAGTCTTTAATGGACCGTGTCATTTTACACCTTGAAAGCCTCTAGTACCATGTTGTCTTCTCTTTAGTGGCTGATATTTTAAAAAGACTATGTCAAGGGTAGGATTGATAAATTCCAGGAACAAAATCCACCGGTGGACAGATATATGTTTGCCAGGGGTGTTGTCCTCAGTTAACCTCAGTAGCCTCCGTTTTTGTATAAATATCCCTTTGTCTTTGTGTTTTTGGGACAAGTATTTCACTGCTGTAGACTACTGGAACAACATGGGTGATAAAGTTGGGTGTTTAGTAAATAAATTAGATCTAGCAGATCTAATTGGTGGTCTAGCAGCGCTAATGGAATGTGTGATTGCTCTTTGCGGTAACGTTAAATAGTCACTTCCTAATGTTTCATATTCGTTTTGCAGACTCATAAGGTTTTCAATGAATACAAACACTGTTCAAGTGGAATAAAGTTGTGACAGTAATCAGTGTAATATTTAGCTCTTCCGTTATAGGCCTAATCCGTTGAATTTAATCTTCCTTATGTTACCGTTAAAAACGTATATGTTAACGACTTGTTTACGATGGACCTGGAAGGGGGGGGGGGGGGGATGGGGGTTATAACTTCGTGTTATGCTGAAACTATTTGCGTGATGCAACACCTTACATTTTTGTAATTAGTCAACTCCAACGTAGTGCTTATTTACGTTCGAACTAGGCAAGGATTAAACTTTGGTTCAACTGGTGCAACCCAGTGCTGGGCTCTATCTGTGCACGTGGCTGAAAGACTTAAAAACAAAGCTTTAGAAACCATTTCAATGGTCAATTTCTTCTAACAGACCAGTCAGAGAGATTCTATAGATAACCGTGAGTGCAACCTGGGGCATCATTGGACAGCATCATGATGCTTGCACGCGCGTGCTTTGCAAACTTACAGAAAGACGTAACTCCTCACTCCTGCGGGCGTAATGTGTTCGGTATAAAAAGGAGCACACGGACAACATGAACGCTGGAGGATGCGCGAGGAGAGGGGCGGGCGACAACCGGTGCTTTAATTGCACGGCACCGTACCTATATCCCCGAGACGTCCCTCGGACCACTGTCCATATCCATGGATGAATACTTTTATATTCATATATGTCACATTTTTTTTGAATGACCTAACGACTTTTTCAGAGGCACCTTTGGATAAATTATTGGTCTGCATAGACAACTGGACGAGCGCGCATTGTTGATCAGAACGTGGACAGTGTAACTTTTGCAAATAATGACTAGACCATTGTATGATATTAATGTCGCCAATTTAATCCACAGAGTATCAGCATAGCAGTTATTGTCACGCAAATGCTATTCCGGAGAGCTAGGGAGGTTTAACCAGTAATATGTGGTTTATTCACTGATCTCCGTTAACTGTCAGTGGAGGTATTGTAGACTGTACCTTTGGCAGAACCTGACCTCGCCTTCAAGCATGGAGTCTTTTGTCTTGTCAGTGAACGGGGTTTCTTTCACCGACGCTACGGAGAAATTCGAACCCGAGAATCCGTTCAAAGGACCCCTCTCATACGTTTCGCCATGGACCTATACTTTTTTGGCGTGCTTAATGTTCCTTGTGACTTCGCTTTCCCTCTCTGAGAACTTCACCGTTATGTTAGTGACTTTTAAGTACAAGCAGCTTAGGAAACCCTTAAATTATATAATCGTAAACTTATCCATTGCAGATTTTTTTGTGTCACTCATTGGAGGGTCCATAAGTTTTCTAAACAACGCAAATGGCTACTTTGTCCTGGGCAACTGGGCTTGCGTCACAGAAGGATTCGCCGTCACATATCTGGGTAAGTGGATTTCCCTACGTTTCCTTGCTTCTTAATTTAAACTTAATACAAACAGCGGTAGTTGTCCATCCACATCGAATTTTGCAGGCTATGCCGTTTTTCACTATGTTGGTGTTGAGATACCGGTGTTGCGACGCTTCCCTCTTGGGAAATATAACCTAGGTCCCTGGCAGAGCGGTAGGGAACACTCAGTAAGCACTCCCGGTCCTCACCCGGAGCGACGAACACATGTCAATTAAGCCAATATCGCTCATTACCTCGTCCACTCAACATCATCGATCTCACCACATAAACCTTGTCCACCTGAAGTCCCCTACCAGTCCAAGTGTGACGATAAAGTTAACAGGCTTCCGTCCTCCCTCAGCAGTTTGTATACCGGTCACAACTGTTCAATGAAAATGTCAAAATGTTTTATGATATAACAGCACACACACACACACACACACACACACACACACACACACACACACACACACACACACACACACACACACACACACACACACACACACACACACACACACACACACACACAAAACATAAAACACACAAAATAGACTGATGTTGTGAGGTGTGCTTTGTCTTCACACAGGCATAGTGGCTATGTGGTCTTTGGCCATTCTGGCCTTCGAGCGCTTCTTTGTCATCTGCCGACCGCTAAAGAACGTGCGTCTCGGGGGAAAGCATGCCGCTTTGGGTCTCCTCTTTGTCTGGACCTTCTCGTTCATCTGGACCATCCCACCAGTGCTAGGCTGGAACAGCTACACAGTCAGCAAGATTGGAACCACCTGTGAACCCAATTGGTGAGTTCAGGCTAGGCCAGTGAAATATCATTATGGTTCATTGACAAAAGTTATACCGATAAAAAATATTTTGATGAAACTGAAAGACTGAAGTTATTAATGTAGTTACAACAGGCTACCTTTTGCCCTCTTTGTTTATCAAACTGAATGCAGCTTTCTTGTACCTAATAAGGCATTGGCTTTGAATGGAAGGGATATCGCCAGAGGTATTATCAGCACATGTCAATTTTCTCTCCTCTTTGTACCCCACCACCTACCCCTGACAACCTACACAATGGTTTTCAAGGACATTTCAGTCTCTGAATCGTATTTCTAAAGCTCTTGACATTGGTGGATGCATCATCACCCAACATCATTGATTTCCCCCGAGCAAGTATATAAATGAATGTGTCTTCAAATGTATTTGCCCCATGCAATTACCCCTAACAGCCATGGTCTCTCTTCCATTGTTGTGAGCATTATTATGGTGATGGTGCTGAGAAGGGCAAAGAGCTGCCATATGGTTTCACATGTAAATGCCCCCTGGCCATAAAGGTTTACACAAGCAGTGCACAAAATGGATGATATGCAACATCCTTCACCTGTTATCTGTCCCTGTGCATCCATTGAATGATAACTGGAAACACATGGCATAATCAATTCGACAGCAGACTGCCCTGCAGTGGCATTGGTTTGAAAATACCATGCATGTTTGTGAAAGATAGACTTGGCTGTGAGGCAGTCGGTAAGCTTGCAGTACATGCAGTGATCTGTATCGCCGCATCTGATCAATGGCACTTGTTCCCTCTGACATTTCTGCTGGTCCAATCAGGGGGCTGGCCTAAAGGGACTCCTTATCTGCTTATTCCCCATTACAAACTCACACACAAGTAAGAATGTGCCACACATGACATGTCATGACTTCATCACGAGAGATGGGCAAAGGGCACCAACGCAGTGTACACACACACACACACACTCTGTCTCACACACACACACACATTCACTGACAAATACAGTCCCACAAAATGCTTTCTTCTTTCCCTTTCCCAGAAACTACTCTGCCTTGGTGCCTGAGGATTCCAAGGGTGTGTGTATTTGTGGGAGAGTGTGAGTGCGTGTGTGTTTGTGGGAGAGTTTGAGTGTGAGTGTGTGTGTGTGTGTTTGAGGGAGAGTGTGCGTGTGTGTGTTTGTGGAAGAGTGTTAGTGTGAGTGCATGTGTGTGTGTGTGTGTGTTTGTAGGAGAGTGTGAATATGCGTGTGTGTGTTTGTGGGAGAGTGTGTGCATGGTATGTTGCTCCAAGAAATTGAAGCAAACAAAGAGGGAGAGAGAATCACAAAGTCTTCTGTCTCCTCTGTTGTTCTCCAGGTATTCGACGGACTTCAGAGACCATATGTTTATCATTACCTTCTTCACCACCTGCTTTATCCTGCCCCTGGGAGTGATTGTCGGCTCTTATGGCAAGCTCATGCAGAAGCTCAGAAAGGTGCACTCGACAGAAATTAAACTGCTACTCTGCTAATAGTGGAGAGAATTCTTAAAATCAAGGCTTTAGCTTTTTCCCATTATTCCCAGTTTTAGGGGCTTTGTAGTATCATGTTTTGTGTTTTAAAGTACAGGTTTCTCAGGTCCATGACTCTAATCGAATGTACTTTTTGGCAAATTCAGGGAATTGCTCTTCACGGTCACCTAGCTCAGTGTTTGTGCTCAAAAACAGTCGTGTTCGATCACAGTCCTAGAAAATGGGAAACAAATATAGTGGCCCAGACCGAGCCATAAACAAAACCAGCCAATTAAACACTATGCTTCAGGAGCACAGAGGGGAGGGGTATAATTTGATTGACTGTTGAGCACAAATATGAACAACCTTTCGCGAGAACCAAACTGAATAGCGGACTGCATGTTTAAGTTGTGCTTTATAGATGATGTGCACCACATCTGCTCTTTATACATAAATGATGAAATGAGAAATGGAATTGGTTCAGCAGGAAATAGTTCAATAGGTCATTCTTCAGCCAGCACAAAAAAATACCGATATCTGTGTATTTTCTGAAAAAGGAATGTAATGCAGTCTGACTGCGAGTCACTGTAGACTTGTGTCCAATGTGTCTGTGCCACAGGTGTCAAACACCCACGGGCGACTCGGCAGTGCCAGGAAGCCCGACAGGGAGGTGGCACGCATGGTCATCGTCATGATCATGGCATTCTTGATCGGCTGGGCGCCCTACGCTGTCTTCGCCGTTACGGTCACATTCTGTCCCACCATCAATATGGACCCCAGGGTGTCTGCAGCCCCTGCCTTCTTTGCCAAGACCGCCGCGGCCTACAACCCAGTCATCTACGTGTTCATGAACAAGCAGGTAAAACTTGCATATCAAAGCTTTCAAGACTTTCACTCAGACATTTATGTTTTAGGTGTATATACCTTAGAAGTTACTATGCTGCAGGCAATCTGAAAAAATCATGGGTATCTGAATAACAATCAATTCATACACTTTTGAATGTCTTTGAGTACTAACAGTGGACAGCTTTTGTGGCCGTGTATGCATCATTTAAAACGAATGCTCATAAGCTCATGCCTCTGACATGGATTTGTGATTGTCAACGATGCTTATTGACATTTTTTATAAACCTGTGTTAGAAGTCTCTTACATAAGACGGCCCATTTTTATGTTAGACGTGATATAAGTTTCCAAAATACACAGAGTTTAATATGCAGCAGGTATTCTTTGCACAGCTGATTGGAGCGTTGTTCCCGTTAACTGGCTTTTAGTTGATACATCGTGATTTTATATATATCATACTCTCTTTAAAAAATTGAGTGCTAGTGAAGTTGGTGCTAAAGGTCAAATAAACCTATTTCAAAGTGCCATTTGGGTTTTCTCACGGAGTATTTTTATGAGTAGGTTAAAGCCCTCCCAAAGTTATTTTGCTTGAAGTAATTGCTGTGCTTGTGGTCTACCTAGTTATTTGTTACACTAAGTAAGGCAGCATAACCTTTGTGTTTGTTTCATGTTCATGTTCTTCAACATATCATAAACACTCTCACAAAGTCTCTCTCTCTCTCACACACACAATGTCTCTCTCTCTCTCTCAGACAAAGTTTTTCTCTTTTTTTCTCTCTCTCTCTCTCTCTCTCTCTCTCTCTCTCTCTCTCTCACAAAGTCTCTCTATCTCACAAGGTCTCTTTCCCCCTCTGTCTCATGAAGTCTCTCTCTCTCTCATTAAGTCTCTTTCTCTATCTCTCTCTCTCTGAGTACCATTTCAACTCATATGATAGTGTTGTTTTTAACCAAACTTCCCTCAGATTTCAACTGAACAACTGAGCTCAGATTTTCAACAAACCCACACCACCCAGTCCTGCCCCCCCACATCCCACACTCACACAGGCATTTCACTCCAACTTATCGCTTGTTAGGACCACATAACAGGCACCTGACAAGTCCCCGGTTGACAGCCCATGAGGCTGATGTGCTTTGGTTCTTTGACAAGATCAATAATGGATTGCAGGTTAATAATTGAAAATGGAGTCCCGAGTGTTTGAGTAGTCCAGCATGCCCAATGAAATATACATCAGCTCTGCCTCCCTTCCTTAGCTACCAACCTCACACTCAGAGACCCAAGCTCTCTCTCTGTCTCTCTCACACTGCGTCCTGGTGTGGTAAGAGGAAGTGATCTGACAGGTGGGCGTGTGGCAGTGGAGTCTTGCTGCTGTGGTCAGAGGTCCTGATCCTTGTCATGTTGTGCTGGAGTGTTTCTGGAGTGCTGGTGGATGGTTTGTTGGATGGAATGTTCTACAAAGTGGTATGCCATTCCAATCAATATTGATTAATACTGTACTGATCAATAATCTATGTTCTTTCTACATAGAATTGGTACTTCTGTAAGACTTCTTGCACCAATACTATAACATAATATTGAGGACAACCATATTCTATGCATACTAGGGGTGTAATGGTGCACACATTTCACAGTTTGGTGGGTACCTCAGTTTTGGGGTGACGGTCACATAAAAAAAATGCAGATAATATTTCATTTATTTTGAATACAATTTAATCTTACTGTAACAGTTCAGGCACTCAAATATTGGTATATTTTCAATAAGAAAAAAATTGATAATTTGTGAACTGCAGCCTGTGCACGTTTATACAGGGCAGAAACGAAGGAATGACTAAAATGCATACGTGAAGGCACATTATAGCGGGGCTTAAGCACTTTGACCATATGATTTAACTCTGTATATTCTATGACCAAATATAGTTGCATGTCCGCAGTGATAAATGCTCTATGGCATTAGCATTACTTTGGCATGTTCTGAAGTAAGAGACTGCCTGGACTCTGTGGGGAGAAAGACTTGCCTTCCTGGTCTCGTTCCACTAATTAAAACATTTGAGGGATGACGTTGTAAAATAAAATGTTTGACATGTATTCACAGGCATATCCAACTTAAGTTGAACAATGTTGACATACAGTTTGACACAAATTGTTTTCCATTGAGCTAGATTAAAATGTTACCGTTAGTGTGCGCAGTGACCGTTAACCATTAACCTTACTGGCCCCTTAAGGCTCTGGTTGGTGATCTAAAGTATAGGAAGAAACGTATAACTTTAACAAAATAACAACAAAATGATTTGATGGCTAAAAAAGCCGAAATAAGTGGAAGTCAATGGATGGCTAATGCTAGTGGGGCCTTCCCACTAGTATGCATTTCGCCCGATTACCTCCTTGGGCTAAACTGAGTAGTGCACTGAATATTCTGACTTATTGTTTGGGTCACAGTGCATACTGTTACACTGCTAATGTATATATCATATTTACAAGAACAACCTTTTTCTGTTATTTTCCTGTACAGGAATTTTAACCAAATATAGCCCCTAAGTCCCGTAACCTGTCGCTGATCTGAAGAATTATCACATGACGAAATATTTGTTCCAGACTTTACCATAGCCGTACGCAGAAGCCTCTCAAGTCACCGTACTTGAACTTTTTGAAGCTCCAGTCACAGATGTTAGAAGTCTTCTATCGTCACGAAGAGCTCACTGGCTCCATGGATGAGGAGGGAGGGAGGGGGGGGGGGGGGGGCTTTGCGCTTCTGAGCACCCGAAGGGCCATGGTCTCAGGTGGGCTTGTGCCTCGCTGTCGGGCCCCTGGAGCTGCTCTCGTCTCTCCAGACTGACCCACTTCTGGCCCAGCTGTTCAGCCCCCCCCCCTACCCCCTTTCCTCTGAAGCTGCCATCCGGGTCACAGGGTCAGCAGATTCTCAGAAGTTAAAGCGGCGAGATAATCGAAGGGGAGGATGACAGTGTGACAACACGCTGAGCAGAATTACAGCCCGAGGGGGTCTGATCGGCAGGAGGCTGATACTCTAATGATGGCACCAGGAAAAAAGAAGGATGCTAGGACATAGGGGGGAACACTGTGGAGAGGGCAGTGAAGTAATTATAGCAAGGTGAATGTTTGCTGAGAGGGTAGCTTACGGTGGGTGATAATGTTAGCTGGCTCTGAGTGTGATGGACCAGATGAGTAGCTGTGTGTTTTCTACCAGAAAAAAAGGAGTTTCAGTGATACTGATTGGACTGGCACTCAATTGTCAGTGTTTTTACGAAAAGACATTGAGAGCTGTGTCAACAGCTGGTGTGTAAGGAATGAGCCTACTCATCCTGCCTTCTTTAGGGAGAAGCTCTTGTGTGACAACTTCAGTTCTGTGATGCAGTGTGTGTGTGTGTGTGTGTGTGTGTGTTTATTTAAAAAGAGTATTCTATTCGGGCTTGTGAGATGTTATTCATCACGCTTTCCTTATTCGCTTCATGAATGCGACTGTGCAAGGCGTTCCGCGGTAATTACCCAAGACACCTCATTTGCGTCCAGGCTCAGCTCGGACCTTGAGGAAATAAATATACAAATGCCACGAATTGTGCGAAGCTCAGCCTGACCTTTTCCTTTTTAATTAGGGTCAGAAGTGCCCTTGTTTTTTTTCTGTGGGCAAAAAACATATGTTGTAATGACCTTTCCCTCTGATATGTAATGCAGCCTTTTGTGCATGCTGCCCAACACAAGAATTCACCTTGGCATGTTTGAACTCAATTATTGATTTGAGTTGTACAGATATCTATTTTTCTTTTTGTTTTTCTTTACTTTGATGGGTTTGAATAAGGCATTGGGGAAATATATATTGTCTGGGCCTCTGGACTGAGAGGATCTGTGTTTGTATATGAGATGCAGGCAGGCAGGACAGAGTATAAGGGAGAATGTGTGTTATTGGTTTGCCTCTAGAGCTTCTCTGAGATCTCTGAGAGATCTTCAGATACTGTCCCCCCCACCCCCCCGCTCTCAGACATACACATCTATATATAGCCTATGCTTTTCTCTGACAAACAATCTGTCTTCTCCTTTGTCTTTTTTTGACACTTGCATATCGTCTCTTTCTCTGTTGTACAGTTCAGGAAGTGCCTCGTTCACATGTTCAAGGGTGGCCAGGTGTCTAGCCTCGACTCCACTCACATCGGGACGTCGGACCGCGGCACCATGGCAGAGAGCCACATGGGAGAGATGTCCACTATCGCCGCCCGTGTGCCCCTCTCTGTCTGCAACATGGAGCGCACGAAGGAGGAAGATGAAGAGGACGAAGATGAGCCGATGGATAGAGAGGAAGAGGAGAGGCACAGTGAGAACAACGGCGGAACCATCAAGCTCCCTATCAACGAGAACAGAGTGTGCCCTCTCTGAACTGAGCGGGGTGGGAGGGGAGAGGAGAGATAAATGTTTCTCGATTCTTAGAATTTCAAGGGCTCTCCTTGGGCCAGTATTTGTTCCTTCAGAAGCTGGTCACAGTTTTGCTCTGCTAATTAGTGTTAGCTCACACACGTTGAGTTCAGGAGGAGGGCAACACTTTTGGGAAGGCAGGTGGTGCACTGCTTTTTGGGAACAAATACCCCCCCAGAGTGAGGTGTGTCAAAAGAGCTATGTGGAACTAAACCGAGTGCTCCCTACCCCTGAGCAATGTCTCTCCCTAAAGTGTTGCCTCTTAGCATATAGTATGTATGCATGAGAGGGTATGTGTGAATGTCCTCTGCGAATGTGTGTCTCGATGTCTGTGAGATCTTTGGTAGAGAAGCTTTTGCATGTGCGTGTGTGTGTGTGTGTGTGTGTGTGTGTGTTTGTGTGTGTGTGTGTGTGTGTACATATGGGAACGCTAATGCTGAATTTGTTGGTATGCTAATGTCAGTCCACCCCAAATACACCTTATGGGTAAGTAGTAGTTTTTATTTCAAAGTGTGTGAACATTTTACAGTGTCTGTGTGTCTTGCTCTTGTGTAAGCTCAGTGTTTAAATGGTGTCTCTAATTGGTGAGTATTACTGTGTGGTGTCTCTGTTGTGAGGATATATCTCTGGTAGCCCATTTTGTGTAACCCCTCCGCCATAGTGCAATCCTGAATATAGCATGTATTACTTTCTGTTTGCTGTTTGACTTTGATGTAGAAAAATTCAGTTTAAATGTCAGTGACAATACACCATTGCCAGGGATGTCAAAAAGTCAGCACTACGCTTATGGTGTTCTGCAGATAACGCAGGGGGGAATGGTGGTGGTGGTGGGGATGGGGTGGTTCTCTGTCACCAATTAGAACGAAGCATGACCTCACCAATGCTGTACATCCATATTCACACTTGTAGAATGTCAGTGAAATTAAATATTCCTCGCAATTTATATGTGTTATTCCCTGAAAAGGAAAGGTCATCAGACAGCTTTGGCAAAGGCCCACAGAATGTCTGCTCATGTTCCGACTGCGTTCGGAGAAAATACCTGATAATCCTGGTGGTCTTATTAAAGAAGACAAAAAAGTTATTTCAAAGCTCTGCTACGGCTGTCATCTCTTAAACATTATCAAACTTTTCATCTGGTGGTACACTGGAGATATTTCCAAGAAAAATTGCCAATGTAATGCAGCAATAATAGCTAATCGAATAAAAACTGAGGCATTTGGCATGTTTAATTTTTTGGCCATTACTTCTTTGTGAGCCCGGTAGCATATTCCACTCAGTATAATTCTTTCAGTAATGTGGCTGTGTTCTGATGATCAGAGTAAGCTGAAAGGCTTCTCCTTTGAATGGGAATGGGATAATGTTAAGTGGCACATTCTTTTGTTCAGAGATCATTTTATTAAGAAAGCTTTCTTTGGGGATTTTTTTGTCCAAAGCCTAGCTTCTCTTTAAAAGGTCTGTATGTTTGTACTAGTTGAATTGCTAAGCATTTTCTCCTGTGCAGACAGCACTATGTTGTGAGATCTCACTTCATTATCTGGACGACGAGTGAAAAGGCAAAGACAAGCTTGACATTGAGTGATGTTCACAGATGAGTCCAATATTCCATCTGAAAGGAGTGCCTTGCCCCACATTTCCCTTTGAAAACTTTAGCTGTTGTGTAATGCTTGATTGGTTGAATCTTTGCTTCATCGATATTATTGATTTTTGCAGCATGTTAAGAATGTTCTTCTCTGTGGTCATTTATTTATTTGTCAGAGCAACAATGTCAAAGCAACTCGTTAATTGTGTCATTTGAGTCTAGCTGGTGTGCAGAAGAATATTAAATGTAATAAAAATGGGTATTTTCTTGGGAATAAAATTTATTTTCTGAAGTCTGAAGTTTCATTTCCATGTCAATGCATACATATATAATGTATACATTATTATACATGCATAAATATATATATATATATATCTTTCAACATATAAAACGACTTGTTTTCATACATCTTACAGTGTAACTCAACGTCAACAGAGCACACACACATATATCAAACTAAGAGAAGGCAATTTGTACACTAGTGAAAGGCTACTTATAGGCACCATATGTATGATATCAATTTAAAACCTATGAATAAGTTGACAGTTGGAAACCCCATTTGTTCATATCCATGGTGTGTGGGTTTTCATGGCAGTCCTGCACTTACCTGATTAATAAGATTGATTAGGCTGGCAATGCTCTCAACAGAATTCTTTGACTGACTGTTAATCCGAAACATGGCAACCTTTCAAATATGCTGTCAATCTGGAGGCGTTTTATTTAGGGTTTAAATTAAAGCATAATGCAACTGTAACATTTAGGAACACGGCTGAAAGTTCAGTGATAACATCGGGCCTCTTTGGCCTGTTGGTTTTATGTCATCTTTGAGTGACAGGATTACAATTTATACTCCGTCAAATGAAACACCTACAGTGAACCCTTTTGTTGGAAAAGATGACTGAAGATAAAAGAAAAATCTCCAGCGCTCAAATGAGGGATTGAAATAATTAAAGACAGGGAAATCGTTTGACCTGCAGGCACTTTAGAGAGGTTTCTTTGGGCTATATCCAAAGGAGACAAATATTCACACGTCACAAGAATTACTATTCCTGGAAATCTGTCTAAAGTAACATTGAATTTGGGGGACGGTAAAATAGATAATAACCCCAGATGATGAGATTTTCCGTGACCAAGCGAAAATTCAGCGTGTTTTCATAATCCCAGAGACACTCACTCGCTCTCACCCTCGTCTTTTTCCAGCATCGTGGTAAACATCTGAATTTCATTTCCGTTGAGCTACTAGCGCCCTGGGAAGGAGGGCAAATCGAGTGTCATGGAAAAGGTGGAATAATCACGGGGGGCGAAGTCGGTCTTTCCTCTTTTCATTCCAGTTCACTCTTTTTTTGTCAGCAGAAGTCCATCATCTCCACAGCAGGGGGCAGCCGCCGAACAACATCGAGTTTTGCCCATATTCATATTAAAACAAAACAAACCTACGGAAAGTATGCGTTTGATGCTATTTTTAGTCAGTTTGCAACTAAGTCAAATGTAAACGAACTTAGGGTGGATGGACTATGAGAGAGACTGCATGGCGACCTACTACCTTATTTGATAGTCCTTAAACTGCTTAAGGCTATGTGATTAAAATACCTCTTCTCTAAAAAACATTTTGACTTCAGTTTGAGGCAATTCTGATTTTACCTCATATATGGCACTACATAAAAAGTCACCAGTAAATCAGCTAGAAGCCTCTACAGTTTAAAACCATCCTAGGCTTTTCAAAAGATAGACATTTAGATGCCCTAACACTAGGGCGGTAAGCAAGGCAAGGGGGAATTTGGTGGATGCCACGTTAAGCAAACAGCTGTTTTGTTTTCATATGAAAAGGTTATTTTCACCCTCTCGCTGTGTTTCCATTCATTTTAGAAGGCATACCTTCGACACCAAGGCTCAGGTCAGTACCTTCGGCACATTATCCCGGGTTTACAGTGCTGTGGCCTCTGAGCCACATTGAGACCACTGAGCTTTAATGGTATTAACCTGCTAAGTGGTTGGGCCTTCCAGGTAAATATCTGGATTTATGCTCCAAACCAGCCTGGGTTTTGCATGGGATATCAGGTGGTAATCGCACATCAGCGTCACCAAAGAGTACTGCATTCTTAAGATTGATTGGACATTGATCTCCCCTCAGCCTGTCCAGGTTACAGAATGTATAATAGGTTTATTGCCGGTTCACCTCAGGTGAAGACCCCTTTTTGGTGGCTCCTCTCCAATTACAATAGAGCTCAGATAGTTTCATGGTCAGATTTGCTGAAGCACAGCCTTTAATATGACACAGAAAGCTCAATGATTATGATCCTGCCATGGTCTGATCCTGGATTTCAGAAAAATCTGAAAAAGATAAGGTGTGCTTTCCCCCTTGACTTTAACTATATTGCCAACTGATGGAAAAAAGACCTCCCAAATCCATACACATTTCGCTGACTTAAAAAAATGAAACTAGTTTTTATTGCATTGACATCATAGGCTTTTCGATGCATCATATAAAAGAGCATGAACATTCCCTTTGTTCAGCAAAAGGAGGAAATGACTGCTTTAAAGAGATAGATGTACCATGCACCAAAAACTAGTTTAGTTTAGTTATAGTTTCCTCTACAAAATTCTTCATGTTACTCCACATCTTTTGCTGTGTATCGTTTCCTCTTTCCTCTTCTTCTTCTTCCTCTCCCACTTTCTGTCTGTCTCATCTTCATGCTTATTTCTTGCTCTGCTTCCCGAGTCTGCTTCTTCCATCGCCACTGCCGGCCTTACGTTAGTCTGCATTCGTAAACAGGAAATCCTATCCCAGAATGCTTTGCTGCCTGAAGCCTCTCTCTCTCTCTGTGTTTACCCTCAACTTTTTTCTTCTTTGAAAAGCGGAACAGAAGAAGAAAAAGGCGTGAGGTCACAATGGCCCATGGCATTTCTCATAGGTCAAGGACGTAATAGAGCACCACTTTGGCCAGGGATCAGGAGCTTTGCTCTGACAAGAGTTTGAAAAGAGTGTGTCACCATTTGTGATGAAACTGCTTTGGATAATAGGTGATGTAGGGTCTGTGTCTGTCACAAGAGGATTTAGCATCACGTATGCCCCTCTTGAACCACAACCCCAACGCAACACCTAATTGCAATGATTGGCCAATCATGTTACATAGCAAGGTTGTATTCTTTGAACAACAATGTAATTTTCTATACCCAGGAGGTTCTGTCCAGCACACTTCAGCCATTCAATGACCACAACACGTTTTCTGCTTTTGTTACAGAAATATTCCTAAAGTGTCATCAACTGAAAAGCAGTGTAGCTCTGTGGGTTTTACAGCTGAGACTAGAAATACGTTTTCTTGTAGCAAGAAAAAACGCTAGGGTGTTACGAGGGTGTCAGCCCCCGGGAATATCTTTACCATTATAATGTATGAACTACACTAGAAGTGTACAGAGATTTGTATTATTTGTATCTGTATCTGTTCCACCAACAAAAAGATCTGTATTTGTATCTGTATTCACATAGAAGACTGGAAGTGGGTGTGGTTTATACCAGAAGTCACATGTTGGGCAGATCAGAATCAGAATTGTTTTTATTGCAAGGTAAGTTTACACGTTCAAGGAATTTTCTTTGGCATTTTGGTGCATAACAATAAATATAGTAATACGAAGGTAAAAAAGCACTGCATGTCAAGAAACATAAGAAAACAATATATAAAATATATACTGTACGCAGAATATGTTAAAGTGACTGTTTTTGGTATTTTCTCACCTGATATTCATTGGCGATGCAATTAATCTATCCATATCCTCAGTACCGTGGCCAGAAAATAATTTTCAGATTGGGCTTGGCAAAAGTGAGCAGGCATTGCTTTCACTCATGGTCCATGACAAGCCTACATATTCTTTAAACTACTGCTGATTCAAATGAAAGGCCATACTGCCGGTATCGCAACGGTAGCATACTCAATAATCAAGCCAGTCCAATCTTCCATTCTTTTTTCATTTAAAACAGAATCTGTAGCAGGCCAACACCACAAATATTGCGCATTTTTATTAATCAAGCACACCTTAACCTGAAGTAGCGGAAAACACATGCCTTGTCAACGAAAGCACAATATAATTCTGTTACCACACTAGTTGGATTTCCATCCAACTATTCACTGCAAATAAATGCTTAAACATTGCATCAAATCTTTTAAGCTGCTTAAGAAAGTTATTCACTGGAATGAAGTTATTAGCATTAGGTGCAATGATACTGGTTGATGAAAACAGGTTTAGTTACAAGGGGTTTGTTGCAAATTGTATGATGTATTTCCCTTAAAGTTTCTCTAGACAAGTTTTAAGCCCACAGCTGTTTTAGACTCCACCTGCAATGAGGAGAGTGCACATTTTTTATTTTTTTTGTAAATATGTTTATTGGTTTTCCTTTTTTTTTCAGCACACAACCATACTTAAAACAAGCACACACATCAAAAACACAACACAAAGATACAACAACATTGGCTCAGCTACACACATTCAATACTATAAAAATGATGAATAAAGAAAGAAAAAGGATACTAAGCAAAGTGCTCTCTCTTACGACCTTTCAGAAAATCCCCTTACCATAATGTCAGAGACGTTGGGGTCTAAATAATTCAGATAAGGTTCCCAAACTTTATAAAATTGTTTGGATTTGGAATGTATCACACATGTCAGGTATTCTAGAGGTACTAAATCAAACAAAACAGCATGCCAACCCTTAACAGTTGGCTGTCTATCACTTATCCACTGCAATAATATATTCTTCCTAGCTGCATATGTAAGAATACAGAAGAGCCTCTGGTTTTTTAACACCACAAATCTAGCAGGGAGACCTAGAATAAGGGACAATGGATCCATCTGTAATTTTTGCCTAAGTATCTTTTCAATTTCTGTCAAAACATTAGACCAGTATCTTTGCAGTTTACTGCATGACCAAAGGCAATGGGTTAGAGTACCAATCTCTGTTTTACATTTAAGACACATTGGCGACAAAGTTGGATTAAAATGATGTCTGCGGTTGGGGGATATATGCATTCTATGTAAAATTTTCAACTGTATAGATTTGGCTCGATTACAGACTGAAATTGATTTAGCGTAAACCCACATATCGTCCCACTCAAAGTAATTGATGGTAACAGAAAGTTCGCTCTCCCACTTTTCTTTGAGTTCTTGCAAACCCACAGTTGACAGAGTACGCATAGCTCCGTAGAGTAGACTGATAGACAATCTCCAAGGTGTTCCAAACAAAACGTTCTCAAGATGAGATGTACCAGGGTTATCAATTAGAGTTGTACTGTGCAATATATAATGTCTTATCTGTAAATAACGAAAAAAGCTCTGTCTGGGGATATTATATTTCTCAACCATTTGGTTAAATGACATTAATATATTATCAGAAATAATGTCTTTCAACACATAAATGCCACAATCCAGCCACTGTCTGAAGCCAGCATCCAGAAGTCCTGGTTGGAAATCGGGATTGTTCAAAATAGGAGTGAAAACTGATGTTATTTTTGACCTCCCCTCAAGTCTCCGCATTAGTCTCCAAGCCTTAATTGTGTTGAGAGTAACAATATTGTCACAGCATAACCTAACAGTTTTAAGACTCTTAACAAACAGCAGGTTCTTCAGTGGGTATTTTGAAAGGGAGGTTTCCACATCCAGCCAGACAGAGGCTGTCTCATTTAAGATCCAATCATTTATATATCGCAAATGGGCACAAAGCTGGTATTTTCTCAAATTTGGTAAATCTAATCCACCTTCAGAGCTTGGCAGTTGTAAGGTAGTCATCTTGAGCTTTGGTCTACGTTTGCTCCATATAAATGCACTAAGCCAACCATTAAGTTTTTTCAAGACTCCATTTGAAAATAAAACTGGGATCATTTGGATAGGATAAAGCAATCTAGGCAATATGTTCATCTTAATAAGAGCTATACGACCTAGCCAGGAGACTGGCAAAGAGTTCCAACGTTCTAAATCTAGTCTCACCTTCTCAAACAATGGAACGAAGTTAGTCCTATACGTTTGCTCAAATGTAGGGGTTATGAATATACCTAGATAGATAAAGCCCCCTGGGGACCACTTAAAGGGGAAAAAGGGCAATGTTGTAGGTATTGATCTTAGGCTCCCTAGCGGCATGGCCTCTGATTTTGTCAAATTAATTTTATATCCAGAGAATTTGCTAAATAAACCAACAACATCAAGTAACACAGGTAATGATGTTTCTGGACTTGAAATATAAATTAAGACATCGTCAGCATAAAGGCTTATCTTATGATGTACATTGTCTATTTGCAAGCCCTGGATGGAGGGCATTGTCCTTATGGCTTCTGCCAATGGTTCAATAACCATGGCAAACAAAAGGGGTGACAATGGGCAGCCTTGCCTTGTTCCTCTATGCACAGGGAAACCGTCAGACCTCAATCCATTCGCAAGAATGGCTGCTTGAGGATTATGGTACAAGACCTTGACCCATCTAATAAAATGATCCCCTAAATCAAATGTATCCAAGCAGTAAAATAAATATGACCATTCAACTCGGTCGAAGGCCTTCTCTGCATCCAGAGAAAGCACTAAACCATCAACTTGTCTACGCTGGAAGACCTGAATGATATTGAGAAGACGCCTAACATTATTATAAGAGTTTCGCCCCTTTATAAAACCAGTTTGATCCTCTTTTATAATTTTAGGCAGGAGACCTTCAAGGCGTATAGCCAACATTTTTGCCAAG
The DNA here is from genome assembly GCF_963457725.1 of Sprattus sprattus. Lineage (NCBI taxonomy): Eukaryota > Metazoa > Chordata > Actinopteri > Clupeiformes > Clupeidae > Sprattus > Sprattus sprattus. The sequence continues at coordinate 43,658,052 of NC_137922.1, read as the reverse complement.
ATCTTCCTGTCCACATTTAGAAGAGATATGGGCCTATAGGAGGCACAGGACTCTGGACATTTCCCCTTTTTCAGTATGAGTGAGATATTTGCTTCTCTCAAGGTCGGGGGTAACTCTTTATTTGAGAAAGCATCATTAAACATGCTGACTAAAGGGTCTACTAATACACTTGAAAACTCTTTGTAATATTCACTGCTAAACCCATCTGGTCCACCGGCCTTCCCATTCTGCAGAGTTCCTATGGCATTAATCACCTCCTCTCTAGAAATGGGTGAATTTAGAGCAAGTTTATCTTCTGATGGTATAGTGGGCAAGTTTAGCTGGTCAAAGAACTTATCCATAAGAACAGACGCATCACATGGCTGCTCAGAACAGTAGAGATCCTGATAAAATATCTTAAAGGTGTCATTTATAAGCCTATTATCATATATACGGCTGCCCTGAGCATCACAAATGGCTGCAATGGTTTGTGACTGCTCTTTTTTTTGTGAGGTATGCTAGATATTTCCCAGGTTTATCCCCATGCTCATAAAATTTTTGTCTAATAAATCTGACTTTGACTTCCTCATCTTGTGTTAAAAGGTTGTCTAATGTTGTTCTAATTGCAGATATTTCTGTCAAAATAGTGGGAGATTGGGACTCAACATAAGCATTTTCTTTAGTTTTAAGCTCAGCCATTAACAGATTCTGCTTTTCTCTTTTTTGCCTTTTTTTACTTGCTGAAAAGGAAATAATCAACCCCCTAGCATATGCTTTAGCAGTTTCCCATAGTAAGGCCGGGTTGTCTGTGGACCTAGTGTTAATGGAAATAAAGTACTGAAATTCAGTGGTAAAATGAGTAACAAATGTATGATCTCTTAAGATGGATGTGTTCAGTCTCCAGAACCTCACTCCACTATTTACACCCTTAAGGGAGAGATCCAAAATGACCTTGGCATGATCAGAAATCAAGATACTACCAATAGAGCAAGACAAAACTCTGTGCATCGCAAGACCTGACAAGAAAAAATAGTCAATCCTACTGTGAGAACCATGAGGTGCCGAAAAAAAAAGTATACGCTTTATCAGAAGTGTGAATTGTTCTCCAAACATCAACAAATCCTAAGTCCTCACAAATAGAACTGAGTGCCTTAGCCTGTGGTGAAAGAGACATAGCTTTAGACGGTAATTTATCAATAAGTGGGTTTAGTACACAATTGAAATCTCCACCTACAATGGCAATATCTGACTGAATCTCAGAAAAGTCCAAGAATACCTTAGTTATAAAGTCAGAGGGGTGAGCAGGAGGGTAGTACACATTCAATATAACTGTTCCTTGCAAGATGCCCTTTACAATAACATATCGGCCACTTTTATCTTTAATACAGTCCAGCAATGAAAACGGCAAGTTTCTTCTAACTAATATAGCCACTCCTCTACTTCTTGAGGTGAATGAGGAAAAAAACACCTGATTAAAACCATCCTTCTGTAATTTAAGATGTTCTCCATCATCCAAGTGCGTTTCTTGCAGGAGTGCAATATCAATATGTCCTTTTTTCAAAAAACGTAGTACTTTACTTCTTTTAACAGGACTATGAACCCCCTTTATGTTCCATGTACATAGACGTAACTTATTACTTGCCATAAAGCCCAACTTTATCCATTATGTAGAGAGAGCATGCTGAGAACATGAATCCTAAAACACATAATATGACATGTGCATTCCCTGAGCCAAGAGAAGAAAAATAAAAAAAGTAATGAGAACAAGAACTATTATACAAAAATAAACAAAACAAACTTACATTTTCAAGAGGGTTGTCCCTGCTACCTAACCTGCAGGGAGTTCTAAACATCGCCCACGGCAAGACTAAAGAGCTTGCCACCCAATCTTCATTCCTTACCACCATCACCATCATCAAAAAAACAACACGTCAGCCTACTCACAGTGGCTATACTCGGCCAATAACATATAAAGTCTATGTATAGATAAACTCAAACAGGAGGTATACACATACCACATGAATCTTCACAAAGCAGTGTCTGAGTCCAGATGTCAGTCTGGTAAACCTTTGCGTCCTTCTTCTAATGACTTTGCGAGTAAAGCGGCATCTTTCGGAGAGTCGAATCTCTTCTGCTTACCATCCACTGTCACCCTCAGAATAGCCGGATAGAGCAATGCATAGATCACGTTCATTTTCCTGAGTCGGGTCATCGTCTCATCAAATGCCTTGCGTCGCCGAACCACTTCTGCCGAGTAGTCATTGAAGAAGGAGACTTTAGGTACTCTGACTGTAGCCCCATCTTGATCTCGAGATCCGAGCCGCCGCGCCGCATCCATTACTCGCTGTTTGTCTTGAAAGTTGTGAAACTTCAGTATAAATGGTCTTGGACGCTGGTTCTGACTGGGTTTCGGTGCCAATGATCTGTGAGCCCTGTCAAGCTTTAAACGACCGTCTTTCACAGTCATTTGGAGGTGTTCTGGAATCCACTTTTCTAAAAATTGGACTGGATTTGTTCCTTCTGAGCCTTCTGGTATGCCAACCACACGCACATTGCATCTACGACCTCGGTTGTCGAGATCATCGATGTGCTGAGACATGTCGCGCACTTGATTTTCAAGGGATGCTATCCTAGCTTCTGAGGCTATAGCTGTGTCTTCGACATCAGAAATTCGTTTTTCAGCCTCTCCTACGCGTACTGCAATTGCTTGCAACTGTGTTGACTGCTCTTTAATGGCCTCTAGGACGGTGGAGACTTTGGTGTCGATCACCTTAGTGAGTTTGTCTGTTATGTTGTCCAAAGCTTGAATAATAGTTGGCTCCATCCCTGGGCTAGCAACAGCTAATTCACCGCTAACACCAGTTTCCTCAGGAGTAGTCTTCCCCGCTTTCTTCGTATTTTTTTTTCATGTTTTCTGGGTTTGGCCAAAAATAATCATCTAGACTCATGTTAGAGTACCTCCCCCAAAATAATTCCGTACTTTTACTGTCCAGACATGATATATAAGTATATAAACTGATAAATGCAACTGGAGCTGGCTTACAGTGCTGTTCACTCTACGGCGCCACAGGGGTTAAAGCAAAAAAAAATCCTGTGCCTGAACTTTTTTTGTATGTGGTCGAGTGCGAGGGGGTGTGTGGTCCTGTGGCGAGGACACATTTACAAGGTCAAAAAAACAAACACATTTTTTTTTTTTAGAAATGAAGGATGGCAGATTATGGTGGGACTTTTGAAACTGCAATCCCAAGAGGGTCAGCAGTAGTACTCCACCTCACTACAATATGGTACTAACACATGTAGCATTTACAATTTCTCTTGATATCAAGTTTTGCTGCTAAGCTGCATTTCCATAATTACTTTGTTCAAAAGGAATAATCGTAAATTAAAATATACATGTTTTATTCTAGCATACAGTAAGTGCCGAGGCATTGGCTTTATTCATGTTCCTGCCTGGCAAGTGTTGCGTTTTTCCTGCATTGTCATCTTCATCAAAAAAACGAACAAGGACATTGTCTATGTGGTTGTTGGTGGCTTCGTCGACATTTAAGAAAAACATGCCGTTTTTTAGCTTTTCCGAAATACGTATTTTGGACTCTGGTGTTATGCCGTGTGTTAAAATAGCTGGCATGCTGATTGGCTATTGACAGTTTAGTCAAAGCAGTTTTGACTTCAGCTATTTCTTGGCATAAATTCAACAGGGGTTGGGCGAGCCTGGAAGACAGATTGTGTTCTGCGATGAACGTACATACGCGTATTTTCAGGGCACATTAACGGTCAGTTATTGATGCCGGTATATCAGATGTGGTTGTTGCTCCTGGTAAAAGCGTTGCGTGTTGGATAGCACGAACAGCTGCTCTATGAGTGGGGTCTAACTCGTGAAGTGGAAGCACTGGAAGCACTTTTTCCCCGCTAGTTGCATACAGTAGGCTAGCTTTCTTGAGCACCTGCTTCTATTAACTTCTTACACCGGCTACCAAAAGACTTACCGTCCTTCCCTATCTCTTCTATCCATGCCCAGCGCCATTTATTTTTCAATCCTTTATCAACTAGGAGGGCATCATCCCAAGGATTCCTGAATTTACTCTGCTTCGGTGTGACAGTATCTTTACTTTGGTCTCCTGGTAAAAGCGTTGCGTGTTGGATAGCACGAACAGCTGCTCTATGAGCGGGGTCTAACTCGTGAAGTGGAAGCACTGGAAGCACTTTTTCCCCGCTAGTTGCATACAGTAGGCTAGCTTTCTTGAGCACCTGCTTCTATTAACTTCTTACACAGGCTACCAAAAGACTTACCGTCCTTCCCTATCTCTTCTATCCATGCCCAGCGCCATTTATTTTTCAATCCTTTATCAACTAGGAGGGCATCATCCCAAGGATTCCTGAATTTACTCTGCTTCGGTGTGACAGTATCTTTACTTTGGTCTCTACGTAGCATAGGGCAGAGCGATATAGAAAGGCCGGTGCTGAAAGCACATTTTCACAAGACCCGCCCCAATCTACTTCTGATTGGCTAATAATGTTATTTTGAGCGCCTGAGAGTTGTGCTCCTTTCATATCATTGGCAGACGAACTCATGAACTCGAAAGTAATGGTGATGATATCGAGACGTGTATTTAAAAATAATAATAATAATATCCGCAGCCAAGCGCCGCACGCCGGAAATCCGGCACCGTGCCGGAATACTTTAATCCCTGGGCGCCATCTTCCCCCCACTCGAGAGTGCACATTTTAAAATGTGCATAAAACAGCGGATGGAATTTTCATGAATGTGTTTCAAATATGTAAACGGGTGTTTGCTGGAAAAACAGCCAAGTCAAAACCAAACTTGAGAGAATCTCCCATGCCAACTTCATAATGTAAACAGGGCAGACCAAGAATACAGAGCCCACTTCTTCACCAGCAGCCTACATCGGCCTACACAAATCAAGCACCGACGTGATTCCTTACCTATTAGCTTTTAATCGATTAAAGCATCCAACACACACACAACTCAGTCCAGGAATGTCACCACACTGTCCTCCCTCCCTGTAAGGAGGAAATGGCTCTTTGAAGTGGAAAATCACAGATGGCATTATTCTCCTGTTAATTAATTCATTTGGTGGGACTGGGTGTTGTTTTATGGTGCCCTGTTGGGCTGGTGTTGTGTTGATCTTCCCAGCCCCCTGCAGAGACTCTTATCTCAGATCTCTGTTCCTGTTTGTCTCTGTGTAAATTGCTGAGGTCAAACTAGGAACAGGACAATGAGGATGAGAGGGTCAAACTCAATGTGATATTAGAAAGTGATTTCTGCATGATGTTTGGACTCATTTTAATGGTCTCAATCTGAGTGGGAAAATGGTCTCAGTTCTACAGCTGTATATATTAAGGAAAACATAGGTAACAGAGACTTGATCCTTTTGGCCTCTGTGAGAGGGCGAAGATGCCCCTGAATAGAGGGGGAGGGAATTCCCTCCATTTGGTTGTTAATGTGTGAATCTCATCTTGAGAAACATCCTGTTAAGGGGGGTTATCATTAGGTTTAGATGCAGGACGAAAATGGGTATTTAAGGGTAAGACAGACAAAGCTCTTGGAGTCTTCTGTCTTCAGATCTCCCTCACATCCGTGTGAGTAGGCTAGTCATTTCGCAGCAGCCAGGTATGTTCATGTTTCTGGAAGTGTTTTATGTTTCATGTAGTATTGCAGACTTAGTATCCTTAAATTTACATATGTTCCTTGGTAGTTAGACTGGTTTATTCACTTAGGATTGTTTTATAACTATTAATGGTAACTTGCTTCTTGTTAAAATAAACTTGGTAAATTCTGACCTACGCTGTCTTCTTCTGAAATCATTAACTGATGTTATGATATAGTGTCCCGCTAATACTGACTAGGGTTAAGTTGCAGACACCAGCATCAAGCTGGGTGTTCCTGGCTATAATCACCTGAGCTAAGACATGCCATAGTGAACTGTTAATTTATAATATAGAGATAGGTAGGTGATCAGCCTCTGTACGGCGTGCGCGTGTTTTAAACTAGGAACGGGCAGCAGTCTGGCGTTCTGTCCCTGAATCACGTGACGCCATCAAGCTGAAAATAAACCTTTAGCAGCATTATGAGACCTCTGTGGTTAGCTCAGACTAGATGCATATTATGACGGTGGATTTGTCCAAAAGGGAATCGGCCGGCCGAGGCAAGTCCTTCAATGACGCTATTACTGTGTGGAACACGGTTATTAGAAAGTAAGAGAAGGAATTCAAATACAGATGATGAGTGCATAGGGTTGGAGACCAGCTCACGATTTAATATAAATATATACAGTTTAAGAGAGGAACTTAGACTGGGTTCCCAAAAAAGTAGAGTCAGATCTCAGAGATAATGGAGTCAGATTAAATACGAGCATTAAATGTGAGGTTTAATGAATATTACTTTTCCAGCAAAACGCCGACAGCACCGTCCACTCAAAGCCTTCCAGATTAATACACGCATTTCAGACGGCCTTTCCCTCTTTGGTTAGGTATATAAAATTAACGTCTTACAATCATTCGACAGAAACATGCCATATCATATTTGTCACGGTGGGCAGCATTTAAAACATGTCAGCCTAGCTTCAGTGCAGTATGAGCAGCATGCCTAGGCACATGATGAATCTGACAAGAAAAGGCTGGGAATTAAAAAGTGTAATTATTTCATCACTATTTCACCAAATGGCGTGCTGTCAGAAGACACAAAAGCCACCTGCCAACGCGCGTCTAAAGATACATGGGTCTGCGTTCGCAACCACTCTTACGACTCTCTAACACACAGCCGACACTAAATTACAACAAGTCTAAACAGAATGAATCATGCCCTCTGAGGAGACGGTCTCAAATTCTGATTTTTTGATTCAGTTGTATTTAACTTTAACTTAATAATTTTTAGATTTAAAGAAATGATCCAGGCCTGGTGAAATTACCAAGAACTCTGTGACCTCATGGTTACGGGCATGGCTGTCATAACACTTGAATTGAATATGCTTGAATTTTAATAATGTGGGAAATGAAAATATACAACTAAAAACAACAAGTAAGGGTTTTGGAATTTGAAAGAAATCCACTTGCGTCATAGCCGGTAAAGGTGAGCTCTCAGTCGCTGCCTGCTGTGCACTGATTAGTTGGGGGTGACTACAGAATACAGCAATCACATTAGAATAATGTCTAGCAAATGAAACGACTAGCTACTGAAATCAAAATGCTATGTTGCAAAGGGAACGGGCATTTTTAGCTTGTGGCCATCGAGAAAGATATTAATTGATTTGAAGAAACATAATGGATGCATACCTGTCAATCATGGAGCTAATTCGTTTTCTCAATAATAAAGAGCTAATTCGAGTAAAACTAATATGGGTGTCCATCGCATTATTTGTGTTTTCCTGAATAATATATTTGTATTTGGGTACATATGATATCGTACTTTTCAAGCAGGTTGGGATGAGAAGGACCACAGAAATGCATGGTTTGCTGTTGCTGGCTAGGTGAAGTTGAGGCGTTATTGTGACCGCCGCGCGAGAGCTCCCGGGACACTGAAACACCGGGGTGCACGAAATTTGGTCGGCATGTAGCCCCACTAGATTAGCGTGGAACCTTTGATTTTCGTTTTGATCCGTTGCACCCCCGTCGGACTGGACCCCTTTTAAAGAGGGTGGGGCGATTCAGTTTTCTGTGAATAAGTCAAAAAACCGTTGGGCCTAAGAGGACCACATTTTTTTTGTATGTTGGTCTTAAAGGCACCCAGTTCAACTTTATGTAAACATTCAATGAAAAATAAACATTCAATTTCTAGTCTGTTTTACACGTAGTAAGTTTCAAAAACTCCATACCATTACATATCGTAATTCAAGGAGCAAAGATGAGACGTCGTTGTGTGGTGAGAACTGATAGAAAATCGTAAACAACAACAATCGCCGTTGGGGAGAGGCCATTTTTCCATTGACTGGAAGCCTGCTGCATTTATTGTAGGTTACAAAAAATAAAGAAAATGGCGGCGATTGTTGTTGTTATCGATATTCTATCAGTTCTCACTACACGACGACGTCTCATCTTTGCTCCTTGAATGTCGATATGTAATGGTATGGAGTTATTGAAACTTACTACGTTTAAAAAAGACTAGAAATTGAATGTTTATTTTTAAGCCTCGAAAGTTGCACTGGGTGCCTTTAAGAGGCCACGTCAACCATTCCACTACCACTTATTTCATGTATAGCGCCACCTAGTTACAAATGAAAAGCAAAAATGGAGTGTTGTAAAAAATGTTAATTGTAAGTTGACAAGGTCAGAACTGCACGAAATCGGAGGTGTGGGATCATTATGACACCTTCTGATTGCACGTTAAGTTTCGTGGAATTCCGTTCACGGGGGGGGGGGCATGCAATAAATTGATTTATATGGTTATACACCAACTGGCCTGGGTGGCGCGAGTTTTCTTCGAATATCCCGAGAACCGTAGGGCCAAATTGTTCTTGTATTGTTGTGTTAAGGGGCCATGTCAACCCATACCATAACCAGTCATTACATGTACAGCGCCACCTAGTTAAAAATTAAAAAGCAAAAATAAGGTGTTTTAAGTGCTCGAAAAATTACCAAATTTTCGCGTACATATGCCTGACTGATATCACCTATAGCGCCACCTGTTGGTGGTTGGAAACTTCACTTTGTTTTAACACCTCACATGTGATTGAACTCCTCCTACAGATTTAATGGTAATGCCTTCAAACGTGGTCAGGTTACTCTTCAGCAATGGGGAATTAAAAGTTATGAGAATCTTTTACAAAGTTTGAAGGGTGTGGGCGTGGCAGACCCTCAAACTATGCACTCTTCACAACTCCAGTCACTCTTAACGTATGCATATATTGTCGAAAGTGCAAGAAATTGAAAGTGGTGGATCATTTTGAGACCCTCTGAATGCATTCCAAGTTTCGTGCAATTCCGTCCATGGGGGGCCATACAATATTTTTTTTTTATGCGGCTGTACACCAACTGGCCTGTAGGTGGCCTGATACAGTTTTCTTCGAATATCCCAGGAACTGTAGGGCTTAGGAGGGCCACATGTTTTTTGTATGTTTGTCTAAAGGGGCCATGTCAACCCATCTTATAACAACTCATTTTAGCGCCACCTAGTTAAAAATGAAAAAGCAAACATGAGGTGATGTAATTGCAGGTATCTCTGGCTGACATGGTCAAAACTGCACCATATTGCATGGTCAAAACTGCAACAGATACACACACATACACAGTAGACATTCGTATGCACACATACACACACAGTAGACATATGTACACATGCATGCACATGTACATACACAGGTGCACACACAGGCATCATCACAATCATCAAAATCTATCACAAATAATTCCTTTAATACATAAAAATGAAACACAAACCAATTTACACCCACAAAACACATAAAAACACACAAACACACTGATAACCATGACTCATGCTGTGCCAAAACCTACTGAACAGACAGACATATTTTGTAATGCTTTGCGTTACGTCTGGGTTCTTGTATAACTAATAGCCAACGCCAGTAACTGCCTAGACCTTACAACAGAAAAGGTCTTAAAGCAATGGCACTGCGATGAGATAAATCCTATAAATTGTTTATTTGTCAACACCCGATAAACTTGGTTTGGGGCGAACAGAAAAGACCCAGCAAAGTGAACTTACCTTGTTAGTTAAGGGTGCTAGCATGATTTTGCATGACACTGAAGTGAAGGCTTTAGAGGGCGGAGCTCAGACTGAAGCTTCACAGAGAACGAAACATGATTGGATAAAATCTGTTTTCTGCCCTGACTGTCCCTTCACTCTCCTTTTACAGTCATAGCTCTGTTCCCACGGTTTTTCTGGTAGGAAGCAATTTGATTTGTGACTTGCACTTATCAATTAAAAATCCAATAAGATGTATTTAATATATTGTATAAGGGTTTATGTTATCTTTTTTTCCATAAATTACATATTTGATTTGGGGAGTGAACTGGGTTTTATGGTCTCCATAGCATAACAGTAGTGGGAGTAACTAGACCCCCACCCACATCACAGTCATAGCAGATAGCATCAATGTACAGTCTGTACAGCTCAGACATTCTGCAGCCATAGATAGGCTGAGACATGAAATTGGTGATAAACCTCAAGATTTGAGCCACCATGTCTTTCCTTAGCTCTCATGTCACCTCGTCATTGTGGAGGTGCAAGGGCAGATCGATTTCCAGAAATATAAACGTTCTGCCTTTTAGTGTGAATATTTCCCCTCCTTGAATAATTATGACCTGTCTTGCAATTAAACAATAATTATAGAATGGTTACATTTACTGAGAGCAAATGCATATCACTAGTCTCTCTGTATGCACATGCACACCAACACACACACGCACACATACATACAACAACACACACACATACACCCACACACACACCTACAAGCATGACTGAATTACAAATGGACTTTTTTTGGTTGACATCTCCAGAAAGGATAATCAAAGTGGAGGTGGGAGTATTCGGTTATGTAACTGATGATTGACCATGCTGGCGGTAATGAACAGTCTTATTACTGACTTATCTCCCCCTCCCAGGCTCATTTAGCGAGCTAGCCCACTTTGAAGGATTAGCTTTGATCCCTGTGTGCTGTTTGTTGTCCTCTGGCCCTTTGGTCTGTCGTTTGTAGAAACGTTCAAATGCAATAAACCAGTAGCCAAATCACAGACGTCAGGTCATGTCAGGAGAATCACTTCAATATCAGCCTTGCATTTATTTGCACACACCTTGAGGATTTTTTTTTTTCTCCAGACAAATGTTCTTCCCGCCGGAAATTTATTTGCTGAGTAATTTAAGCTGAGGGTTGAAGTGTAATTGAAAAAATTACGTGAGAAGGTCATCGGTTTTAAGGGTAGAGTCCACAATTCTGGCAAAAGGTTGTTGATATAATTCACCTACAGCCAATCAGAATTTTTCAGATTGAAGCAATGTGATGATCAGCTGGAATTATTTATGGCTTGGTCCGAGCCACTGTGTTTGTTTCCCATTTACAGAGCCAGGACTGTGTAAGATTATAATTTCTTTTGCTGAGTGCATACACTGAAAGGTCAGTTAGAGGACCACGAGGAGCAATCTGCTGAATTTGACAAGACATGTATAGTATGTACATGAATATAAATGGATATGAATCGAGGAGTCTGCCTTTAACCTCAGACCTATTCAGAATGAGATCAATTTAAATGTGCCAACTAAAAAATGTAAGAAGACACAGTAGCTCCTGATTTTAGAACAGTTTCTAAGCCTCTTCTCTTAAACAGGGACAACACCTGCTTGGTAGGGGTAGGGCAGGGAACAGAGGCTTTCCTGGGGTCATTTGCAGATATCCTAGAGAGAAGATTTTTGAATCTGTCCCCCCAGTTGGTAAACTATAACAAACAATTTTGAAAATCCATTCCTCTTAGTTTATAATTAGTTTCCTGTGATAAACAATGCAATACAAATCTTTCCCCCCCATACTGGGTGGAGAATATAATGCCACAATTGGTGATGTTTTAACAAGAGATAAATATTGGTTTTCATATAAATGTTTGAAAGTGTGTGGAAATGTGACACTGACCCTGGATCAGAACAACTGTTTTATTCATTTCCCATTCGATCACATTCTTAGAAAACCATGCCTACTAAGTTTTCTACCGATACAATTAAGCAATATAGCACTCGTGGGAGTGGGGTCGGGATAATCCCACGGGTGGTGTTCGGCCGTAGCCACCGAGTCCGCCAGCAACAACACCCGTGGGATTATCCCTTACCTACCCCACTCCCACGAGTGCTATATTGCTTTTATAAAACAATTCTACAGTCAACAAATTAACATTTCAACACGAAGTTATTGATTCAAAATGGTTTATTTCGCCATTGTTTCTCCGCAACAAAAAATAGTTCCATTGTCAACGTCTTGGTTTGGAATTTTAAAAACTTTGAATTAACGGTTATCATCAATGCGAATGTTTCATCGCGGAGTGATTTATTTTTAGCTGTGAAAAGTCCCGTAACTGTAGGTATGTTGACGAATAACCTATAGCATGGAACGTCTCTCGTCCAATCAGAAACAGCTAAATTACGCGCTAGAACCCAATTGTTTTATAATGAAGACTATCGCACCTTTTGTAAACGAAGAATTGTATTTATTTGGTGGATTAACCCGTTAGCAGGGGGTGTCAACCCAGGTAGTAGATAACAAAACTGTAAGTGTGGAGGATAATTGAAAAATACATTTGCAAAGCCTAGGGTATGCCTTTGGTTAAGGATTTTGCTTTACACTTCTTTTCCAAAAACAAATCTGGATTGTGAATCAGGTGAGCTCAACAGACTGCCATTCAAATTATTCAGTGTTTTTGCTTACATAAGTATGTTGATCTAGAAAAAGTTTTGAGAAAAGTGTAGAAAAACCCCCCATTCAATTGTGAAAAAATACTGCCACTGATTGTAAACTAGCTCTGTTATTTCATAAATAAATGGTGTTCAAGCATCTTAGAGGTGAGTAATCAATACCTTCCACTGAGACCTTTGCCAGGTTTGCAATTGGCCTGAGAGCCCCCTCAATAGCTCGCTGGACCAACTTATCAATAAATGGAATAGACCTCAATAAGGTGATGGACGAAGGACAATGATTCTCTTTGACTTTCAATCCTTCAAAATACAGAGAGACAGAGCTGGATGAATACCAATAAACTGGAAGTCCGACGTAGGCTTTAGCCATTTATTATGACCGCCGCGCGACAGCGCAGAGTTTTTTTTTCTGTTTGCCGATTTTCTGTCAACGATTCCCGGGACACTGAAACACCGAGGTGCACCAAATTTGGTGGGCATGTAGCCCCACTAGATGAGCGTGGAACCATTGATTTGCGTTTTGATCCGTTGCACCCCCGTCGGACTGGACCCGTTTTAGAGAGGGTGGGGCGATTCAGTTTTCTGTGAATAAGTCGAAAACCGTAGGGCTTAGGTCAGAACTGCACGAAATCGGAGGTGTGGGATCATTATGACACCTTCTGACTGCACGTTAAGTTTCGTGGAATTCCGTTCACGGGGGGGCATGCAATAAATTGATTTATATGGTTGTACACCAACTGGCCTGTAGGTGGCGCGACACAGTTTTCTTCGAATATCCCGAGAACCGTAGGGCCTTGGAGGGCCAAATTGTTCTTGTATGTTTGTGTCAAGGGGCCATGTCAACCCATACCATAACCAGTCATTACATGCATAGGGCCACCTAGATACAAATTAAAAGCAAAAATAAGGTGTTTTAATCGAATATATGTCAAAGTGCTCGGAAAATTACCAAATTTGCCAGGGACATCAAGCATGTAACCGTCCATCTTCGGTAGGGTCTTTGTCCATGGATGAAGCGAAATGGCTCTGTAGCGCCCCCTAGAACATTGCAAAAACCCCTGCGCATTGGGGTTATTTTGGCGTAGCTTGACGGAATTCGGTACACGTCTACATCATGCTTGGACGCACCAAAAAGTCTCTTGACGCCATGGTGACAGGTCCACAGGAAGTCGGCCATTTTGAGTGGAAGATGCGTTTTGACGGCGTTTGCACACCTCGCATCTGATCGAACTCCTCCGACAGCTTTAATGGTAACGCCTTGAAATGTGGTCCGGCTACTCTTCAGCCATGGGCGACTAAAAGTTATATTGGATTTTCTCATTAGTCGGAAGGTGTGGGCGTGGCAGACCCTCAAACTTGGCCAACTTGTTAGTGCTTGCCACAAAACACAAAGTCTCTTATAACTCAATCGCATTTATGTCAAAGTGCTCGAAAAATTACCAAATTTGCCAGGGACATCAAACCTGTAACCGTCCATCTTCGGTAGAGTTTTTGTCCATGGATGGAGCAAAATGGCTCTGTAGCGCCCTCAGAACATTGCAAAAAAACCTGTGCATTGGGGTTATTTTGGCGTAGCTTGACGCACTTAGGTACACGTCTTCATCATGCTTGGACGCACCAAAAAGTCTCTCAACGCCATGGTGTCAGGTCCACAGGAAGTCGGCCATTTTGAGTGGAAGATCGGTTTTGACGGCGTTTACACACCTCGCATCTGATCGAACTTCTTCGACAAATTTAATGGTAACGCCTTGATATGTGGTCAGGTTACTCTTCAGCCATGGGCGACTAAAAGTTATATTGGATTTTCTCATTAGTCGGAAGGTGTGGGCGTGGCAGACCCTCAAACTTTGCCAACTTGCCAGTGCTTGCCACAAAACACAAAGTCTCTTATAACTCTTGCGAACATTGTTTGATCCAGAGAAAATGTCTTACGGTGCAAACCCATGCCACCGTTGTGAGCGACGCGATCTCTAAACCCAATGCATTTCAATGGGAGCCAATCCATTGTGACGTAAATTAGCGATCTGAGCGACGCGTCCGTTGAAAATTCGAACATGTTGAAACTTATGCAAATGAGGAGCGATATTTCCCGGCAGCAGCCAATGAGATTGTTTGGTGTCGTCTTTGACAGTTGGACTGTATGCTATTTCCACACGCTACACCACGCCCACTCAAAGCGATGGAAGTCGCTCATAACGGTGGCATGGGTTTGTACCGTTAGAGGTGGACGCTGGCCCAAACCCGTACATATGCCTGTACATATGCCTGACTGATATCACCTATAGCGCCACCTGTTGGTGGTTGGAAACTTCACTTTGTTTCCACACCTCTTTATGTGACCTGTTTTAACAAACTACATTGCAAAAGAAAAATATACCAAAACAATCCACAAAAAAGTAGTACACAAAACATTACATTACCAAATCATCAAAATCTATCACAAATAATTCCTTTAATACATAAAAATGAAACACAAACCAATTAACACACACAAAACACATTAAAACACACAAACACCATGACTCATTCTGTGTTAAAACATACTGAACAGTTCGGCGGTCATATTTTGTAACGCTTTGCGTTACGTCTAGTTAAAGTCAAGAACAAGTTCTTAAGTAATACACTGACCAGACTGGTCATGTCCACCAAACAGTTGCCCATAGGCAACATGACGCTAGACCTTCACTCTCACCACATGCCCACGAGCTAATGATATACCCTTTGTCTTAATTGACCTGTCTTACTGGCTGACATGGGAAAATAAGCTGTTTACAGTATATGCTTTTTGTGGATACTGATATGTTACTGTGTGCAGAGACACACTGCACAGTAAGGCTTGATTAGAATCGTTCAGAATCCATCTCAGAGCAAAACAACTACATGAATCAAGGCAAAATCCAAGATCCTGTGATTGCAGTCATTAAATACGGGAAGGTGTCTGTGTATTTGAACGGTGGGGGAAAGTCTACTCGTGAGTCAAATTAGCGTAGCATTAGTATACAGCATAGGCATGAATGAGTCCCATTTAAAAAGAGAGTGAGCGAGATAAAAGATACTTCCCTACGACAGCTTCTATGTGGAGTATTGCAAACATGTGAGGCTCATTGAAACGTCTCAGGTCCTTCTGTGTATAAAGAAATGGCCAGCAGGTGGCTGGAAGCCTATCATTACCCCGACTGGTGCAAGTCGTGCTGAAGAGAGACAGACACAAGCAACTCAACTCAACAGTTGACAACTGGGGACAACTCTGGGGATGTGAGAAGCTATAACCTCCTGGGGACAATGGCCTGTTAGACTTTTTTAGGTTGACTGACATGCCTTGATGTTTTTGTATATTTCCTCTAACTAAAAACATTTATGCACAAGTGGCATATATGTAGATAATTAAAGGTTTCTGGGGGTGTTCTTTTTAAAACAAAATCTCCCTCATTCTAGTCCACAGAGGGTATTAAAAACAATCCTCACACAGCAGCATCAATGGAAAAGGGCAGCAAGCGGCTGCGGCGAGCAACAGCGAGAAAGAAGCATTTTCCTACTAAAGAATCCCAGTCCCAGGCCTGTTTCATGCTGAAAGGGGTTCAGAGAAAACCACACAGGATGCGGCGTTAATCCTGCAACCTGTCATAACCGTGCTGTGAGACATTGTGTTCTCAAGAAACCTATTTACTCCTGCTTTTAAAAACAGGGATTGGGGCATTCATTGTTTGAATGCCCCCTCTTCCTTACCTCATGCCAACCCCCCAAATGTATACAATGTTTGGGAGAAAAATAGCAATGAATTGAAAACACTATGGGAGCAACATCCATCTGCTAAAGTTTATTTATAATACGGTTCCTCAGAATGCTGCTAAATGTTGCACTGATTTGAATGGGCCACCCCAACATTCCCAAGGTCCCTTATCTCTTTATAATGACTGCTGCAAAAAAAATAGTTATGACCGCTGGCATTGGCAATTACAATCTTTCTAGCATTCTGCAAGTAGTCCATTCACTTATTGTAAAAAAAAAAAAAAAAAAAAATCATTGTTACTTGAAGTCAGTTACTATTGCCACAAACAGCAACAAAATGACTTAAAAAGAGATAGGAGAGAAGGAATGTCTTTCATCGTTTTGGCAAGTAACCAAAATCAGGGCAATGTATGTCGTGCTGCGTGTCCAGGGTCCTGTTTGTCCGGTTGAGATGTGTTTTTTTTTTTTATAACAACCAGCGGACTATACATAATCTCTTACATATTTATCATGTGGGCCAGGTTTGTATGTTTGCATGCATGTCTGTATGTGTGAATTTAGTTGTTATAAAAAACAAACACATAGACAACTGATGCAAACCAATACAGTGTGTTCTGTTTTGACCTAATCAGCTGCCATTAAGTTTGGTTATTGTACATATTTTATTAGTCTTAAAATAACATTGATACTGCTTATCAATGCTAAGACTTAAAATACATACTGATACTTTACAGCTCCACTAGAGCCCAAATGGAACGTCTGGCTGCTTGAGTGTGTTATTAAAATCATTACATACATCATTTTGGTTCTCAGCATGAGGAGGCAAACCACATAATTGTGACAAGAGCACATACGCCTCTGTTTGGTCTTTCAGTGACTTATAACATGAGTGTGAGCAGACTACCAATCATTGACCTGGGTCACTATCCCCAGCCCCTCCCCCACAGAGAATGTGGTGCTTGACCGGCAAAGCACCTGGGTTCATTTCTTAGATAGCACGTAGATATATTATAAATCACAACATTACTAGGACATGACTAGGAAAAATGACATGCTCCAAGTGGCTCCTAAATCTCTTCAATTTGCTTAAATAATGTTAGATCCATGTCAGGTATGTCTCTGTGAGGAGCCTGGCCAATGCTCATGAGGATTTCCATCAGGTCTATAGTTTCCTCCAACACTCCAAAAACAAATTAGATTGATTTGACCCAGTAAATTGGACACAGCTGTAAGACTGTGTGTGTGCCAGCATATATACATCATGCGGTGGACTGACATGTAGTCTAAATTGATCCTGCATCGCACTATGAATGTGTGCTGCTCTATGCCAGTATGATCCTGGCTTGGATAAACAAGCAAAGGAAATACTTATAAAGATATACAACAGCCATTAAAGCCGAGGTATATAAAACATGCTGCAAATGTAGTGTCAGACAATACAATGTCATCATACGTAAACAGAAGCACTTCCACCACAAACAGGTCATTAGCCCTCCCCTTCCTGAGAGCTAGGGGGAATCACAGGACAAGGGCTGTGAGATGTTCGCTGCAAAGCTACTTGGATGGATGAAGAGAGGACCAAGGTAGAGCCTTCCCACAGGATGGGATCCAATCCAGGTGACAGACCCAGGCCAATAATGGTGAAATGCCCATGATGATTCAAGCAGAGGATGGCCATTAAATGAAGAGAGCTAACATCTTCCTCAGTGAGGAGCATACTGAGTATGCCAGACGCAAAAATAACTCATTCCGACCATGAAAGCTGAAAGGGGTGTTGGGAACATTGCATACATCCGCTACTGCATACATCCGCTACATCCGCTAATGGGGATCTAATAAAATCATAAAACCCTCTAATGGTTCAGCCATCAGCCTTACCTCTTCTGTTCCATTTACCTCAGTACCAAGATTTGTCTGAAAAAATAAACCATCAACAAAGTCGTGTTCATTGGAAAACACCCAGCGGTGGGAAGTAACACGCTACGTTTAATCCATTATATGCACTTACGTATTTCCAATACATTGTACATTTAATGCAGAATACTTTTCACTCCTACTCAAGTACATTTACGTTTTAAAAATGCATGTGTACTCTGGTACATTACGCCGCGCATGTCTCACAACATTTATAGACCTTCACTCTCACCACATGCCCACAAGCTAATAATATACCCTTTGTCCTATTGACCTGTATTACTGGCTGTCATGGGAAAATAAGCTGTATACTGTATGCTGCTGTGGATACTGATATGTTACTGTGTGCAGAGACACACTGCACAGTAAGGCTCAATAGAATCTTACGGAATTCCTCTCAGAGCAAAACAACTACATGAATACAAGGCCAAATTCAAGATCCTGTGATTGCAGTCATTAAATACGGGAAGGTGTCTGTGTATTTGAACAGAGAACTAATCATTGGCCTGGGTCACTATCACCACACCCTCCCCCACAGAGAATGTGGTGCTTGACGGGTAAAGCGACTGGGTTTAGTTCTTAGATAGCACGTGTGTAGATATATTGTTAGGTGAAAATTCACCCTTGTTACTTCAGGATTCCCGGAGTTGCATATATGTATTTGACAAACAACAATTACATTCGTGCTCACTCCCAGCACAAGGCTGAAAGTGAAGCCCTGATAAACACATCGCACTGAATGTGTGCTGCTCTAAGCTCTATGCCAGTATGATCTTGGCTTGGATAAACAAGCAAAGGAAATACTTATAAAGATACAAGATACAACAGCCATTAAAGCCGAGGTATATAAAACATGCTGCAAATGTAGTGTCAGACAATACAATGTCATCATACGTAAACAGAAGCACTTCCACCACAAACAGGTCATTCACCCTCCCCTTCCTGAGAGCTAGGGGGAATCACAGGACAAGGGCTGTGAGATGTTCGCTGCAAAGCTACTTGGATGGATGAAGAGAGGACCAAGGTAGAGCCTTCCCACAGGATGGGATCCAATCCAGGTGACAGACCCAGGCCAATAATGGTGAAATGCCCATGATGATTCAAGGAGAGGATGGCCATTAAATGCAGGGAGCTAAAATCTTCCTCAGCGAGGAGCATACTGAGTACTATGCCAGACGCAAAAATAACTCATTCCGACCATGAAAGCTGAAAGAGGTAAGGGGAACATTGCATGCATCCGCTACTGACAGACTCATTGTTCACCCTCTTTCTCAGAAGACTGAGAGATTGGAAACAGCCAAGCCTGCACACAGACACACACGCACATACCTACACACACACATACCTGACTGAATGTTGAATAGTGTTGCGTATTGCTTTGTTTGCTATTTTCCATATCATGTCTATCTGATAAATGGACCAGGAAAGGCCTAAAAGTAGTCCATGTTAATATCTGAAGCCTCAGAAATAGGGATCAGGATGTCGATAACTTGCTATCATCAAACAACCTTCGTCTTCTCCTGGCCATCCCTGAGTCCCACTTTAATTACTCATTTGATGCTGCTGCATTGACAATGCGGGGAACTAAGATCTATAGAAGGGGCCGCGAGACCTATGGAGGATTATAAAACACAATATATTGCAATATACTTTCAGAGCTACATTTCTGTCAAGCTCAGAGAGGAGTTAATGTAAAGCTGCTCTCCAGAGGAAAGGTTCAGCTATTAAGAAGAAGGAAAGATCCCATCTACTTTCTTTAATGTAAAGTTCTTTTGAATATTATGGTTGCAGGTTCACCTGCCTCATTTAAAGCCTTTGCTTTTGGGATGATATAGGATGGGCAACTAAGTTCTAAGAGTGAGTATCTGGATCATTTTTGTGAATTGCTTGATAGAGTCTGTGAGATGAGCAGAGAGATTTATAGCATGGGAGGCCTGGGCCCATATTCACAAAGCATCTTAAGACTAGAAGTAGCTCCTAACTTGCTGATTTAGGAAAAACTTCTAACAATAATGATGAATGAATAAATAGTGCAACTTTTGGGACCCCTTAGCGCTGAAAGTCTTGGTGAACTAAGAAGCAGTGATTGATCACAAAAAGGTTTTTCTCCATCTGCCTTATCATGATTAGGAAGCTATCTATCCAATAGAACACAAAGACTTTTCTTTAATGCAAGCTTTTCTAGATGCAAGGAGCTTTGATTGGCCTTTTACTTCTTTCCATTTTTACTGATGATCTTCCACCTTGTGGAGTCTTTGTGTTCTATGTTCAGAGAATGTTACCATAGGCAACAGACTGTCCTGTCCTGGGCCTGGGAGTTGAGATGCTTAGACAAGGACCCTGCTTGTCTTCTTTAACACAACCATGGCCAGCAGTATTCAGGCTGCCCACCTTCACCCCAGAACTGCAAGCTGCTCTCCAGAGGAAAGGCTCAGCTATTAAGAAGAAGGAAAGATCCCATCTACTTTCTTGATCCAACTGTTGTTTGACAACCTCACTTAACACACTTCACCCTCCCTCCTTGACCCAACCCATGAGAGAATAGAAGGTGCGTATCTTATGCAATCTCCTTTTCAATACATAAATCTATAGACACTCTCGCACACATTTTAGTTTCAAGCATCATTGACAAATCGAGGTAGTCTGAGAAGCAGGAATGGATAGAGATTATCTGTTGTATTTTGATAAGTGAGATAAGTGGCAATTATGTTATATTTATTTTTTGCGGTGATAGCCTGTGAATTAAAATCTCAATGGGTATGATATTAATTTGAGTATCTCTTAAACGATGCTGCACTGCTGTTGCTGCCAGACCTCTTCAGTGAGAAATCAGAGTTTCTGTACTGTATTGAAGACTTAAGTGTGCTGTGTTCCTGTTTCATGATTTCCATTCATATCAAAGTTTACAACTACGCCTGTAACCTTACTTTGCACATTTTATGGGAACTTGTAATTCCAAAGTTTTCACTTTGTATGTATATTCAGTTCTTGAATTTAGTGTATATTAATATCCAAGTGACAAGTGTATGTGAATAGGAATATGTATAGTGATATATTTGCAAGAAATTTTAATTTTAGTTATACTTTTCTTTCTATCATTTCATGTGGTTGTTTCGTCTGTAAGTGATTCATCTGTTGTCATGTTTTCATATTTTGTGAAGACCTTCGGAGTCTACAGACAGGGGCGGAGTGGCCATCGGGAGCACCCGGACTTTTCCCGGTGGGCCGGTGGGCCAATGAACTCACGTGAATCAGCCTGCAGGCCGGCCTTGGCAGCCATGTCAAGTGTATGAGCGGCCCATTGAGTTGTCGTGTCCTTCAAATCTTGGTAGCGTTAAAATCTCCAAGTTCTCCAAGAGTTACACGATAGAGTGGTCCAACCAATATTTATAGCACTTTTTGTCTCTCTTCATCTCACTCACGGTGGGTGTTAAACTCACTTTCATTAATCCAGCCTACTGATTTTTGTTTAGCCTCCTATTGATGTCATTATTTTTATTCAGACGCTACATTACTTTTATGACCACAAATATAAATTGGCCAGCGGTTTAATTCGTTTTTTAGTTCATAAATTAATTTACAATGGTCGGAGCAGAGCCTCATGGGAAATGCGTATCGTTCTGCCTTTATCAAGTGAACGTAGGGAGTTAAATTAGCGGCTATCAGGGAGAGAGAGCAGGTGAAGCGGACCTGATGGAGGGACATAACAAGAGAAAGGAGAAAGAAGGGGCCGAAAAAGCCAGACTGAAAAAGAAGCGGATGCTGGAGGAGAGTGCATCAAAATGTACAAGAATTGCGGATGTATTCAACCAGCCGTCAACTAATGATGCGAGATTGCGAGTGAGTTGACAGGACACATTGTTGCGAATTAGCATAACATTTGAGCCAATACGGGACGCGATTTGTTCCGTATTTCCATAAATGTACATATACAAATACACATGTCTGTCACCCACACATCAACACTAAATCTAACAATAATTGTTTGTGTAGTTGATATATTAGAGGTGGAGGGGATGGGTTGGGCCAGTTTTGGGCACGTTGTGGGCCGGTGGTGGGCCGGTGCAGTCAGAATAGTCCCGGTGGATTTTTGTGTCCCACTCCGCCCCTGTCTACAGATATTCTGTATTAGTTAATGGGGATCTTAATAAAATCATAATACCCTCTAATGGTTCACCCACCGGCCTTACCTCTTCTGTTCCATTTACCTCAGGACCAGCATTTGTCTGACAAAATAAACCATCAACAAAGTCGTGTTCATTGGAAAAAACACAGCGGTGGGCAATAACACGCTAGGTTTAATCCGTTATATGCACTTACGTATTTCCAATACATTTTAAATGTAATGCAGAATACTTTTCACTCTTACTCGAGTACACTAAGTAAAAAAAAAATGCATGTATACTCTGGTACATTAGGCCGGGCACGTCTCACAACATTTATATCAAATTATTTGTATTCACACACGCACATCTTCTAGCCTACTACGTCGACTGCTTGGGCCTTTTGACTGCTGATAACCTATGTTACATTGCGTTTATTAGAAAAGCATATTACATTTGTATATTTTGGGCATAACCTCACATTTGAAACTAATACATATGTTTAATAGGTTTAAAAATATCATCCCATAAACTACTTGAGTACTCATTTTATGAGAAATGACTCCTACTCAAGTCATTATTTTGAGGGGGAATTTTCACTCCTGCTTGAGACACTATTATTATAAAGTAACAATTTGTTCTCTTGAATGCAGCTCTGTGTCTTACTTTACCCACAGGGCTAATCAATCCAACATTTGCACTATCATCTCATCAAATTGTTACTGCCGACCTACACCTTGATGGCATCAAAGAACATGGTCAAGAATCCCATTAGTGGGGTGGTCAATACAAATCACTAAGAGGACATATGCCTGTGGGATTTAATAATAATAATAATAATAATAATGGATTTTATTTTTATAGCACACTATCACATACAAAGAGGTCTCAAGGTGCTTAACAGGGTCACAATAGCAATTAAAACAGTGCATTCAGAAACGATACAGAAAATAAATAAAAACAGAAACCAGGACTTTATGTGAAGGCGGATATAAAAACATGGGTTTTGAGGTGTGATTTAAAAGTAGTGAGGGAGTCCAAAGCCCTAATTTTCTCCAAATTTTGTGATTTCTTCACATTGTGTTTTAAATTCAATTTTGAGCCCAATTTAGACTTCAGAACCAGTACATTACTATTTTGGGGACACTGCCTAGATCTATAATATAGTTGAGTAGAGCTCCTCTGCACTTCTGCGCATGGGCCACAAGGGAATTATTCATTTTCAAAACCAACCGAAACGGCCTTTGGAATGTTTCTGTGGTTCAGCAAGACTGCACTCTGTGAATACTTCATAAGCATCACACAGCTGACGAGAAACTGAAGTGCAGGCATGTGCACACAGAACCCCCCCCCCCACACACACACACACCCACACAGAGAGAGAGAGAGAGACACATATCTGAGCCCATTTTCTCGCAGTCTTCTTCTCTGTGGCCTCTTCACGTCACACCTTCCTCCATCTCCCTCCCAGCCCAAGGAATTTGAGCACGAGACATGAGATGATGCACTGCAGTGCTACATGAGAACTTCCTCAGGCCAAAGGTGAAGTTCAAGCGTGACCTTTAGAAATAACATGTTTGGAACTTTCCCAGGAAAGATTCGCCACGAATGTTTTTACATTTGGAGAGTGTTATGCAAAGCTGGACGGGATGATGAACTACTGGTCTAGTATGCTATGTTTTGAGGCGGCGTTTGAGCCGCGCGGATCTCTGTTTTAATATAGCGAGCCGCCGTGTGATTTAAGGCTCTGAGGGAGAGTCCAGTTTGGGGTTGAGTGCTGTACGCCGAACCTTATAAACCCATGCTTTTTAGTTCTCCATCAAAGGCAAGAATCTGCCTTATCAGGCCAGCCTACGAGGAATCCTGGATGAAAGGAAGAACCGGATTGAGAGTGAGACATGGCGGACTCTGTCTGCTCTCCCCGGGTCAGCGACTCCGTTCATCAATCGCAGGAATGAACACCTCTGGACGGGCCCCTTGCCATAACCCCTAGGTAAATCAGACGTCAGCATGCCCCATGTGTGCATGCAGGCATAAGTGTGTGCAGTGTGTACGTGTGTGTATGTGTGTGTGGACGCACAGGGTGTGAATGGTGTTAAATCTTGTTGGCAGGTTGACAGGCTCCTCCATAATTTAGTGGGACTTCGGTCTGTCTGCCACCATCTCACCCCAGGTCGACGTGGGGCTGATGTGTGTGTTTGCCACAGCGCAGGGGCAACGGGGTGATGTGGCAAGATTGTCAGCGGCCCTAAACCCAGGTGTTTCCCGATGACCCTTGTGCCCCCTGTCCTTTCAACGGGAAGACCCAGCGTCCACTGCCCTCATATTTCCGTCATTCATAGTCAATGATAACAGAAACCGAGTGGAAGAACAGAATGGTATCTCAAGGGGACTAAGAAGCTGAGATGAATATGTACATTTCCTCGTAAGGCAGCGTATATTCATGCTCCCCATGTTCTTGTTTTTCAGTCTTTCCTTTAATTTCTTTTAGAAATCTTGTTGACACCCTTAAGCAAATGTCTGTACTTACATGTGCTCTCTCTATTTCTCCCTCTCGCTCTGATTTCCAATCCATTTTTCTTTGAAGCAGTGAGTAAATATCCAGGTTTGTTTACTCAGACTCCCCGCTCATGGTTATCATCTCAAGCTTAATTATCCCTGACAAGTCAAATAATCAATAATAGTACATGTTCAAGAGAGTCTCCAGCCCCACCTACTGTGTGCTGTGAAGGCTTGCTCAATAAATAAACATACACAGAAGACAAGACAGAACTCTCAAAGCAGAATCCATGGCTATATTGCCCTACACTAGTTGGTGAGAAGAAGAGGCGTTTAGACCCAATGACGTTGCTGCCCTCTGCAGTATTCTCCGGGACTCATACTCGGCGGTGCACGCATTGGTTTGAAACCTCGTGGTCACTTTTAATCCAAGCTATTATATCCAGACAGCAGATGGCGGTGTTTGCCTTCTTTATCTTACTTGTCATAGCTCATGGTTATGGTGTCTTTTTTTCCTCTTGAAATTATTTTATCATCGTGCCTTGCAGCCACCTCCGCACAGATGTCAATACGCTCCATTCCAGGCCAGATAAGTTATGTGTTCAGGAAAGTATAAGGAGAATGCATTTGTTCATGTTTACATTTAGGAAGTATTATTAAGTAAGTTTATTAAGAACAACCCGAGGACAATCCCAGCAATCAAAATGGCTACATAGAGTTTCTCTTCCCAATCTTTCACTGTCTCCCGAGTAACAGATTCCCTCATGCCTTTCAATGAAGCTGTACAGGCACAGCATATGATGAGAACATCCTCTTTATTACTTCCTCCACTTGTTAATCCATTAATAATTCAAGGACTTTCATGCAGAGAGCACGAACTTCATGCCCTGATTATAAACGGGAAATGATCAGTTGTAGCATGATATTTTAATTCCAGGAGGTAGGGTCCTTGCTACTACTGGATTAACTGCTTTGCTGGGTCGTACTGGTTTTACAGACTAACACCCTTAACAAGCACATGTTGTGTTTTGATCCAGTGGGATTTTACGTCACACCAGTTACAGTCACAAGAAGCCAGCATAGCATTTATTGACGTGCAAAGCTGTTGCTGGGGCCATCATGAGGTTGCTCATCTACACACTCCATTCATCGCGCTCTTGGATTTACATCAGATTTACCATGGTTCAGCGGCATCAGAGATGTGCATGGTCTTGTGGCTGCTGGCTACTTATACTCTCCCTCCTTTTCTTGAAATGTGGGTGTATGCAGTATTTGCTTCATGTGTGCTAATATGTATTGTATATCTATTCATATTAATGTATTTTAATAATCTGCTTGCCTTTTGATTCTTGTTGCTTTACCTGCCCCCTTCTCTCTCTATCCCTTTACAGGGCCCGCATGAAGCAGATGGGTCCCCTCCTCGGGGCTGGGTTCTGCTAAAGGTTTTTTTTAAATTAAAGGTGAGTTTCTTTGTCGAGCACCATTACTTTGTGTTTGCTCTAGTGGGTTTAGGCCTTGGCATCTGTGAAGCGCTTTGAGACTATGTAAATTGTTATGTTTTATAAGCAAATAAAACATTTATAGAATTCTATAATAATATTTTGAATTGATTGGACCAGGCTTTGACCATTGCCGGTACCCTCTTCCAGCCTTTGCTTTGGGATGTAATCACCTAAAGTATCCGCCTAAACTCACTGCTGTCAGACGTGTGGCACTTAAGGCTTTCAACCGAGAGCCAAGGGCCTTTAGCCTTTCCTAACAAAAGTTGACCTGGGATATACTCTGAGGTGTCTGAGGTGATGTCCCAGCACACGCACATCTTCATACGACAAGCATTACAGAGTTTACAGTAGACCAGCATAAGGTTGGCATTGCTTGGCAAAAACAGCTTAGACCAACAGGGGCAGTCAGCATGCATTGGCTTATATTATGACTGTAAGAAGATAAGTGAACAGAATATGCCTCATAGAGAAAGAAAGTGTGTGTCCTTTTGCACGTGCACACTTCATTTAGCAAGTTACGGTGCGTGAAATTTAAACTGCATGCAGACGTCCATGTGAAGTTGTGCATGTGTGTGTTTGTCTGTGTTTGTGTGTGTTTGTGTGAATGTCCATTTGTGTAAGAGAAAAATGAAAGGCATAAGGGAATGTTCTGGAGACAGAAGGACGCGGGCCTCACGGGTAGGGAGTTAGCCTCTCCAGTCCCTTGAGGGAGCGCTTACTCATGTGTCTCCTGTCAGAGCGCTGTGGGGCTCGCTGGTGCTAGGTGACCATGTGCGGGGGGTCACACAGGGCCCCGAGTCCAGAACCAATAGGGACTCGGTTTGTAATCACCACCGTAGAATTTGGGTCTCCGTGGATGCCTAGTCCACCAATCCGTGGTGAAAGAGAATGATTTTCTCACGCCAAGGCATTCTTGGGGTGATAAAATTGGCAAATAATATGTCCTCTTCTCAGTAGTACGTGTTCCTCTCAGTCAAAATGGGCATAGATTGTATGGAAACTGTTTTCATATAGGTCATGTGTGGATTTGAATGCATACATAGCTTATATATTTTGAAAGGGTATGTGTGTGTAAGTGTGTATGTGTGTTCCTACGTATGTGGGCTTGTGTGTATGTGTATGTGTATGTGTGTGTGTGTACACGCGCATATACAAACCTAACTATGCACGCTTGCTTTGTTAAAGAATTGGAACGTGTCAAAATGCTGCCACCTGTTCCGTTATACCTCGCTGAAACATCATGAAAGGAGGGAGAGGGAAAAAAAGAGATCTCTGTGAAAGTTGAAAGAGAATTGATAAGCTTTGAGGCATATGTTTGGCTCTGAGAGGAGGACCTTCACATGAGAAATGAAAACTGTAATGCCTTACTTCCTCAGTCTGTCCTAAATCTTTATGTTGCGCATTACTCCATGCAAAAAGATACAAAAACACAAACAACACAGCTGTACATTCCATAGAAATGTATTTGAAGGGAGAGGAGAGGAGAGGAGAGGGAAGAGCCAGAGGGGGTGTTCGAATTCACTCATGTCACTTCAGTGAGAGATTCGTCTCAGTGATGGCAGTGGGGCTGTATTGTGTGCACGTGTGTGTGTGTGGGAGCTTGCCGTATGTAATCAGAATAAGGCCTGATATGTGTCACTGCAATCCTCAACAGCACATGCCCGGTGGCGATGGCCAAAGAACATGTGACTTGTTTGTGTGGAGTCAATTCTGAAAGCCTATATGCATATGAAAATGGCATTTCCGAAGAAAGTGGAAGAAGCTGTGGTGGAGTTCATATAAGGTCACTCTGGTGTCTGCAAAGGCAGTTGACTTTGTTGCTTCTCTGGGAAAAGAAGCATTACTTACGTGCAGTCCTTGTTGATAATTCTAAATCTTAATGGGCAAATTGATCATATTATCTCTTCTATCTAATTTACCATGTCCCCATAAGGGCATAATACCAAAACTCAACACTCCAATTTAAAGGCAAATTATGTAGATTTTGACCATTTTGATGTATGTCTTTTTTCGATAACTAGTTTATATAACATACTTAAATTAACTTTCATTAACTTAATGAAAAACAACTGCCATTCTCAACAGCCAACAGTCATTCACTGTGTAGTTTTGTTATATATCTACTGTGCTGTTGGTATTTACAAGGCTAGTATGTTGACCTTTAGCTAGTTAGCTCGCTAAGTTTTAGACAACAACGTCTTACTTTTTGCTTACTTTATACAAATGGCTCAACACAACACATCAAAACAATCAGCACAAAAGAACATAATCTATTTTAATACAATCCACTTGCATGAGAAAGTAGCATTGACCCGAGGCCTTTCTTTCATCTTGCTTTTATGCATTTGGTCAAAGTGAGACCAATTTTGTTCAAATTTAGTTCAACTAGATTATGTCAAAGTGGAACTTGGATTTTGCTAAATTCTATACCGACTTGTTATGAATAATCTCTTAATGCGACTAGCCCCCTCTGAGTTGAAAACATATAAAAGCCTTGTTAGAAGCTTGTTACATCAGTGTGTTACCTGTGGTGGCCATTGATACATTGAAAAAAGATGTATCAGTTGTTTTGCTCAGAAAATAGACAGCACTGTCGGTTTTTAGTTAACAAACAACTTTTTAACGTTTTAAAGCCACCACATGCTTTGGATACATCACTAGTTTGTCAATAAAAAGTCAAACTTGAAGGATTAAGGAAAAAAGCACACAAGACACAATAGTCTCTCTGGAGCAAGAACAATAATTTACATTTATGTCCCTAATTGGTTTCACCTAATTGGTTTCAGTAAACTCTGAATTTCTTTGTTTGGTTGTAGACAGTGGCAATGCAAATAAAACAATGACACATGACTGACAATCCATCAGTGGTGGACAGTAACGAAGTACATGTAATTTGTTACTGTACTTAAGTAACATTTCCATGTATCTGTACTTTACTCAAGTACATTTATTTGGTAATACTTTTACTTCACTACATTTAAAGCGAAAATTATTACTTTTCACTTCTTTACATTTACAGAAACACTCGTTCCTTTTTTATTTTTAATAAAATACCAAAAGGTCAAAGTGTATCGCGACTATAACCAATCAGCGGCAGCGCACAGCGCGCGATTATCTGCTGAAGTTAACAACAGGTGTCGTCTTGTCGTCCTGATAGAAGAATTGCAAAGTCACGCTGGAGCTGGAAGCACAAGGTGGTGTACGTGCTTGTGGTCATTGAGAGTTCTTACTCCTAGAGATTATTAATATTATTTGTCAGGTAAATGGCTGAGGAGCTGACTGCAGCATCATCGGATGAAACAGAAGTTGGTGCCCAACACCCCTGGCCTTATTTAGCCAAATTGTTTGAATTCATAGAAAAGAAAAAAGAGTCCTTCAAGTTACTTCAAGTGTCGCCTCTGCATTAAGAACACTACGCTGTCGGCATTCTGGAACTCGCCATCAAATTTAAAAAAGCTCATCAATGTAAGTTCGCCATTACATGACTACTACTAACAGAGTGGTTATAGATATGCCCCGGTTGATTATATTACATTGAAATACATTACATTAACAGGTGCTTTTATCCAAAGCAATATGCTAGCACCCAAATTATCTGTTGAGATGCTAAGTGCCAGTTTAATACAGCCTCCCTCACCAAACGTTAACGCCGGGGACACAGTCGAATTCATGGCCAAGCGAAGTGAACTTCGCAATTCATTCTTATGACTACTCTGTTTATGACAAGTGAAATTAATGGAAAATAAAATAATGAAACTTGAAGGAATGCTTTTTGTGTTGTTGCTTCAAAACCACTTGGTCTTACTTAAAGATAATATAGTTTTGAGTATTTTGGGTTTGATTAGGCAAATGTAAAGCATTGTTCACCTGTTCAAGTAGGGGTTTTGATGTGACAGTTAAAAAAAAAAAATACTTTTACTTTTAATACTTAAGTATTTTTGAAGGCAGATACTTTTGTACTTCTACTCAAGTAAAAAAATGAGGTGAATACTTTTACTTTTACTTGAGTAATATTCAATGCTATGTAACTGTACTTTTACTCAAGTACACAATTGGTTTACTTTGTCCACCACTGCAATCCATAAGATATTTAGGAAATCCATTATAATATTGTCATTATTGGCACATTGTTATCAATGAAGTTAAACTAGTCCATACAACTCTATCTCTGTATATGGCATTTTCTCTCAGCCTCTTAGCCACAGTTACACAACACCAAGCCATAAAACATTTGCTGTCGACAATGACAACAGCAACAGCAACAGCAACAACAATTAAATAAAAAGCCTCCCCTAAAATAATTATCCATATTTAGCAAACAGCGACTGATCTCCACATTGCATAATGGCGTTAGTTCCCCTCTGCCTGTGTCGCACTGCAGAGAGGCCTGACCCAGGGTAGGGCAGAACCTGGCGGTTGTGAATGCTCATGTCCCGAGATATTTACTGACAATAAACAAGCACCACAACAAGAAGTTTCCCTATGATTTAATCCTTTACCCAATGTGATGTGACAGGTGCTGGAGAAGGCCGGGGAGGGGGGTGGGTGGGTTGAGGGAGGCAGTGGGTGGTGGTAGGGTGGGATGTGTGTGGGGGCAGAGGGATGGGGGGGTGGGGGGGGGACACAGCAGTGTGATTCTCCTGAGTGGGTTGTTTCCTGTGGAGGCTGAGAAAGGCACTTAAAGAGGATGAGTCAGGGCGAATGAAGATCACGCGGTTTCACTAGCGCCCAGGGACTGCACGGCTCATGAGCCAATAAATAAAGAAAAAACACATTAAGACATTTTAAATACCCACAACCCCCCTCTCCACCACCCCCTCAGGTAAAGCCAAACACAAAAAACAGGAGCGAATGACACATGCAGAAACGGCAGAAACGACAGGCCATTATGAGTGTGTGTGTTTATTTTTGTACATGCATGTATGTGTGTGTGTGTTTGAGTGTGTGTATTTTCTTGGTTGTGCATGGGGTTTATGCTGGAAATGAGTGTTGTTTTGCAGTGCTGTAATGCCTATAATAAGATAATAGATAGCAGTGCTGACAGCTGCGGCTGGCTTCGTATGAGTTGAAAGAAAAAGAATCTGGGTTACAGAAAACTAGCGAGGTTTTGGCTTCAAAGGTGTACTTTTCAAAATAGGGAAAATATGATAACCCAAAGTCTTTATTCTTCTGTAATATTTTTCTGTACTCAGGACTTATCGCTGTTTAAACCCTTCCATACTTTTTAAATATCCTTTTCACTAGTTTGCCCATCAGGGGCCGTATTCACAAAGAATCTTAGGGCTAAAAGTAGGTCATAAGTGGCGAATTTAGGAGAAACTCCTAAAAATAATGGGCGTGTCAGTCTTAAATGTAGGAATTTTTTTTACTAAGAGCAATTCACAAAATATTTTATCCCTAAAAGTAGCACCTAAGTCTAGGACAGCTTAAAACTCCTCATGAGGACTCCTAAATCACTAAGACCTATTCACAAAAAATCGTAAGATGGCTGCAGCCGACTTGGAATTGATAAAAGACATTGCTTAAACCGTGAAGGTATTAATATTGTCGTAGAATTAGCGCGGGATGCAATGACGCCTTTAAACAACGATGTGTCCCGAAGTGAAATGTTTGGAAACATAAAGATAGCCTATTTGGCTTCGCGGAAAACGCAACTGACGACACTGGGAATCATCAGTCAGCCGTTTAATTCATCAAACTATCAACGCACTGTAGACCCCACATCATCCAACAGTTTATCCAGTTGCTTTTGGACAATCGCCTATTACACAATATCAAAGTAAATTCCATGGCGATCGCAGGAATGTCCAGTGACGGGACACACATTACAATAATTCGTCCACCGTGGCCTGGATGTACCGATGACTCGTGCATTTCAACGGAGAGCGGTCGCAGGTTTTTGAGAACTTACCAGCTGGATGCCGCTGGGGTGACAGTGGCTATTGGTCCTGGGACCAGTAGGCTTTCGCCTAGGCTACGGTTCACGTTCGTTTCGCTTTGATCAATTAAGATTGGAGGGCTTGAAGGGCCGTATGTGCTGATATTTGAAGTGGTCAAGGGCTGGAAATATAATAGCCTAACAGTTTGCTGGGTGCTTTAATTATTACTGCCTTGATTACATGCAATTGCCATATTATATATTGATCGCTTTCTATTTATCTTATCGTGCAAATTGTCATTCCCGTTGGATGCACAAACTTGTCATCATGCGTGTGCATTCTGCCAACTGCACTGTCCATAACTATTTAATATGACTTAATTTGAAGCCTAGGTTATTCTCTTATTTTCAGTTGATATAGTGGGATTGTTAGAGGGACGTCACAAATTAGTTTTTAATGAGAGAGCCTGTCAACAACCAATCACCGTCCTCACCCCTTCTAAACTCGTGCATGAGAATCGCCGTCATCCATAGCAACGGAGTTTTTATCTTAAGCTTAGGAGTTGGTATTATCCTTAGTATGAGTAGGTCTCAGAGCCGTTGTGAATCACTTTTAAGAAATTACTCCTACGTAAAAGGTTTTAGCGCGAGTTAGGAGCACTCCTAGTGGTAAGATAAAAGGCTTTGTGAATACGGCCCCAGAGCCCTAATTAAAGTCATGTTTAGCTTGGTAGCTGGCCATGGTCCTGGATGGCTATAACAGAGATCACATGTGCAAAGTCGGCTGAGTCCACTATGGACAAGGGGTAATGTAAGCTTAGCGCTACACTGGAACGCATGACATAGTAGAAAGATAAGGCTGAGGATGTGGGGTGAGTGACAACTATTAATCCCAAACTTTGTTTAGAAAACGGATACCATTTTAATTGCAGTATACTTTGAATATTTTTAGGTATTGATACATGATTCATAATACCTTTTCATACACCTATAAAAACAGTATTGATGTCTAATGCTTTTCTTTGCAGCAGTGACTTAATGTTTTGATGACCCAATATTTAATTGCCAGCACACACACACAAACACACACACATCATTTGTGTTAAATCCAACAGATTCTCAATGGTGGTTAATGTAGGCCAAACTTATTTCAAGATGCTATTCTTAGTGTGACCGTATGGCTGGATGTTCGTGGAATTTTCGGCCCAGCTGCAGATGGGTCCTTGGGTGTCTGGATGCAGCAGCTACCCATCTGGACCCAGAGTAGGCCTCGCCCCCACCGGGCTTCTCCAACTGGATGTAGAAACTGTTCCCAGAACAGTTACGAATATTCCCTTAAATATTCAGCAAAGCCTTGACTGAAGAATTTAATGACTGAGCTGAATAAAAAAAATAAAAAAAAATGTCTGTAAGAACAGACTTTCAGTTGTTCTCTGAACAGTAATTAAGGTAGTCTTAAATCCTTGACAGAGAATTGAGAATTGACAGAGGATTGATTGCATGATTCCTATGTGATGTGCTAACATAATTGAATAAAAAATGTCCCCTGCTGACATGTATGAAATTCATTACCTCATTCAATACCCACTGCTTCTCCAAAATAATTGCCTTGGCTCATGTGATGCAAGCAGTTGGCTGTAGAACGTTGGATAACATTGTATACGGTCACATATTCCAAATGTACGGGGAATTGACCCACCGGATGATAGATGTGGATCCTTGTGCAATTAATGAGACGTAAACCAACACGCTGTGCTCCTAAAACTCACTCCAAGTCCCATTGAGGCACCATCCGTGTCTTGCACTTTCTGTGTAAAGCACCCTGGGAACCCTTCAGAAACTGTGCAATCAAAGCACAGCGGTGATCAGAAAGTAGTAGTAGTAGTAGATAGCCTATGGTCTTCCACTTGTGCAGCTACCATGCCTCTGAGGATGGTCGTGGGCTTCTCTATATCCATAGACTGCAGGATCTCCTGTACTGATGAACCAAGGCATCCATCCGTCCCCAAAGATGGGTTGTCCTTCCCCAGAGAGAAAAACATTGGACAATGTGTTGTCTTGCTGGAGGCAAATAGATTAGCAACTCTTGGCCTGAAATGGTGTGAGATCTGTCTAACCACCTCCAAGGGAAGCCTCCATGTTCAGAGGACCCATCCTCAAGGAGACTTACTATGGATACAACCGTGTTCATAGTTTATGGGCCAACCAGCACAAGCAACGAGAACCCCCCCCTCTCGACTGTTGATGTAGGCCATAGCCACCATGCTGTCGGTCCGGACGAGCACAAGATGGCAACTGGAAGAAAGTGCTGGAGTGCCAGGTGAATTGCCTTGAGCTTAAGCGAATAGATGTGCCCACCCGTTTCCAGTGCAGGGACCTCTGACGCAGAAGCCTGAATGCACAGCCCCCCAGCCTCCTTGTGAAGCATCTGTTGCCAAAAATTGCTGATGCACCACCGGGCTCAATCTGCTGCCCTTCTCCAAATTCTCCAGGTGCTTCCACCAGCAGAGTACCACACTGAGCCTCTGAGTCACCCGGACCCTAGTTGATGGGGAAGACTTAAGCAATAAGCCCCAAGAGGCCGTGGTTTGAGCTGATTTTAGAACAGGTACGGGGAGTTGTTAGGCATGACGCAAAGCACAGTAATATGGAATGTTATCATAGAATGTTATGAGGACAACTTGTAAGGTATTGCTGGATTTTACAACGGCTTTTAGCCAATCACAAGCAAGGATTGGAACAATCAGTTTTAGAATGGGGGTTTAGGCCCAGGCTGTGCAAACATAGCTGCATCAGCTACATGTTCCAGAGGGCAAGCGGGACCACCTGAACCAAGGCTGCCATTAGCCCCCATCAGGCGGAGACACAACCTCCAGCGGACTGTTGTATAAAGGAGAAAAGGAGAGAGGCAGGCCGTAATGGCCACCTTTCACTCTGTGCTCAGGGCCACCGTGGCAGTCGTGGAGTTCAAGGTCATACCAAGGAAGTGTGTGACCTCTGAAGGCTTCAGTTTTGTTCATCTTTGCATTCAAGCGCAGCCCCGAGCTTTGGATGTGTTCCAGCAGCACAGACACGTGGTGGTGACACATCTGTTCTGTCCAGGCACACGCCAACCAATCATCTAGATAGTTTAGGACCCTGAGGCCTTGATGCTGAAGAGAGACCAAAGGATAGCCTCCATGCAGTTTGTAAATGTTGGTGGGGCCAGAGAAATTCCGCAGGGGAAGACCATGAACTCGTAAATGGCAATGTCCTCTCCAACTGGGTAGTTGAAAGCAGTGTCCTGAAGATTGACAGTCACAAAAGAGTCGTCTTGGCTTATTGCCTGCTGCACCATAGTCAGCATTCTGCATCTGAGGTGATGGATATACTGGTTTAGCTCTCTGAGATCCAATACTGGGCGAAGGTGAAGAGGCACCCTCTCAGGAGCCGGCCGTGCTTCTCTCATGTCCTAAAATTGAGAGGGGAAGAACACTAGGGTCTGAGGATGCAGCTGAGGGGAAGAACACTAAGATCTAAGGCTGCAGCCGCCCTGCTCACTTGCTTCTTGCTACCTGCTACTTTCATCCCCTTATCTCGCTCTGCTGTCAACATCTCGTTTCCCCCCTGAGGTAAACAGAGAAACCACGTCCCTGTCCTCCTCCGAGGGTATTAATGGGAGCGGGTTTCCCGTTTCAGACAGTTTTTGGGAGGAGCCGCTAGCACAGGGCTGACTATGTCACCCTCTTCTTGGGCATTTGGCACACTGTTTAGTGTGGTAGGGAGAGAGGGGTTGATTACCAGTAAAGAAATGGAAACAGGTTTCATTATGGTTAATGAGATAAACAGACAGAGGTCTATATATATCTCTGAAGGGATCCTTTCCATGTTGTCATACATTTATGATAACATTGTGAGCCTGTCAGTGACAGACACAGATGCTTGCCCCATGATATTACATTGTACAGCTATTTTGCGGTTGCCAGTGATACATTCTAACTAAATACTGGATTGATTTAGATCGTTTTTGTCCCTGGTACAAATTTCGAACCAAAAAGATGGGAAAATAGGACCCAGGTTAAAAAGATGGGAAAATAGGAAAAATCCCTTTAAAGAGTATATATGTTAATAGATCCGGTGGGCCGATTCCCCGTACATTTAGAATATGTAGTGGAGTGAAGAGATATGAAAGAGAACATCTCTGTGGTAATGATATCACTGTACACTTACATGGCATAACATGAAAACACCACAGGAGACACATCTCAAGCCCAAACACTTTGCCCTCCGTTCTCCACTTATCCACTTCAAAGATCCATGCTTCCCATTTCTCCTGACGGGCAGCATATGCCTTCCTTCCCAATACGAGGGGCCGCTCGAGAGTCAGCCTGGTGGAGTGGAGTCCTTTGGGTGCTTCCGTCATGGCTGCAGCTGTGAGAGGACTGATGCTGCCTCTGCTGCAGCAGTAGCAGAACAAACACACACACATACGTTGCATGGCGGCAGAGCTAGGGGGACCTAATGAGGGTGGTAATCAGCGATTCATTAACTCATCTGCCATGCCGAGACACTCGGCACACGGAAGCCTCATCCGCGCTCACATCCTCCCCAGGCTCCACTCCACTCCTCTCTGGCGCATTGATGTCTGGGAACCAGACAAATAAAGCTCCCTTTCAAGCTCCAGCATCTCTCTCTCTCTCCCCCCCCCCCCCACACTCTTCTCTCTATCCCTCTGCCTGTGTCTAGGTTGTCTTCATTATTAATAGGTGTTCCAGTGACACGATTCATGGTTTGTCCAGGGAGGTTTTTTTTTTTGTGGGGAAGACTTGAAAGTGATGACTTTAAGAGTTACTTGATACTTCCATAGATCAGCTTAGTATTATAGTAGGGAAATTCTCAGTGGAGAATAGTTTTTTTTTATTATTATTCACAATCAGTGAGCTGTGGGGAGCAGTTTAGGTAATACAGACAATGTTACTGTTATGGAAGGGCTTAGAAAATATCCCATCTGTGGATCTGTGTTATTGGAAATTAAATGTCTAAAACTATTCCTAGAATGTTGCATAGATTTATCTAGAAGGAAAAGATGTAACGATTTCCTTGCTGTCGCATTATGATCTCATTCTTCTGTGAACTTAATTCTTAGGTGCTGTTCCATTCAGCTTCAATATAATTTGAACAGCCATTGGTTAGCTACACATCAAGCTCAATTGGTATTCAATGGAATGTTTCCAGACCACAATGAATGTGGGATGGCAGTGCCAGACTGGCTTCAGTGCCTTCTGATGCTCGTTACTTATATGTTTTGGACTAATTCACCTATCCTTTGTGACTGGGCTTTGAATGATAAGACTAGGTTTTAGGACAAGCCAATACAAATCTCACCAGAAGGCCTAATCAGGGAGGATTAACTTTAAAAATAAGGAGTTACACTGACAAAAGTCATCAGTGTTGGACTGCTGCCAAGGTTGCCTGCCAAAATGACATAATGGGGTGATGATTAAGGGAAGGATCTTCACAGACACTCAAATCTGTTAAACTGGGCAGATCAGAGACATGCCAAAACACAGGATTGTACTGAGGTCTTAATTAGACGTATCTTTGCCGGGAAGCTAATTCCATTAAAGAGCCTCTTCTACTCGGGTCAACCAGATGTCTCCAACAATAAGGCCGGCGGTTTCTGTTGGCACTTCGCCGCACAATAGCAGGATGCTCAAAGAGATAAGCTTGACCCGCGGGCCAATGTGAACCTCATAACTGTCAGGGGGGCCGGCTGTGCAAAACAGAATCAGCGTTAGTGGCCATTTACAGACTCTGACGGCTGCTGGGAGAACTCATGAGAGCAGTCTCTCAGGTCCAATCATTGGTTCTCCAAGGTTACTTTGGGGAGTGATGAGAGTGAGGGCGACAGATAAAGCCTGGTCCAATTTTGCACTCTTTGGTCACTAGTGCCAGATTTCACACATTTTAAAGGTGAGGTTTTGTCCTGTGAAATCGGCCAAATCTGGCATTCTTTGATGTTTTCAGACCTTTCAGAACCGCAGCTGGACGCATTCACACACACACACACACACACACACACACACACACACACACACACACACACCTTACCGTTGCTGTGGTGCAGAATGTACGTCTTTTAAGAGAGTGCGGTACATTAAGAGATTAATTCCTGAATCAGAGGTTTTAAAGACTTTAATACCCTGCCAGCTTTGAGAGATCTATATGCACAATGAGAGCTGGTATTAAACGTCTCAAGAGCTTTCTGATAGTCTACATACTCCATAAGCACTTACGGGGGGGGCATGTCACTACGTGAGCTAGGCCAATATCAGAACTGCCAAGGCGTAATCTCTCACGATACAGGCATCTATCCTGGGTCTTACACTTACTTTTAGATGGGGGGTCAGATGAGTTCAGATTTTACTGCTTGGGGATCAGTTCTGTGCAAATGTTAAACAGGGTTGACATCAGCCAATAACCACATCTGACGGCTGTCCCTTGTGACGCCCTCTTACTCACTCTCTCCATAAAAGTACATCCCTGTCTTTCTCACACACTTACACTCGGAGACCCGGTCTCCCTTTTTTTGTTCC
The DNA here is from genome assembly GCF_963457725.1 of Sprattus sprattus. Classification (NCBI taxonomy): domain Eukaryota; kingdom Metazoa; phylum Chordata; class Actinopteri; order Clupeiformes; family Clupeidae; genus Sprattus; species Sprattus sprattus. Next base: position 43,619,500 of record NC_137922.1, on the reverse strand, counting down.
CCCCACATCTCTCTCTCTGTCATACACACACAAAAACATATTAGTACCATAGTCTCTCTCCCTCTCTTTGTCATACACACAAAAAACACATTTGTACCATGGTCTCTCTCCCTCTTTCTGTCCATTCACACAAAAATGCATTTGTACCATGGTCTCTCTCCCTCTCTGTCCTACACGCAAAAACACATTCATACCATGGCCTCTCTCCCTCTCTGTTCTACACAAACAAATACAAACAAATATTTGTACCATGGTCTCTCTCACGTTCTCTGCCTCTCTGTTTCTGCCTCAATGCCGACAGCGACACCCTGACAACGGTCATATCTCACATCTGCTCCCATCATTTTGACAAATCAGTGTCACAACCCCCGGAGTCTCAAGAGCCGGACGGCCCTGCGGAGCCAAACGGAGCGCCCCGCTTTTATGTCCCTTCTCTTTTTTTTTGAGTCCTTCCCTATGTTTTTGCCAAGCAAATCATCCGTGTGATGCGATGTCCACTGGTGTGTTAAAAGCGTTTTGTTTCACCCCTGATCCATGCAGGCCGGTGCAAGAGCTGAAGCATCTCTCGTCTCTCTGATATGTAGGTCTCCTGTTATGTTTAGGGGGCAGGAGGAATTCCAGGCCAGCTGAAGCAGTGACACGTGTCACAGAAAGGTCTCTGATGAGCTAAACTTACTGTTTCTCTGCAGCCTCCGGGTCTCTCCATTGCCATTTCTCTGTGTTTGTGAGTGAGCGTGCATGCATGCATGTGTGTGTCTGTGTCTTTGTGTAGGCATGGCTGTGTGTGTATGTGTATTTCTGTTTATTTATGTACTTGAAGTATTGATAACGGTTTAGACAAAAGGGAGAACATCTCTCTATGACAGGAAAAAGTAAAATCTAAACGAGGATAAAATGAGATATTCCCCGCTGGAGAGCAAATAGGCTTAAAAAAAAGTCACCAAAAAATCGCATCAAAGCATCTACATGTTCGGAGGTGCTTATTAAATTAAGTTCTCATTGGCTCATAAGCAGAAGTTTGGGCGACGTGATTGGTTGAGCAGATAAAATTCAAGCCCAACCCCTGTTTTCTTTTAGGTCTCTCTCTTATGGTGTGCATAGAGGACCTGCAGAGAAGGGTATTCCACTGAAGATCAGGACCGAGAGATAGGAGGGAAATAAGCTCATTGGTCGCTTGGCAGTGTGGGAGAGCATCCCTGTTATGTCGATGCGGTAATGGGTGCCAACTGTCAAGGCTTTATAAATCGAGCTGAGCCGAGACTGTGCCAACCAAGGGCTGCTTTCATTACACACCATACACCTCCTTAAAAGTCGTTTGGGCTTTATCTCTCTCTCTCTTTCCTCCCCCCCCCCCCCCCTCTCTCTTTTTCTGTCTTCTTTTTCAGTCTCTACACTGAAAGAAGTGACAGTAGCAGAGAGAGAGAGGAGAGAGAAGGGGGGAGGGAATGCATTCAAAGGCCTGTCTCAGCACAGAGGCGCATCTTGTATCTTTGCGTGTTTTGTAGGCGATTATAAATTTAGCTTTTCCTCCGGCTGCTGGTGGTGGTTGGCGGCAGTGGGGCGCGCTGTTTGTTTAAACTTGTGGAACGCTCTAAACGAGTCATTTTCACACAGGCAGCCGTCCAGCAGAGCGTTGGCTGGATGGGAGACAGCCTCGCGTGTGAGATATGCGAGCTGTCATTGTCCAGCAGTGTGTGTGGGTGCGTTAGGGTGAGTTTGCGTGTGTGTGTGTGTGTGTGTGTGTGTGTGTGTGTGTGTGTGTGTGTGTGTGTGTGTGTGTGTGTGTGTGTGTGTGTGTGTGTGTGTGTAAGGGGGGTGGGCTGCTAACCACACTGCAAACACAAACAACACTGAGGGGGTTTGGCAGACCCCTTTGCAAGACTCATCCCCCAGCTCGGAGACTCTTCAAAATGCAGCATCTCTCCACTCCTCTCTTCTCTCGCCTCTCTTCCCCAGATCTCTCTCTCTCTCTCCCTCTCTCCACTTTCCCAAAGGACACCAAGGGCCCTTTTGCGCTGTCACGTCTTACGTAAGTCTTGAGCTGTTTTTCCCCAAACATGTCAGTGGAGAGGCAGAGATAGTGGGGCCTGCGCGTGGCTTCGGGCAGGACCATATGGTGCTCCGTCTCTCTCTCTATTCCTCCCTCTCTTCCTTTCTTTCTCTCTCTCTCTCTCTTGTTCTCTCTCCCCTCTGTGCTTGCACTCCCAGCACACTGCCACCCTTGAGCCTCCAACCATCAGCCCTGTCCCTCCCAATGAGGACTGATGCCCAGTGCCTGACAGGCGAGGATACTTAAAATTGGGAGCCTGACAGGCCGTCAACACTGTGGCACAGATAGCAGCAGCGGTGGTGGTGGTGGCAAGGTGCTAGAGTGAGGAGGAAGAAGAGGTAGTGGGAGGCCTTTGTTTTAATGCTGAAGGTGGGCGTTTGTAAAGTACCCAGCGCATGACAGATTGATTGCCTGTACAGCACTGCCTGTGCGCCCACATTGAGAGACGAATAGAAACTGAGAGAGAGAGAGACAGAGAGAAGGAGGGAGGAAAAGAGGACATTATTACTTCAGGGTGGATGTGAAATGAAAGGTACAAAGGAAAGGTGGAAAAGAGAAAAAAAGACTAGTACAGACAGAGAGAAATAAGATCAGGTGACAGAAATCTGTCTGAATGACTGTCTTGATGGAAGACTGAAGGAAAAATACAGTTGGTTTGTTGATGGTAAACATATATGTTTATATCATACATATTATATAACACAACATATGTACATGTTATGTAAGATATAACTATAGCAAAGTTAATTGGGCGCACAAATTGTTTGCATTCTGTGAAGTTTTGCATTGCATACCTGTATGTTGGATACTGAAATATAGCGGTGTGCTCATGGTCCAGAGTGAATGATGATTTAGCAGCTCCAGAGATACAGAACACAGAGAAAATATGTGAGAAACTTTGGTTGCCAGGTTGATGGATTGGGACAGTGAAAGAAAGTCAGCCAGCGTCGGCTAGTTAGTAAGGGGGCAGTGCATGTGGGAGAGTGAGAGAGAATCTGAGAGAGAGAAACATCATGGCTACAAAGTTGATGGATTGAGAGAGGAAGAGAAAGGGAATAAGAAGGAAAGAGTGGGTTAGTTTGTTACAGTGAAGGAGTGAAATAAGGAGTGGGAAACAGCGTGGTTCCAAGGTTGATGGATGAAACGAGGAAGAGGGAGAGATAGACACAGGGTTAGTTTGGCAGTGAAACTGTGCCTGGTGGTGGATGGGAAAAGACTCGTGGTTCGGAAATTGGGAAGTGAAATAAGAGAAAGACACAGAAGAATGACTGGAAAAGGAAGAGAGAAAGACAGAGGGAACCGAAGGAAGAATGAAAGAAACTGAGGAAGGAAGCATGACTAAAAGGAAAATTGAAAATAAATTAAAAAAAAAAAAGATGTAAAAACAGGGAAAGAATTCTCGACACTCGTTTTTGAACAGGGTGTTCCATAGGTGTAACAAGAGTGATGTTAACCCACCTGTTCAGAGACTTCCTCTGTCTGTGTCTGACTCCCATCCCTGCGTATTCAATAATTCATCGTCCATTCATTCTCCTTTGTAACATCAGTGCACATGTTCCGGAATGTATAATTTCTTGTGGGATAACCTGTTTTCCCTTATATCATCTATTTCCCACTTCAAAGGAGGGGAGCCTCTAGGTGCCCACTTCAGAGGTAAAAGATCTCCTTCCAGTGGCGTGGTTTTCCCTGAACAATGCAGAAAATAGCTGTCGTCTGGGCTAAAAATATATGCTAATTATTTAAAAGCATGCATCCATTGGAGTAAAACTGCTATTTTAAGCTGATATTTGTTTCTTACCATGCTTAATAATTCAACACTGCTCTGCAACCCAATTGCAATCAGACATGGAGCAGCATAACTGCTATAAACTCTGTAGCTGTTTGCTCGATATAATTATAAATTGTTCATCCCAAATAGCCTCTCATAATATCGGTTGAATCATAGCATTAAAGCATCATCAGAGATTGTGAGGCACCACAGGACTACAGGCAAGGTTAGAGCTGGGAGACTGAGACAGTCATCAGGCGCTGTATTCAACTTTAAAGGCACCCAGTGCAACTTTCGAGGCTTAAAAATAAACATTTAATTTCTAGTCTTTTTTACACGTAGTAAGTTTCAATAACTCCATACCATTACATACCGACATTCAAGCAGCAAAGATGAGACGTCGTTGTGTGGTGAGAACTGATAGAAAATCGATAACAACAACAATCGCCGCCATTTTCTTTATTTTTTGGTAACCTACAATAAATAAAGCAGGTTCCAGTCAATGGAAAAATGGCTTCTCCCCACTGGCGATTGTTGTTGTTTACGATTTTCTATCAGTTCTCACCACACAACGACGTCTCATCTTTGCTCCTTGAATGTCGATATGTAATGGTATGGAGTTATTGAAACTTACTACGTGCAAAAAAGACTAGAAATGGAATGTTTATTTTTCATTGAATGTTTACATAAAGTTGCACTGGGTGCCTTTAATGACTGGAAATACTGTATGAACCATTAGATAAGTTGGCGAGCATGAATAACCCTAACCTGTATTGCGCACAAATTATAACTCTAATTAAGGGTCCTATAATTACATTCAGTGGTACGGTGAGGTTCATACAGTAATTAGCTATATTTAGGCCTACTTTATGTATCGTGTATATATGTATGTCAGTGACATAGCTCCGTTTCCCTTTTCTCAGAGACAGTGCTCTGTGCTGGCTTTGTTGACATCTAAAGCTCATCCTGCTCAACTCATCCCCTCGTTAACAGCGTGCAGACGAGCCTTTTCTGGGAGAGTAATCATTAGGGAAATAAACACTACAAAGAGCATGAGCTGCCTTGTGATTCCGAGTTCATTTTTAGTGCTTGAGCTTTGACACTATCATTTAGACAGATAAAGATATTAAACACTAACTGAGGACTCTCACAGGAGCTGTGGGAGAAAAGGCTCACAGAGGGAAAAGCAGCTCCCTGGCTAAAGAGTTCACCATGAGTGTGGAAAGGGGGCGACATGAAAGGTGAAAGCACCTTGTTATGAGTTTGTGTAAAGTACAGAAAAAGAAGTGCTCATATTCCACACTTGACCTAATTTTCTCAGCTCCACGCAAAAGACTTGCGCTGGCTGAGATTGTGAATTCTGTTTGTTGTCATGGGTACGGCAGTTACAATTTGCCGCTGGGTTTTGTCAGGCCATCTTAAAATTACAAGGAATCTAGCAAGCTTACTTATGTACAATGATCAATAAATAACATGTGCTGGTACAAGCAAAATGAGTTAATCTTTAATCATTGTATTCAGCTGTGAGAGGCTAATTAATTTATTAAGAATGAGCGGTCTTATTATCAAAGCAAAGTTAGTTGAAAAAATCCCTTGCATGATAAGCCCATAATCTCTTTAAAACACCCAGTGTCTACAAAGCTCTGGAGATCTTAAACAGAACAGGCTAGTTGCAGTGATATGACTGGAGTTCATGCATTTAAAAACGTATAACGTGACCTTTCGCAGCCTATGCCTATGATGGTGTTGAAAAAGGGCCCTTCAGTTTCTTACTAGTCAGTAAATTCATGTAGCCCATGTAGAAGTACAATAGGCCGTTTGAATAAGAAATGAGCCAGATTAGGTGGCAATTCTCAAAAGAATAAACTAGCCTCTGCTTGACCACAACCCAGTATTCTCTTGGCGCATAGTCCTGAAATAAGCAAAAGAGAAGTGTGTAAACATGTACAGATGCCCTAAGCTGCCATACATTTTAATGTTGACCCCAATTTTACATGATTTACTTACTCTTCGAGATCTTCACTTATTTATGTTATTGTCACAAGATAACAACATGTTGTTTTCCCGATGTAATGACATAATTAATTCAATATCTCGAGAAAATAATACATAGTTTTCCCATGAAAACAAAGGAATCCGGTATCTAATGGAATATAATTTAAGGTAGTGATAACTGAGGAGCAGGAGCAGCCTTGATCAGTGCATCACATTTCACAAGGTTTGATGGCTGCTGAAATGGCTTGCCTTGCTGGAGAAAAGGTCCAAACAGAGATTTTAGGGTATGCGTTTGCTAGACTTCACTTTGAACCAGTGAAACCTATCACATGCTTTTAGTTTTAGGATGAAAACAATAAAATATTCAGTAGGATATGTTTTATTTCTCCCACATTAATCAGAAACCCAGCATCCCAAGGTCTGGTCGCCAAGTTGATATGCCCACCATAAAATCGAGCTCACAGAGCTTGCTAGCTGTCACACAGCTGTCACTAATTATGTATTGTTTTTCCGAGTTATTTAATTAATTATCTTGGGAAACTTAATCATTATTTTATTAAGTTTTGTTATTATTTCATTATTAATTGTATTATTATCATTTCAGTTTGATAATTGGTTGATGAGTGACAGGTCTGTGCCAGTGAGTAGGCATGAGCTTCTTTGTCTACCACAAAGAACGATAGATAAATAAATACGATGGATTATGCTACCCATAGACCAAGCCTCCTTGCACCGTTTTTAGAACACATCGGTATGATGACACATTTTTGTAGACAGGAGCTAGACAAAACATTACATTTTGTTAAATAACATCAGTATGGTTTAAAATAAAAAATAGGTCCAACCCACTGGCAGTGATGGAATGGTATCTACAGCAATGTACAACAAGAAATATACCATGGTCATCAGTGTTGTAGTCCAGTCACTAAACCTCGAGTCTCAAGTCTCGAGTCCCCAGTGTTTGAGTCTAATTCTGAGTCGCCAAAGAAGAGTCCGAGTCGAGTCCCCATTACCTGAGTCCAAGTCTTGTTGAGTTGTAGAAGCAGAAAACTTGTTTGTATGACATGTTCTCCAGCTGTTTTCATGACTGTGCCAAGAAGGATGTGGCATGGACAGAAATAGTGGAGGAATCCCGGTCTATGGGATTTATACATGTAAACTGGTCTATGGGATTTATACATGTAAACTGGTCTATGGGATTTATACATAAACTGGTCTATGGGATTTGTACATGTAAACTGGTCTATGGGATTCATACATGTAAACTGGTCTATGGGATTTGTACATGAAAAGTGGTCTATGGGATTTATACATGTAAACCTGGGGCCGTATTCACAAAGCCTTTTATCTTACCACTAGGAGTGCTCCTAACTCGCGCTAAAACCTTTTACGTAGGAGTAATTTCTTAAAAGTGATTCACAACGGCTCTGAGACCTACTCATACTAAGGATAATACCAACTCCTAAGCTTAAGATAAAAACTCCGTTGCTATGGATGACGTCGCTTCTCATGCACGAGTTTAGAAGGGGTGAGGACGGTGATTGGTTGTTGACAGGCTCTCTCATTAAAAACTCATTCGTGACGTCTCTCTAACAATCCCACTATATCGACTGAAAATAAGAGAATAACCTAGGCTTCAAATTAAGTCATATTAAATAGTTATGGACAGTGCAGTTAGCAGAATGCACACGCATGATGACAAGTTTGTGCATCCAACGGGAATGACACTTAGCACGTTAAGAGAAATATAAAGCGATCAATATAAAATATGGCAATTGCATGTAATCAAGGCAGTAATAATTAAAGCACCCAGCAAACTGTTAGGATATTATATTTCCAGCCCTTGACCACTTCAAATATCAGCACATACGGCCCTTCAAGCCCTCCAATCTTAATTGATCAAAGCGAAACGAACGTGAACCGTAGCCCAGGCGAAAGCCTACTGGTCCCAATAGCCACTGTCACCCCAGCGGCATTCAGCTGGTAAGTTCTCAAAAACCTGCGACCGCTCTCCGTTGAAATGCACCAGTCATCGGTACATCCAGGCCACGGTGGACGAATTATTGTAATGTGTGTCCCGTCACTGGACATTCCTGCGATCGCCATGGAATTTACTTTGATATTGTGTAATAAGCGATTGTCTGGATAAACTGTTGGATGATGTGGGGTCTACAGTGCGTTGATAGTTTGATGAATTAAACGGCTGACTGATGATTCCCAGTGTCGTCAGTTGCGTTTTCCGCGAAGCCAAACAAAAATCTTTATGTTTCCAAACATTTCACTTCGGGACACATCGTTGTTTAAAGGCGTCATTGCATCCCGCGCTAATTCTACGACAATATTAATACCTTCACGGTTTAAGCAATGTCTTTTATCAATTCCAAGTCGGCTGCAGCCATCTTACGATTTTTTGTGAATAGGTCTTAGTGATTTAGGAGTCCTCATGAGGAGTTTTAAGCTGTCCTAGACTTAGGTGCTACTTTTAGGGATAAAATATTTTGTGAATTGCTCTTAGTAAAAAAAAATAGGAGTCCTACATTTAAGACTGACACGCCCATTATTTTTAGGAGTTTCTCCTAAATTCGCCACTTATGACCTACTTTTAGCCCTAAGATTCTTTGTGAATACGGCCCCTGGTCTATGGGATTTGTACATGTAAACTGGTCTGTGGGATTTGTCCATGTAAACTGGTCTCCGATAGGATCGCAAGCAGGGGCATAGGTTTTCACTTTCCCTACGACTATTGACTTGCCTCATAGCCTGCGATTCAGTAGTTGTTATCATTATACAGTTTACATACATCAAACTTGATGTCATACCCAAGTTTAAGGTCTACGTCGCACCGTGTGGTTTGCAATAAACGTATACATCTCACAGTCTGTAGGCACCTTTAGGGAGTCCTCTCAACTACTTCTTAGTTCTCCGAGACTTTCAGGCTTTGCTAGTTTTAGCGCTAAAGCGCTTTTGTAAATTGCTCTTAATAAAATATCAGGAGTTCCAAAGCACAGCATTATTTTTTTAGGAATATCTCCTTAATCGGCAAGTTATGAGCCACTTCTAGCCGTCAGATGCCTTGTGAATACGGGCCCATATCTGTTTCTGCATTGCCAGTCGGTGTGCTATGGGGAGTGTTTGAGGTCAGGGGTGGACTGGGAACAGAAAACGCCATGAGAAATGACATTAGTTCAGGACCCAAGATCAGGGCAGGGGCACGTTGGGGTGGGGTGGGGACAGGAAGGGTTGATGTGCATTTGCATAAGATGCCCCTTTGAGGTTCAGCGGCACTGCTGCAGCTGTTGTGTTTTCAGTGCTGTTCCCTGAAACGGCTTCCTCCGTCCTTTCCATTTTTGCATCCTCTCTACTTCATCTGTGCTCATGAACAGCACCGTTACACAATAACAAAACAAACAATAATAAACTAAATTTCTAAAGTCATCTTGACACCATACCCATGTAGCTAATGTTAATGTTATTTTGGCAAATATTAACCTAGCTCTCATTGGGCTGAGTGTCTTAGTCTGTCAGGAGCCTAAACTAGCATTAGCACGATACTTACTGATGTGGCTGCACTATGTTTTCAAAGAAACTCCCCCTGAGAGGGGGAACATGGACTCATGGTTTGCAGTATTATAATGTATTTCCTCAGCAAGAAGGCAAAGGTGTTGTCTATAAAACATAGTGGCTAGATATCATGAATTCATCATTAAGGGTGTCATGCTGAAAGGCACCTGATTTGCTGATCTTCTCATCATCCACCACGCAGTTCTGACCACGAGGCACAGAAAATGTAAGGATATGTTAACAGCAATTTGCAACATCAGCCACACAGCAGAGCTTCTTATATCCACTTTCCTCATATCCATCATCTCCACCTAATGTAGGAAAACAATAGCCTGCCAATCATCACCACAGGTAATCAACTTATGGCTATCTTCATCAAAGTTCCTCTGAGGAGGTAGTTACCAACTAGGTGTCCTACTTCTTTATGCGTGATCATGTGCGGGGGTTCATGCAAGGATTTCTATGCTTGCCAAGCTCCCAGAAATTGTGCCTATTCATCTTAAAATGGATTGTCCCACTGGGAATGTTGCCGAAATTCCCCATGGCCAGTCCTTATCCGGTTTAGGTGATGACAAAGAGGACACGTTTTTGGTTGTATAGTTGCTTGGAAGAAAGTTAGAAAGGATTCTGCATTGGGATCCCTTTTATAACAAGTTCTATTCATGGAGTCATGGAAAACTGAGCAAAGTTGTGCAGCTAATTATTAAGGGAAAGGAGGTCAAAGCACATCTTCATACTGGGATGTTCTGGTGCTTAAAATTCCTGCATGCTCAAATGTACAAGTGAGGATATCTCTGCACAATGTTAGCAAGGTTTCTCTCAGAAGTGTTGGAGAGACTTTTAGCTATGAAAGTACAAGTGTGCCTGAGGAGATGAACCAGACAGGGAAGCTGAACTGTGCATGACTGTAGTGGGCTTCAGAGTAGCCACCAACATTGTGATTATTTGGACCAGCTGGAGATGAGGGCTCATCTGCAAACTGCTGGAACACTCTGTGAAATTTTGCTCACATTTTGCCAGACTGTGATTACAAGGCCATTTTGATCTGCCATGTGTCTTGTAGGTCCACTCTGATCTTTTTCTCCATCTTGTGATTAGTCTTAACACAGGCCCACCTGTTGCCTTAGTGATTGCCGACCTGCAGTCCAATTAGAACAGCCATACGGTCATATGCAAACTGGAGGAAAACATCATTCATCATGTTCCTCAACGAATCCCTCAAGATACCCTTCAATAAATTAATCATTAAATATTTCAATAAAATGTGAAGTCAATTCTGCAATAAATAATTAATTATAGTTGTTGATGGTTTTATTTATCTGTTTATTAACTGCAGTTTAGATGGAAGGATTTAGTTGTGGATTTTTTATGTATGATTTATTTTTAGATTATAATTCATTATTTATTGACTTGATGTTTTAAAGTATGCATTTACTTGAAACATTACTTTGACATGGTGCTTTCAATCATTTGTTATTCTGGCTTCCCAATAATTGTTCATGATTAATAATGAATAGCCTTAATAGGTGCCGGAGGTTGAGTGTAACCTACAGTAACAATCAATCAGTCAATCAATCAATGAGCCATAGCCTGAAATACCTTATTAATAATAATAATAACCCATAGCCTTTAGGGAGATGTTGTCCAAACTGATTATTCCTCATCTTTCATCAGCTGGCCACAGCTCTATCAGTGCTCCATAAGACAGCGGTGACTGATGATATCCAAATATAATTGCATAGACTATGAACCATGTAGGCCTAATCCACATACATTTGTTTAAATTGCCAGAAAACGAAAGCAGCAGCGTTTATTCGACTTCTTTGATGAGGCTAGCTTCAGATAGCGTGCTTGCTGACTATTGTGTAAGTTTGACTAACGACTATTGTGTACGTTTGACAAACCCATAGCAGGCGCCATCGAGATGTTTTAATAGTGGCTTGATTTTTTACAAAAGTAAGGAACAGTGCCGAGGCTCGGGCACAGTATCGTTACCTGGCTGTCACCACCAGTGAAGGCGGGTCAGGGAGACGTGGATGCTGTTGCGCAGGATGCTCAATTTGTGAGTGTGTTAACTGCGAATGCTTTGGCACGGGAAGTCGAGGAGGGAGGCGCACAGGGGCTCATGCGGTCTAGCAGAATCAGTATCAGAACTCGAACGCAGTTGTCAGGCATAGTTACAGCACCCTTTTAATTTAATAAGTAAATCAATTACATGTAATTGTTTTAAAACTAAAACTTAAATATTAAATTAGAAAAAGTTAGAAAAATGTGCGCACCACCTGTTTTTTTTTTTGTTCACGTACTTGCCAATGAGTAAGAGAACAGCTTCCAGCTAGAACTGGTACAGTCACATCTGCATGGAGAAGCATGGCATTGTGGCAGGCAGAAAGTCACACCAGTTTGCAGCTACACACCTCCTCCTTACTCTGATTTAGGAATACCTCTGAAATGCAGCCCTGGGTTAGCCAGGCAGAGTTGTTTTCTTACAAAACTGAGCTGACACTTACAAAAGCAAACCTGAGGCTCATGGTGGAAGCTGCTGCACACCAGGCTAATGGAGGAAAACAGTGAATACTGGGATATTTTATCACAGTGCTAAAATATTCTGTGTTCAGTTAATTTACCTGTCTAGTCTCCTCTTTTCCTTCCAACTGTTATGATCTATTTAATATATCCAACCTATAAATTGTGAAATAAGTGGTACATAGGATGAAACTGCAGCATGCCAACTGAGCGTGAGGCCATTCAGGCTGCCAGTGTTCTGCCGCATGCTTCTCACACACGTATGCAGTTAAGGAATATACTTTTATCACGCCATCGTCCAGATGGAGTCCTTCCCATTCTGCTGTGTAAAACATGAAAATCCTATCTGCATAGAATCCCTATGAGTAATTATCTGGCATCTGTGCGTAAAACCACATGCTAAATTAGGATTAAATTAAACACGGGCTTTCAAACACATAATGTGTATTAAACACAGCATAAAATATCTTATAAGGGTCTTGGAGCATATTTCAAATATGAATTTCAAATGTTTGCAAATTCATCTGTCGAGTCAGTCCAGTGTGGTGTTATAACGAGGTTGCTCATTTACGTCAGTCAGAAACCGCTTTAGGTCCGACAGCGAATGCTGCGTCTTCCTCCCGTGCGTAACGGTGGCTCAATCTTCAGCGTTTCAGAGTTTACAGAAGACGCAACCAGTTGTTTCTACCGCCGTCGGCTTTCCTGGCGCGTGTTTGCTTGAAAGCCGTTCTAAGGATTTCTCAACAAAAGATTAGGACAATTTTACAGTGAAAAGAAAACAAATCTAGATGGCTGGGACATACTCCGTAAGCATATGTAGATGAGTGCGTCGTGATTTCTTGCAGCTGGATTGAATCTGGAAATGCCAGCGGGTGCATACCAATAAATGTAAGTGGAAAATGCAAAATATGTGTGTGATCCCATTGAGATGATGTGTTAAATGTTCTTCTAAATGATTTTAAGTTGTATAGAGAGACATTTAAAGTCTCGTTGGTTTTACCATAATGCATTTCCCTGAGTTGCTGATTATTGAACACAAACACAATTTTCAAAGAGCACCGACTACATTTCTTCATGGACTACGTAGGTACTGTACTTCGCATTCACCACATCATTGTTATGTAGATTGAGAAGTGGTTGGATATACAGTAATGCGTTTGTTATCGCAGGTGTCTTTTACAATACAGATAGATCGGTTTCCTTTTGGAGAAACCAAATTTTCTTGTAATTTGGAGACGCAGGGGTCGTGTTTTACATTCATTATCTTTGTTGCACGGCAAGACAGGTACTGTTGGGCGGTGTACAGAGCGGAAACAACAGGTGCAGCGAGAGAAACAGTTTGGGATTATGAATTGTAAAAAAAAAAAACGGACAAGACGTTGCGCAATTTCAGTTGATATTGCGCAACATTTTCAACAAATGCCAGAATTAAGTTTCATCTGTTCTTACCTGCTGGTCAGTTCGTGCTTGTGGCGCCAAGGTGTCATTCTAAACTCGCTTGAGGAGATGCCCTGAGTGGTCTCCACAAGAGAGGGTGAATGTGGCGAGAAGAGCCATCAGTCAACTCATTGTAAAACGTTACATTCAATGTAATTCTTTTTATCTATACAGTGCTCCTAACAATGAACATTGTCTTAAGGTGCTTTACTTTGATGAAATGAATATGCCAGACCTTTGAAGTCTATAACTTGTTATCCGGCCTAAATGTGTTAACAAACAATCGGTGTATCAGTGACATATAAGCTCAGTTAAACCCAGCGCTTGCTCTTCTTTGCTCAGTGCCCTCTTGTAGAATCGATCATTTTAATGTTATGAGTTAATTAATATTCCGCAGCACACTATGAGAAGTGCCAACTGTGTCAAAACAAAGCAGCTCACTCAAGGTTCCAGAATCCCTTGAGACTAAACTGGATAATCTTCACGGACGACATTTCTGACTTCGTCACATTTGTATTTGCTCTGTATTAAAAGAGATGAGGACACGAATTGTGTTTTTTATTATCAAAAATGGATTAGCAAAAAGATGATTACATGTCTTTCTTTCTTTAGCCTGTGGCGTCTGCTTAAGTGCTGCTTGGTTTCATTCAAATGGGGAAATATCCTGTTGATGCAGCGGATTGATAGACTTTGCGAGTTTGATATATAAGTGGATTTATATTTGGAGTGGTTGTTGACAGTTTTTTCCCTCTCCCAGGCCTGATTGCTTTTGGCTTTTTGGTGGGATGAATGAAAAAAAAGGATTTTTCTTTAACTCCCCTTCAGTTTTTGACAGAAGGATGCAAACAAAAAGGCAATGCTTTGGTTTTGATATGACTTAGATGCTTAGGAGTTCCTGTCTTCCCCTGACCTAGATTTCTCACTCGAGTCTTTATCGTGAACGTCGGCCAAAGTCAGCAGAGTTGAGCATGAAAAATGTATGGAACAAAAAGAAGCGTCTTGTTTGCTTTTAAAGGCAGTCAGTACTGTTGTCCCTCTCTCCTAATGAGAAGTGTAAGGGAGGGGGAGCGAGCAGATCTGTTCAGTTGGTTGTGTGGGTGTATCTGTTGCGTGATCATGGCTGCCCGGGACACCCATGACCCGTGGCCCAGGTGAATGACTACCGCAATTGCCAAAAGCATGGAGGCACCCTCTCCCCTGTTGCATGCTGGGAAGGATATGGGGGCTGCCAGGGCCTCTGTGTTTTTTTGCTTTATCTTGCCATTGTTGGGCCCTGCATCTCAAGGTCCCTGGCTTGCTTGGAGATGTCAACTGTCACTCCTAATGAGTGACACCTCACTCTCTGGACATGGGCCTGTGGCTATGGTTGAGTCACATGCCAGTCCCCTCCAATGTTTTCTTAAGGAAATGGTAGGATGTAGAGGAGTGAGAGAGGGAGTGAGTGACAGGCAGAAAGAGTGAGAGAGTGAGCAGAAACACTTTACATGTAATGTATAATACATTGCACGAGTATAGCATTCAATTTTGATTTTTGGCTTAAAACATTTGAATACAGTTGCTGTGAAAAGCACGGCAAAGAACATGTGGATGCTCAGTGTACACAATACAAGTGGAATACATGCAGTCCAGGTCAAACAAAGGGCATACTGTGCATAATAGACATAATCAATCCTTTGTAGGCATGGTTATTTTAAGTCAAAGTAAAAATCACCAATGTTCAATTTTCAGTGAACGTCAGATGTGTATTTGTGCGTTTAAACGATATGGACAGTTTAATTGTGTGCGAAAATGGTGTTTGAATTGTGAATTGTGTTTGCGTGGATTGATCTGAGCCTGTGTATGTGTGTGTGTGTGTGTGTGTGTGTGTGTGTGTGTGTGTGTGTGTGTGTGTGTGTGTGTGCGTGTGTGTGTGTGTGTGTGTATGTGTGTGTGTGTGTGTGTGTATGTGTGTGTGTGTGTGTGTGTGTGTGTGTGTGTGTGTGTGTGTGTGTGTGTGTGTGTGTGTTGGGGAGTGTAGGGCACAAGGCAGTGCAGACCCAGGGCAGTGGGCACAGGGCTTCCGGCCAGATGGCGCATGCTTCTAGGCCAGACTTTCTCTACACACACACACACACACACACACACACACACACACACACACACACACACACACACACACACACACACACACAGACATACACACACACACACACACAGGCGGAAATCAGTCCAGGTCCTGCTGTGGGTCACTCACTCCAAAGATGTACATGGCATCACTCTATCGCTGGGGAGGAACATGTCAACCTCATAAACCCCCCCAGCCCCCCTCACACACACACTATGAATATTCTATTTGTGAGTTTTTAATTATTCATCTGAAGCACAGCCATAGTGATTCTACAACACCCCACATAGATCTGTAGATTGAACATTTCTAGAACAAATGAGATCCCTGGACTCGCATCACCCAAGACTCCTACCGCTCATACTCTCACCATAATGAAACTTGTGTAACACTCCTTACTCTTGTCTTTTTTGTACTTGTTACAACATCTACACTCGATCCAGATAATTCATTTGGGGCACTTAAAGGCCATTGTCTCCCCTAACCACCTGCTGAGTGCCACAGCCGTGCCCCCTACATGGGACAGGGCTGGGAGAACAATGCCCCCGGCCCTGAGATCATAAATAATGAAGGGGATTGAGTGAAGCGTGGTGGGCACCGGGGATGAGACAGCCATCATGTATGGGACCACACGTCAAGCAGGCAGCTGTGACGGTACCTCTGAGGCAGAGAGGAAAGAAAAGCCACTGCGCCGCAAAAGCAGCCAATAAATGTGTGTGTGTCTGTGTGTCTGTGTGTCTGTGTGTGTGTGTGTGTGTGTGTGTGTGTTTGTGTGTATCTGTGTTCTTGTTTGTGTGTGACTATGCATCACTGTGCGTTCGTGCCGTACGTATATCTCTGCCCAAGTCAGCTCAAGCATGCTCAATGAGGGAGAAGGACCAGTGACGTGCAGTCAGGGTAGGCAAGGTAGGCACTGCCTACCCTGACAAAATTCAAACGTAAAAATGTTTATTAAATCATTTTATTTAATAAACTTGTATTTGTATTTGTACCGAGTATTCTTGTGATTTATACATGCAATACATACGTTATTCCAATTGTTTAGACGTTACGATGACAATTGTATCAGTTACGCATAAACAAATACAAAAAACCGGTAGAATAAGCAGTGCCTTTACTGTCCATTCTTTTTGAACGGCAACGAAAAACTCATATCGCGCATGCGCACTTAGATTCTGTATTATTTAATATGTACGTCGAAAGGCACAACTCTACTGTGCCTTTGCACGTAAATATGTTATGCCAGTAATCATCTACGTTACGTATCAAACATGGACCAATTAAAATTGAGATATTACTGGACATTTGCGCAGCTGACGTCATTACACCAGCTAAGCGTAATCCCCGCGAAAATCAAAGTAAAAATGACAACAGCGGTATCTACCGATATTGTGGAACTTAGACATTTCTCTAAACTCGACTTTAATAGAAAAAAGGAGTAACTAGCAAGAGGGAGGCCTATTCCAACACTAAATGAACTTCTGCAGAAAAAGGGACCAAAAATGGTCGTTTTCAAACGGACTGGTATGACAAAAAAGATTGGCATTGTGGCTGTGCTAGTCAGGTGAGTTAGAAACTATTTTGAGCTTAATTTTGAAATGATAAGTGTGGGGTTGAATTAATGCCGACTGCAAGCCATTTGCTTTCATATTCAATTGAGCAGTGTGTGTTCTCATGCTGACTGACATACATAATTGGTAAATGATAAAGATGGTTGCATTCTGATGATGGACATTAACTGGTGTGTGCGTGCGTGTGCGAGACTGAGAGTACGATATGTTATCGTGATTGGATTTTTTTTAATATATATCGATCGACCGTGCCTGTGTGCCGCACTTGTAGCTACCTACTGTTGTCACGTAGCCTATTAGCCTAAACAATAAATAAGGTTATCTGGCTTTCATAACTCAGTGCCTACCCTCGTACTGACTTCACCGCACGTCACTGAGAAGGACTGAGACAGGAGAAAAAAGTTGTCATACTTGGTGTGCGTCAAAGTTTTCTGCACTTTGGTGTGTGTGCGTGGGTGTGTGTGTGTTTGTGTGTGTGTGCGTGTTTGTGCCTCTCTTGTGGCCCACATGTTTGGTATGTGGACATGGGTTACCTTGTTGTTCTCCAGGTGACTCAGGTCCGGCGGGAGGAGTTGAGGCATGGGCAGGCTGAGGCTGACTCTGAAAGCCAGTCTTATGGGAGCGCTGTCAAGCTGGGCTCATGACAGCACATGACAAGATGCGAGCCCTGTGTCTAAATTAGGCTCAGCACTATTCTGTATGTTCATGTGAGTGTCTGTGTGTGTGTGTGTGTGTGTCCATGTGTGAGCTTATGTGTCAGACTGTGTGTGTGTGTGCTCTTTGTTTGCATGTGTATTAATGGCATGTATGTATGGTCATGCAAACATCTCATTGAGCAAAACTGTGTCAGTTGTTAAACAATATCTCTAAGTGTGCACATATTTATATATGTATTGATGTGTGTATGTGTGTGTGTTGGTGTGTGTGAGTGTGTGTTTGTGAGTGTCTCTCTCGCTCTGTGTCTGTGTGTGTCTGTGTGTGTGTTGTGTGGAGACAGGGCTATTGTCTAGCTTCACTGCAGGGCAGCTGCACACTGATCTCCACTGCTGGAACACTGAGCATTGAGCAGCAAATTGGCCCAAATGTCTCAGAACAGCAATCTTGAAAATGCAAGACCAGACA
The DNA here is from genome assembly GCF_963457725.1 of Sprattus sprattus. Classification (NCBI taxonomy): domain Eukaryota; kingdom Metazoa; phylum Chordata; class Actinopteri; order Clupeiformes; family Clupeidae; genus Sprattus; species Sprattus sprattus. The sequence continues at coordinate 43,601,366 of NC_137922.1, read as the reverse complement.
CATGCTTACACTGTGTGTGTGTTTGTTTTTCTCTCTCTCTCATGCGTATGACTGACCTTATTTTTTTGTTTGAGTGCATTTGTTGATGTTTTCCCTTGCACACATACACATGAATTGGCATACAAGTGGTTAATATGTGCGTATGTAAAAGTAAATGTATAGCACACTCAAACGCACACACACACACACACACACAAACACACACACACAAACACGCACACACACACACACACACACACACACACACACACACACACACACACACACACACACACACACACACACTCAAAAACTCTCTCTCTTTCTCTCCTACACACAAACACACACACATATACATTTATTCGTTATTCGTATATATAAATGTAGGTAGATAGCTGGAAATAGCATAAAATGAAAATACATACCTTCCTTGAGATGGTATCATATCAGAAATATTGTCATACTATATAGATGGCTGTGGATGTGAAAGGCATGGCATAATCATATCTATCTATATGAGTGTGTGTGCATGAACCAGAGAGAAATACAAACTGTGCAGGGAGCAACACTGTGCCCCCCTGTCTACTGCAGAGACACCATTCCCCTGCAGCTGAGCTCCATGGCAGAGCCTGTTCCTCCCGCTTCATCTATATGATTATCAGATGACCAGATTTGACATGCCGCCTCTGCCTGCTCCCTGGCATTCTCTCCTCTTTTCTGAATTTCCGTCCCACTAATCTATCAGAGGGGTGAACTAGATTGTGGTCATTCAATCATCTTCCTTGTGAGCATAAGGATTATACACTTTGAGGAGATTGAGAATCTGTGCAGTTATGAGTGTCATATAAGACCCCATGTCACAGTGATATACAGAAGCTACATTCAACAACCTACATGCTCACAGATTTGTGCTAAAGATATTACTGCTTCACCAAGCCCAGGTCATGTCCTTACACCTGCCTTAATGATATTGGACTGGACAACAATAATTGGATCATCCTATGGTTCTGAGATGACACACTGTATATATTATTACATTAGGATGCTGCAATTGGCATAGCAAGTATTCTTCGTAACGTTTCACAGAAACCAGTGTGGTTTCTCAAGCATAGTTCATGCCAGGTTTAATGATGAAGGTAATGTGCTGACACGTAGAGATCCTGAGTAAATGAAATCCATAAAGTTTATAATGGTGTTTGTTTATGCAAATACAGCATAAACAACACCTTCATCTTAGTCTGCAAGGTAGAATGTGGAATACAGACAGGAATACAGAGGAGTGTGAACATATTTAAGTGCTGGCTGTTGGTAATCAGTAAAGACTGCGTACACTGAAGTTAAAAGTACCAGGTAGTGGTGGAAGGTGGAAATTACTTAGATTACTGTTAAAAATCATCCCAATAGTTTTTTGATAGAAGAGTTCTTAGGATCGTAAGGGGTAAGGAGAAAAAAAAATGACTTTTTTTGAGTTTCTTTGATGTTCAATCACAGGGATGTACTTACAGCGCATGCCGTGTTTCAAGTCAGACTCCATTTAAATTAAGGTTTGAACTGAAGCGACATTTGCGCCGCGGCAACATTATGTAGGTCAACCAGTTGAACATTTTCTCAGCAATGCCATAGCCGTGCATTCGGCTTCCAGACTGCATAGTCACAACACAATTTCTCACTTTGTGCTCCAAAACGTTTTTTTTTTCTATTTTAGGGTCCACATCGTAGTAATTGGCAATTGAGCACAAAAAACAACTCAAGCATCAAGTGTTTTTTTTTATTTTGAAGGGATTTTGTGCTGGACAACAACTTTATCCTACATATAGTAGAGCTGAAGTTTGAGAGAAGCATGTTTTTCCTCTGGAGGCCTGGAAGCCCCTTTCCACCTCGTCTCATTTCAGCAACTCTACAGCCCGGGGCACAGCTAAATAAGACAGGAGAAATATTACTGAAGGGCGCAAGCCCTTATTGCCTGCCCCCGCAGGCAGGCAGTTTATCACTGTGAGAATGAAAAACAATGCTGATGTCAAGCAGCTTCACTGCGCTGCCTGAGCTGAGGCGGGGGATGGACTGGGGTGGTGGTGGTGGGTGGGGGGCATGGAGGGTTCTTCAGAGGGCTCATTCCAACGTCACCTCTCCTCGGCAAAAACACTTAAGCAGAACCAATCAGGCAGATGTCAAACGGCTTTTAGAGACATTTATGCAACGAGCAATCAGACAAAGGAGATGTCACAAAAGTTACACACATGCTGTTTTGTTTGGATTGACTAAAAATACAAATGACGTGTCTCTTAGGAATATGTGCTGTGGAATATGAATGAGACATGGCCGTTCAGTGTCATGGCAAAAGTTTCACGGAGTGCAGACGAGCATTTCTGTGTGATGCCATCTGTCTAGGATCAGCGGTGCTTCGTCTTTTGAAAGCGGGAGAGCTTGCTCTTGTGGGGGCTGATGTGACGGTTAAAACTGCAATGCTGTAAAGGGTTTGTCTTGTCGGCGCAAAGTTAACAACAGCCTGACATGCAGATTGTTTGTTTGTTGTCGTTGATCAATGTCTGGATGCTTCCACGAACAAAGGGCCTCCTTTGGAAATGAATTTGAACAGTTTCAACCCAGCACCTAAGGATGAACTTGAGAACAGAGACGCCGCTTGTCACCTTATGTTATGTGATGTACATTCATGTTATTTTTGTTTACGCAACAGGCGGCACTAATGCTTGATCACACCAGTATCATAATTCATTGCAGCAGATGAAACAATACATCCTTTCACACCTCTCTCTCTCTCTCTCTCCCCTTCTGTCTGTCTGTCTGTCTGTCTGTCTGTCTTTTCTTAGAAAAACGTTGACAATTCAACCAGCCATGCGCTTGTCTCCAGTAGGAGGGCCTGCTCTCCTCATTCTCATCATCAGTGGGTAAGTCCGCAGGCCAGCGCTTTCTCCCTTTCAACTTTTCACATTCGCTCTCGCTCTCCCTTCACCCCCCCCCCCCCCCCACCCCCCCTTTAGAAACATGCATGTGGCTGCAAAAGAAAGAAGAATCGTAACAGAGCTCATTACTGAGGTACAACAGGAGCATTACTTCTCTTGTTTGGCTGGGAGAAGCATAATTCCACCCATGGCTGTATCAAACTACCAATACAAGGCTCCCTTCCGAGGCGCCATTATCCCATAATAGTTCTTGTATGGAAGGCAAACAGTGCTTGAATCGATGAGGCCAATCAGGTTTTAATGATGGAAACGAATGGCGGTGAAGCTCTTTGAAGGGGAGCCTGTAAAGAAAAAGGCAAATCTCAAGCTTCTCTCTTTCCCTGCTGCTGTTCTGATTTAACATGAGCTGGGTGCAGTGTGTATGTGCGCGGTTAGGTTGTTTGGTTTGTGCGTGTGTGTGCGTGGTTTGTCTGTGTGTGTGTGTGTGTGCGTAGGTGTATGCTGTTTGTGTCTGTGCATGTGTTTGTCTGTGTTTATGTGTGCTGGGGGTGGAGGTTAAAAAAACCATCATTCATTCAGGTGCTGCGTATGCCAAAAAATGTCCCATGAGTCTCTCCGATGGAGGGCAGGAAGTGCGAGGTGGCTGCCTATTTTCTGCTCTTCTCTTCCTCAGGGGTGATAAGCTTTGCTTCAGAACATTGACGTAGCTGCCCTGGCAACAATACAAGCATCACCCGTTTTTTATTTAATTATTTTCTTCCTTCTCTCTCTGTCTCTCTCTCTCTCTCTCTCAAACACACACACACTCACTGATGCACTACTGGCAGTATTTGAAAAGCCACGGTTGCCTAAAGTACAGACATTCACACAGGATTATGTGGGCTCGAGGAGAGAGAGAGAAAGAGAGAGGTGCTACCGCTAGCTGGATGGTATTACCGCTAATCCCCGTAGACTGCTTGGCAAATGGGGATGGATGTATGTATGCACCGTAGGTGTGTAGGTGTGGGAGCAGGGGGGCAGAGCGACAGTCAGATCCCAGGGATTCCTCTGATATCCTGTCCCACTTCTATGTTATCGGTGCTCGCAAGGGCCCCGATGCGCTGACACGATTACACATGACCCATTAAAATGAAGCGAGAGAGAGAGAGAGGGAGAGAGAGAGTGATGGAAGAAGCAATGTTTGGGGACTTTTCATGGTTTCAGTGTCATGTCAAATAGGAGCTGAGAGAGAGAGAGAGAGAGACAGAGAGAGAGAGACACAGAGAGAGAGAGAGAAAGAGAGAGGGATAGAGAGAGAAAGAGAGAGAGAGGCAGAGAGAGAGAGAGAGAGAGGTGCGTGTGTGTCTGTCTCTGTGTGTGTGTGTGTGTGTGTGTGTGTGTGTGTGTGTGTGTGTGTGTGTGTGTGTGTGTGTGAGAGAGAGGGGTAAAAGGAGTACTTCTGTCTTTAGTGTAATTAGAGGTCAAACCAGGACAGGAAGTGTGTGTGTGTGTGTGTGTGTGTGTGTGCGTGTATGTGTGTGTGTGTGTGTGTGTGTGTGTGTGTGTGTGTTTGTATGTGTGTCCACTGCAGCCCCTGTGATCTGTGCTTTCTGTGAATGGGCAGTCTTCTTTGGGACAGATCAAAGAAGTGTCTGTGGGGGGTGGGGTGGGGGTAAGGCATGGTATGTCACTCTGCCTCACCATCTGTCTCTCCACGCCGCCCGCCAGTTGAACAGACGGGGGAATGATCTTCTGAAATTGGCCTGGGACAGAGAAAGGTGGGGTGGGGCCGGCATAGAGGAAGAGGGGTACAGAGAGATAGAGAGAGAATGAGGGGCGGGAAAGAGTGAGAAAAAGAGAAAATAATAAGGACACCAGAGACAGATAAAGGGGAAAAACATAGAGAAGAGAGACATAAAGAAAGAAAGAAAGAAAGAAAGCCACACATCATTTGCAAAGAGGTAGTCTGAGCCACTATGTTTGTTTCCCATTTACAGAGTCAGAACTGTGTACGAACACTAGAGATTTTGAGTACAAATACTGAACAGACAAGTAGAGGACCGTGAGAGTGACAAACAGTGAATTGGATTCGAATCGTTGACTGTACCTTTAAGCTCCAAATTCTCATCAAAAAATAGAGAGAGAATACATAATAACACAAAATAAACATGACAAACAATGTCTATGGGTGCACCTCTGCAGGATTAGTCTGCCCGAAAAGGGCTCGTCATTGTCCATGCGGTTAAATTGGATCTTGTTATGATGGCAGGATGTACTGGTAAATAGCCTGCTTTGGAGAGCCCATCACTGGAGTTCATCAACGTGGCTTTTTATCAGTGGCATACAGGCACATCAGTTAATTCCTGGCTCCGTTCTTCCCCTGCATGGTGAAGACTCTGCCATGGATGGGAGATAAGCCACCAAAGTTAATTTACTACTCATTAAGGCTTTTCTGTGATGTTGCCGCCTGACTATGAAGTGACCCCAGTTCCCCTCTCGCTGTATGCCAGGGCTTGTTGTACACGTAGTGTTCTTGACACTGCCTGCCTGATTACGCACTACTTTGGGTTGGTTTCACAAAGAGCTTTAAAAAAAGTTGTAGCCAGCTCTTTCTCTCCCTCGTACACTCCCTACCCTGCTGTCCCGATCTATTGGGTGGCTATGGCAGAGCTCAGTACATTATTAAAAGCAAGAAGATCATTTTTAATGCATAAACCTCTGTGCTGGGAACAGAGGCAATGCTTCGCCACAAGGACTTGTGGGTACGATAGGATAGGAGAAAAAGATAAGAGTGGTGAAGAAGGGGTGAGGAGGCATGGAAGAAAAGGAGAAGAGAGATGGAGGGAGAGTTGGAGAGAGGCAAAGAGGTAAGGAGAGATGGAGGGAGGCGAGGAGAGAGGGAGAGATGGAGGGAGAGATGGAGGGAGGCAAAGAGGGAGGGAGAGAAGGAGGGAGGCGAGGAGAGAGGGAGAGATGGAGGGAGGCAAGGAGGGAGGGAGAGAAGGAGGGAGGCGAGGAGAGAGGAGAGAGGGAGGGAGAGATGGAGGGAGGCAAAGAGGGAGGGAGAGAAGGAGGGAGGCGAGGAGAGAGGGAGAGATGGAGGGAGGCAAGGAGGGAGGGAGAGATGGAGAGAGGCAAAGAGGTAAGGAGAGATGGAGGGAGGCGAGGAGAGAGGGAGAGATGGAGGGAGAGATGGAGGGAGGCAAAGAGGGAGGGAGAGAAGGAGGGAGGCGAGGAGAGAGGGAGAGATGGAGGGAGGCAAGGAGGGAGGGAGAGAAGGAGGCAGGCGAGGAGAGAGGGAGAGATGGAGGGAGGCGAGGAGAGAGGGAGAGATGGAGGGAGAGATGGAGGGAGGGAGAGATGGAGGGAGGCAAGGAGAGAGGGAGGGAGAGATGGAGAGAGGCAAGGAGGGAGGGAGAGATGGAGGGAGGCAAGGAGAGAGGGAGGGAGAGATGGAGAGAGGCAAGGAGAGAGGGAGAGATGGAGGGAGGGATTGAGAGAGGCAAAGAGGGAGGGAGGGAGAGAGGGAGGGAGGCAAGGAGGGAGGGAGAGATGGAGGGAGGCAAGGAGGCATGGAAGAAAAGGAGGGAGGGAGAGATGGAGGGAGAGATGGAGGGAGGCAAGGAGGGAGGGAGAGAAGGAGGGAGGGATTGAGAGAGACAAAGAGGGAGGGAGGGAGAGAGGGAGGGAGGCAAGGAGGGAGGGAGGGAGAGATGGAGAGAGGCAAAGAGGTAAGGAGAGATGGAGGGAGGCGAGGAGAGAGGGAGAGATGGAGGGAGAGATGGAGGGAGGCAAAGAGGGAGGGAGGGAGAGATGGAGAGAGGCAAGGAGGGAGGGAGAGATGGAGGGAGGCAAGGAGGGAGGGAGAGAAGGAGGGAGGGATTGATGGAGGGAGAGAAGGAGGGAGGGATTGAGAGAGACAGAGAGGGAGGGAGGCAAGGAGGGAGGGAGGGAGAGATGGAGAGAGGCAAAGAGGTAAGGAGAGATGGAGGGAGGCGAGGAGAGAGGGAGAGATGGAGGGAGAGATGGAGGGAGGCAAAGAGGGAGGGAGGGAGAGATGGAGAGAGGCAAGGAGGGAGGGAGAGATGGAGGGAGGCAAGGAGAGAGGGAGGGAGAGATGGAGAGAGGCAAGGAGAGAGGGAGAGATGGAGGGAGGGATGGATTGAGAGAGGCAAAGAGGGAGGGAGGGAGAGAGGGAGGGAGGCAAGGAGGGAGGGAGAGATGGAGAGAGGCAAGGAGGGGGGGGAGATTTAGGGAGGCAAGTAGGGAGGGAGAGATGGAGGGAGGCAAGGAGGGGGGGAGATTTAGGGAGGCAAGTAGGGAGGGAGAGATGGAGGGAGGCAAGGAGGGGGGGGAGATTTAGGGAGGCAAGGACGGTGGGATAGATGGAGAGAGGCAAGGAGAGAGGCAAAGAGGGAGGGAGAGATTTAGGGAGCTCTGACAAACACAAGCCTGCTCTCTTTCAGCATGGATAACAACCAGGACTCTAGAGGGGCCTTGCTGCCCGCTCACACTGACCCTTAATGACAACAGGAGAGAACCAGGAAGGAAATAGTATCTGTGATTTTCAAAAACATGTTGTTTTTACCTGGACGCTTTTTGCATTTAGAGGCCATTTTGTGGACATTTTTAAATATTTGGCCCTGCTGTAGGTGTTCCTGCAGAGAGTACATTTCCAGAACACCTGAGGATGTGCGTGAAGTCATCCCCCCCCCCCCCCCCCCCCTGCAGTTGTTCTTTTATACAACCATGGTGTATTACATGGACAGTTAGTTGGTCACGTAATACGCCACACAGTCCAAGTTGGCAGTGGCTAAAATAATCCTGCTGGTCTGTGACCCAGCTGTTGTTATGAAACAATCCAGTTCAGGTAATTTTTTAAACAGATGTTGGTGAGTTCACCAAGTTGACCTTGGTGAATTTAGATTTGGGGGCACTTAACCTATGATATGCTGTGCAAACAATGTTTAGCAGCGAAGCCTATCCTGCAGTAGTTATAATCTTTCATACGGTCTGTGTATATTACCTAGGAACTTAAGTTATGATCAGGTCAAAAGAAGAATGGAGATGCTATTTTACTGCTAGCATTAGATACATTTGTAGCTTGGTCTGTGAATTGTAATTCTAAAGACAAGGAAGATTCAGTTTGGTTGCAACTAAATGCTCTACAGCTTTACTGAACCTTACTAAAAAAAGATTAAAACAGTGCTCCAACTTTAAACCCAATCTTCTAAAAAAAAAAAACTTCATAAAATAAGTCTTCAATTTAATGGATGATGCTACATTAAAGTTATCCAACTACCAGTGGCGCTGTTGATAGATAGATAGATAGATGGATACTTTATTGATCCCGAGGGAAATTTAGGAGGATATAAAGGTAACTACACAGTGCTTCAGAAAGCAAAGTGTATATAAGGTCAAACAAACTTAAAAACGCTAAAAAGACACGAAAACAACGGAGCTACGTGGAAAGGCTGCCACTTGCGTCGGCGCCGGAAGTTAAAAGTAGCAGCTGGTAATCCTGTGCAATTGGCCCCGGTGGCAGTGATAGCAGGATCGTCTACCGGGTCCTCTCTGCCGACTCCCTTAGGGAGGCCGTGGTGCTCTTGAATGAGGACCTGTCAGTTTATCTCGTTTGACGGGATTCTTCTTCTCCGTCCTGCCTTAGTTTC